>NC_142766.1:6857043-7164834 GCF_054948205.1 Urtica dioica subsp. dioica
CTATAGTTCATCCTAGGTATCTTCTGAAGGTACTGAATTGACCAGTGCACTTCTAGAGATATTCTAAGAACAAACCATTTAACCTCTTCTGTCTCGGAGTCACTATGTATGAATTGCATCATGTTTACCTCAATCCTGATATGAGACATGTCATTTCATAGCTTACGGATTCTCATTTGAGAAAGTCAGAGTTCTAGATTCACTATATGATATAGAAAAGACTTATTGGTGAAGTACTAAGTTATAAAGATGTCATGAACAACTTTGTGAAGGTCTCATAGATATGGAATTCATGTACAAGATTGCTTAAATGCAATGTATATCACCTCATGTTTTGTTCCTTGGAATGTGAATAAATGAACTGGCCAGTGTCCAAATGGAGTCATGACTCTTTTGGATGAATAAATGTGACTTGTTAGCTCATCGTCAATACATTATTTCTAACTTATTCACAAGTGACAAAGGAGTTAAGGAAATAACAACTAGAAGGGTAAAATGGTAATTTTGTAAATCCCATCTAGTTGATGATATTCATGACGGGTAAACATAGATAATATTCAATGGATCCACTCACTGCAATTAAGTAGAATTCTTGAGTAGAAAATATATTCATTTGAACATAGAGATTTCAGTGTCAACTCTTTAGTGGAGTTGGTTGACATTAAGCTAGAACTTGGAAAAGGTTTGTGAACTTTTGAGTCCAAGTGTGCTAGCTCAAGCTTTGTTCATTTGGATCCATGAGGTCACTACCACAAGTCATTAGAGTAGGATTAGTTCAACGAGAAAGCTAAGTCAAAACAAGTTCAAATGTTGAACTAGACAAGTTTTACGAAAATTGTCTACAGGGTAATTTTGTCATTTAGGACATAGGAGGATACGAATGTCAATAAATAAGTTTTTTGACATTTTCATATGATGACAATGAATTCATGTCACACGGCCATACTAGTATATTAGGCCTAGAGGATTGAATTTCATTTCATTGACTTTTATGTTAAAATTCTATATGGGTTTTTCTTATGTAGTTATGAACAAATAAAGAAACATCTAGAAGCATGTTCTACAAGCCTTACAACCGTCCAACATCAAGAGAGAAAGAGAATTATTTTGTGCATTGATGTATGAAGATACTTGCCAAAAGAAAAAAGAGGAAACAAATTTCCTCCATAAGGAAATGAAGTGGGCAGCCAAAGAGAGAAAAACAAATAAAGAAACAAATCCAAGTGCCTTCATGGCATGTGTTGGACGTGCAAGAGGGAGAAAGAGGAAACAAGGATTTGCTCATGAATATGTGATATTCAATAGAAAAGAGGAAACTACCTTTTCAAGGTGAGAAGACCCACCACATGAGAGAGAATACCCTTCTCTGCCAGGTCCTTAGCAAGACGCTCATCGAGGGATGAGATGGGCCCAATTGATGGGCGGGAGGCCCACCACATGGGCGAGAAGACCGCACCAAGTCCTTTGCGAAGAGCCTAGATGGAGGAGAAGCCTACCACATTAGCGAAAAGACCCTTCCGCCAGGTCCTTAGCAAGACACTCATTGAGGGATGAGAGAGTGACGACTAGAGGTGGCGAGATGGTCTTTAACTCTGTTTTGCCTCTTAGTTGACCGCCGTTTTTCTGTTTGACTGTCGCTTTTACCGTACCAAAACAGTGGTATAATAACAACAATAATAATAAATTCTCTATACATCTAGGGACGAAGCTCTTCAAATGCTCGATTCAAGGTTTCATATTTCTTTCCTATATTGGAACAAGCATGTCTAAGAGATGAATAGAACTAGGCTAGGCCATTATTTTCTAGAGGACATAGGGTAGGATGAGTATGGAGATGAATTGCGCGGTGGCGATGACGACTTTTTTATGTTGATTTTGCCCTTGGACGAATTTCATGACATGAAGAAAAACGTCAACGATTTGGTTGAAGATGGCGATGATTTTGATAGAGGAGATGTAGGCCTAGATATTTGAATTGGTCCATTTTTGGGCATGTGCGATATATTAGATTTGGGTCCACATTGCGGAGCTTTATCGTTTTGGCTCCATTGGATCTGATGGATGTGGGAGTTAAATGCAAATGGGGGTTGAGTAGTTCAGTGTATTATTGATAACTGAGATTCATTCACACTTATCTCTACCTTTTTAAACGAGAATTGAAGCTTGTTCTTAGGGTTTTTTCATACTTGTTTGGTAGTTTTTAGTATACTTCTAGATATAAGAGAGTGAAAGAAGGTTCTACTGTGAAAACGAGCTAAATTGGAGCTAAACGGAGCAAATTACGGCCCTCGAAAGTCAAGAGTGAAAGCAGAAAAGAGTCAATAGAAAGTCAACACGATGCGTTGATCATTCCACGCGACGCTAGCCTTGGCTAATCGCCAACGCGTTGCGTTTGACATACCGATGCGTTGCGTGAGAAACGCAAAATCACATAACCTTTTACATGACGAACGTGTGCGAGGACACGCACCGTGTCCACACTACACACGACGCATCCGATACGCCATGGGATGGGTACACGCGGAGACAATTTTTTAAAAGCTCAATATTTGAGCTGATCACTGCCCTTGGATCTCATCCAAGGGCCAATAATGCATAGAAAACATACATTTGAGGTCTTTGTTAGGTCTGGAGGAAAGATATACTTCATCTTTTAGCTCTTTGTTTTGAGACCTTGATTTTGAGAGAAATTTTGAAGTTCTTGAATCTAAGGGCCAATAATGCCTAGAAAACATACATTTGAGGGCTTTATACTCTTTGTTAGGTCTGGAGGAAAGATATACTTCATCTTTTAGCTCTTTGTTTTGAGACCTTGATTTTGAGTGAAATTTTGAAGTTCTTGAACTTTGGAGTGAAGAAGAAGGAGGAGTGAAGTGACACCCTCTCCATCATCATCTCCAATAGTTTACTCTTTTCCTTCTCTTTAGTTTATTTTGTCTAGTTGAACTCATTTTCAGTTCTTTATTACTTTTGAGCTTGATTTGGTTTCATGGTTGTTATGAGCATTAAATATTATTAGCTTTTGATTTATTGTCTTATTGAGCTGAATATTGAGACCTTGAGTAAAGTTAATGCAAATTCTTGTTGGTTGTTGAAGTTAGCATTTAATGTCTTCTCTATTTATTGTTTTGTTTCTTTTATTTATTTCTCTTTTGCTTTGATGTTCAAAATCATGAGTAGTTAATTACTTAAAGGGGTACGATGTAGTTCATGATTTGCTTTCGGTTGGTTAACCTTAGATTAAAATTTTGCTTAATGGTTGGATTAAATAGTGAAAATCTATGGGTTTGGGTTGTGTGTTATCTCTAGTTAGATTAGCTACCTAATTACTGAATCTAATGGCTAGTTTAGTAACCGAGAGGTAATAAACGAGCGAGCTATATTCATCCGATCATTCACCTATCTAGAGCTATAAAAAGACTAGAGGGTAAATGTAGTTGATTGAAATCCCGAGCTATATGCGGTTGTTTATTTTAATAGAACCCAAATAGAGACGTGTAAGTTCGTCAAATAACTAATTCTCTAAAGACTCAAAAGAGATTAGTGGCTATTTTAGGGGGGGATTGAGACTAAGTATTTCCATTTTAACCCGAATTTAGAATTATTACCAAGACCAATAAACTAACGAAGTCCCGCCCCTTGCTTTGGTTATTGTCTTTGAATCGTTGTTAATCAGTTTTATTTACTCTTGCATTTAAATTAGTTTCACTCTAAAACCCAAACCAAATATTTACATTTTTATAAATTGAAAAGAAAATCTACTGAATTTACATTGAAATTCGTCCACAGTCCTCATGGGATCGATATCCTTGCTCTTTGCACATTTACTACTTGACAACACATACGCTTGCGTTGTGTAAGTTTTCATAGTTAAGAAGAATCTCCATTAATTATTATTTGAGAATGTTAAGCAAAAGCAGACATAGAGATATTTTTCTTTTAAATTAAATTATTATATTAGTGAGGGAAAAATCAAGTTTTCAAAAAATTGTCACAATCAAAATCAATAAAAATTGAAAAGACGCCATGCATAACCGATATTTATAAATTTCAAAGTATATTGATAACTACATAATTTTTATTCATTTTGTGATCATTCTGAACCACTTATTCATAATATTTACTTAAAATCGCATCTATAATTGAAGATCTAATGATTTGAGCGTTTATACTTGCTTAGGCAATTTCGAGGGAGTTCAGAGCTTGAATGTCAACCTTTTGAAAGAAAACGGATCAACGCACTAAAGAGGAGCAAAAAATTAGGTGTATTGTAGTATAGCAGTCCAGTGCATGTGCATTGGTATAGGGGTGAAGTTCAAAGGCTGTACCACGGTACAAACATCCAACACTGCGGTACGAGTCCGTTAAAAGCCCATTATGACTCAAATTCAAATTAAAAAGGGACTTCAAAATTTTGACTTAACACAAGGAGACAACAATTTTTAGAGTTTTAGAAGGGCAGAGAGATGCTCTTGGAGAGACATGACTCGACTTGGATGATTTCTCCACCAAAACAAAGATTTGAGCCATCAATCTTCGCTGTTTTTCCGGTTCTTTCTTTACTCTATTCTCTATCATGAATTCTATTTGTCTTTCGCGTCTTTTATTATAAGTAGCTAAATTCCCAAACGATTTAAGGGAATTTCAATCTTGAAACATGAATTGAAGATTTTGGTGTAGACTTAGCTTTTATTTCTAGTATTGAAATGGTTCTCTTATCTAGTTGTTAATTGTTCGTGAATTGTTTTATCAAATAATTGGCTACGTAGCCATCTTAAACACTAGCAATTTGGTTTTAGCCAACCTTTCGTTAATTTCCTGTAAATAGCCATCTTGCTTACGTGGCAGCTTATTAATTGAATTTTTTTTACACATTTACCCTTATTAATTAAGATGACTAATTAAAGATTTTTTTAAAAATTTGAATCTTTCCGATTTGGAAAGAGTTTTTAACGTGTATTTAAGGATTTTATGGACGTGAGATATGCGTTGACTTTAGCTAAGTTTGTTTCTATTTTCGTGGCTAATAATTATGGAATAAAATCAGTAAATATTTTTTTTATTTACTGAATATTATTTGATTCAAAACAGCGAATCATCCTCGATGAAACAATTGGTATTAACTGTAAATATGCTTTGTATTTACAATGCATTTACGATGAAACAATTGGTATTAACTGTAAATCAATGTTGTATTTATAATACTGGATAAGAATTCACCAAAACCAAAATCTTAGTAAATTCACAATCACTGAAACAAATCTCATACACTCAAAACCACCAGCAATTTCGATGAAGAAGAAGAAGAAGAAGAAGAAGAAGAAGAAAAAGAGAGAAAAAAAAATGAAGGATCATCATAATACAAGAAATCCTGTAATCCCTCCACCAATCCAATCCGATAGGCACAACCCGTTTTCCGTCACCATCGACGAGCGTCGGCCGATGTTGTAGAGGGTGGGCGATCGAGTGTCGGAGCTGATGTTGAAGAGGGTGGAGTGTCGGCCGATGTTGCAGAGCATTGATTTTGTTTTTATCGGTTGTGTAGAGATAAAGAGAGAGTATAGATATCTGCATTAATGGAGTTTTAAATGCTCCCTCAATTTGTGCGAGTAGTTATGGCCGAATATTTTGTTTTCTATTTGAAGTAATGTGCTGAAAATAATGAGCAAGAATTTGGCTAGAGGTATTTGAGGTCATTCACGTCTTTTAACATGCTGTAAATAGATTGACGTATCTATTAACAGGAAATTAACAGAAGGTTGGCTAAAACTAAAACCCTTAAAACAGTGTGACTATATATCTATATAACCCTTGTTTTATTTCTGTGTGGATTGATCACCGAAATAGAAATATTATTATTCATAATCATACTGCAATTTTAATCTGTAATGGTTAGGATTGTTAGTAATTAGTGTGGGACTACAGGTATGAGTTTCGCAAGAATCTTGTGAACGTAGTGAAAAGAATAACCGGAATTAATTGAATCACGCGGTTTGAATTTACATTGTTCCGATCATCTCGCTTTCTGAATGCACTACTATTGTTAGATTAAATCTAGGCGTGTGTTCATTAGGTTTTTTTTTAACAATAAGGGCTTTTTATCGTCACAACGTCATGATTAGCTAATATCAAAGGATTGTGGGGATATAGTAGAGTACTGTGAACATTGTTAAACCAAAATTAGATAAGATTGTTGCGGAACCTTAATCATGTCTTTCTCCATTTGATTTTCTAAAGTAGTTTTATAAGTCTCAAAAATCCCCGATTCTCTTTACTTTATTTGTTTTTACTGGAATTAAGAGTCACTTGATTAAATTAGGTCTTTGTGGGTTCGACCATTATTTATTGTTGTATCTTAGTTTTACTTTAAGATTATTATTGATCGCAGTACGAATGTAACATTTTACTCTTAAATTATCCATGTTAGTAAAAAAAAAAAAAAAGAAGAATATTAGTATCATAGTCAATTAGGTGATCAATCCACACAGATCTTTTAGATAATTTGGAATGTTGATTGCTTTTTTTTATGAACATTTCATATAAAGTTATTTGTCTCCCTCTGTACTATATATATATATATATATTTAAAATATACACAAAATAGTGATTTGAAACTAAATAATAAATAAAATACTAAAATTAGTCAAATATACTTTGCCAAGTTTTTTTTGGCTTTATCACATACAAAATTTGACAATTTATGTAAGTTGATTTACCACTTAAAAAAACTAATGGCATCATAAAAAATTATTGAAATATAATAATTACACATTTGAACTATTTTACTAATTTTGGATAAATCATGAATTTTTTTCAAATTTATTAATTTCAATGAACTGTTTAGCTATAACTCCCAAGAATTATGCTCAGTTCCTATCACCTTTTTCTTTTTTTCTTTTTTCAGAAACAACGCGTGGAAACAGAAGATATCGAAATCAACGCGTTTGAGTTGCGCAGTAACGTTGTTGCCCTTATTTTAATTAGTTTCATTTTCCAGTCGGCATAGTTGGGGCATTTGTTGTGGCGTCAACGATCCAATCCACGGAAAAATGGCCTCTTCGATAGTGACCATTAGGACGAGCGAGGCGAGAGCAAGCTCGGATTTGTGAGGGGGCTTTCGATCGATCGTCGACGATGGTTACGGTGACGAAAAAACTCAGCGTCAATCTTAGATTCGTGAGCGTGATTTGGATAAGTCGTCAAAAAATGGTCTGAGAACGGCGAACAAACTTGCAACCGATCTCGGATTCGTGAACGGACTTTGGATCGGTTGTTGGCGACGGTCACGGCGACGAACAAACTCGTAGTCAATCCAGTTCACGAAAAAACAATGCCGATGACGATGAGGAGCGATAGGAGGACCACGAGAGCCACGTGGCTCGGGACCGAGAATGGCCTCCCGACGGCGATGATGAGGATATGCAAGGCGAGAGTGAGCTTGGATTCGTGAGTGGGTTGTGGATCGGTCTCTATGTAAGAATGACAACATCATTGTGGACACTGAAGATACATTATACGATATATATCAATATACAGTATGCTGTTGTAAATAAATTGGTATGCTCAAAGGTCAAAATATAGGGTAATTTAAAGTAAAAACATATGGGGTAAATTATTAATTACCCTACACCTAATTTTTTACTAATGTACATAAATTTTCCCTATAAATACATCAAATCATGCGGAGATTATAGCACTAGATGAAACAAGACGTGAATGTGAATGGCTGAGATCAATGACGCAACATATCAGAGCCACCCGTGGTCTTCCAACAAACGAGGACCCTATCACACTTTATGAAGATAATGCCGCATGTGTTGCTCAAATGAAGGAAGGATTCATCAAGAGCCACTAGTACAAAACAGACCTTTGGGTGCGACTTTTTTCGCACCCAAAAGTCAATTTTCGCACCCAAAGATATCTTTAGGTGCGACTTTGGGTGCGACATTTCCGCACCCGAAAGTTCGCACCTAAAAGTCTTGGGTGCGAAAAGTCGCACCCAAAAGTCTTGACTTTCGGGTGCGACATTTAGGTGCGACTTTCCGCACCTAAAGTCGCACCTAAAATGTCACCAAAATCCGTGAAAAAGGCGGGTAAAAGAGCATTGGGTGCGACTTTGTCGCACCCGATAGTCAAAAGTCGCACCCGATAGTCAGTTTTGGGAAAAAAAATAGTACTTTAGACGTCGCTCTATTATAAAGTGACTTTAAATCTTAGAAAAATGTAATTGTTAATTGTGATTTAGTTGTCATCTGATTTGAAAGTGACTTTGATTCTTAATTTATTTATAAAATAAAATGCAATTAAATGACATTACTTGATTTGATTTAATTTAATGAAACCTGTTATAAGCAATTAAGCATTAAAAATAAAAGGCTGAATGAAACTTGTTATATTGAATTGCTTAATTGAAAAATAAAAATTATACCTAAATGGTCCATAAATGGTCCATAATACACAGAATAAAAAAATTGTTATAGCAATTCACAAGTTCAAGCGATTGGTCTCGTGTAATACAACATCAAACTATTCGATGCCCATGTAAAAAATATAATTCAATTATACTACTATGAAGCTCAAGGACACTCGTATCACCAAATATAACACACCTTTGATTGCATGGATCGACATTGAAAGTCAAGCGAGTGAGTGATTAAATTTCGGTTAACAGGAGTAAAATAATAATACCTAACAAAAAAAAAAAAAAAAAAAAAAAAAAAAACACCCTAAAACAGTGGTTTTATATAAGGCTCAAAAAAGCAGAGAATTTACAGTTTGATTTTAAAGGAAGAGACCATCAGTCCTCGTCCATGGAGATCTTCTGCTTCTTCCATTTATAAGCAGCTTCCAAGATCTTCAGATTGGTCGTCTGAGTTTCTTCGGGGAAGAGGTAATCTGTGAACTCTTCGAAGCTGCGAGACAAGTTAAAAGAATCGCATGTCAAACATCGATTCACACTCAATGGAACAAGTTAATTTCCTTTAGAGGAATATTAATAAACTATTGATTTGTAATACTTCAGTCATTCAATACATTTTTTTTTTGGAAATCATTTAATACATTCTTAGTTGACAAATACATTCTACGTTTCTTAGGGAATAGATTTCATTTGTAAACTTATTTAAAGGACAAACATGCTACAAAACAAAATAGTTAGAATACCCATTTTGCTAGAACTATAGTTTAGAGACGAAAATGTCATTTGCTAAAGAAACCTAATGAAAAAAAAAAAAACGAGTTCAGTGACATACCCAGCTGGACCATCCTCGCTGACTATTTGCCTCCTCTTTTTCAACTTCTTGGGAAGCTTTGACTGGACAGAATTTACGTCCCCGAGATCACCGAAACTCGCTTCAGTGTTTAGCCATTCTTCGAGAAGCATGGCTCTCTCCTCCTTCAGCTCTGGCGCAGATGTTCGGAAGTAATTCACAGCCTTCTCGAACAATCTTGATACACATGAATGTGGACAATAAGACACATGGTAATTAAAAAAAACAAAAGGAGAAATCATTATCAGCATGGAGTGTTAAATGTCCTCAAAAGAAATATTCGGGTCTTACTTCTTGTTCTCGGGACGCTTTCTTTCTTCTGCTCCAGAATACGGGCTTTCGAGTCTTCTTCCGCAGAGTCTCCGCCGTTATTGATATGCTCCGTCGCAGAGGCCTCAAACTTGGCGTAGCTGATCCACACCTTAAGGTGCTTGGTTCGGTTCAGCAGACGCTCGTACAGCTCTCTCGTTTTTCCCAACTCGCCCTCGGAGATCTCGAAATCTATGTACGTCTGTTCTCAACCCAAAACGAAAAAAAAGAAAACAATACAACGTTTCACGTAAATATGGATCAATCAACAGCAGCCAATATTGCATCAGAGCAATTGGAAGATACAATGTGTGATGAAATGGGTTAAAATGTGTCGAGAAGAACATCGCTGATATTTTACAAACATTAAAAAAAACAAATAATTGGCTGCATAAGCCACGGAAAGTGTAGCAATTTAAAATTAGCAAACCTTTCGTTAATTTCCTGTAAATAGCCATCTTGCTTACGTGGCAGCTTATTAATTGAATTAGTTTTACTTTTTTGTCCTTCAGCTATTTTAATTAGGCAATTTTTTTTAAAAAAATTCGAATTAAATATTAAACCGAAAATGGAAGTTTCAAATTTGAAATTTGAAATTTGAATTTTGAGCAGATTTTGAAAGATATCAGCCATTAATTGTTATGTATTTGGAAATTTTTAACATTGACTTTAGTTAATTAGTTTCTATTTTCGTTGCAATTCATTAGGTAATTAATTTCGAATTAATTCTTCATCATTGATATTTTTTTGTCTTCCATATATTCATAATTTCCAGAATTTTCGTGCTCAAAATATTTCCAGAATTTTTCAGTTTATTTACACGATTAACTGTAAATAGGCTTTGTATTTACAATGAATATACTGTAAATAAGCTTCGTTTTTACATGAATATACTGTAAATAGATAGCCTATTTACACGAACATACTGTAAATAGGCTATCTATTTACACGAACATACTGTATATTAAAAAAAAAAAAAAAAAAAACAACAACATAACCAACCAAACAAAGCGCGCAAACTGAAAACGAAACACCCATCCTCAAATATCAAACCCTAGAAAAAAACTCCAAAATAATAAATTGAAGCAGTTGAAGCAGTTGTTCCCACCGCCTCCACCTCCTCCGCGACCGCCGCCACCGCTGTAGCCTCCTCCGCCATAACCGCCGCCTCAACCGCCGCCGAGCGACCTGCGCTCCGGTGTCCTCGTCCTCGGCGGCCGGGGTCTCCTCGTCCTCACGGTGCTCGGGATCGTTGCTGGCCATGGATGAATTAGGAGAAGAAACTAGAAGCGACGCGAAATGAAAGAGAAGAGCGAAAGAAAACTTAGGGTTTTACAGCGAGATCGGCGATGAGAGACAGAAACTTACAGATCGAGGACGGCGTCTTCGTCTTCCTCGCCGGTACTGACAGCGACCTCTTCGAGCTTGACGATCGGAGCGACCTGCGCTTCGGTGTCCTCGTCCTCGGCGGCCGGGTCTCCTCGTCCTCACGGTGCTCGGGATCGTTGCTGGCCATGGATGAATTCGGAGAAGAAACTAGAAGCGACGCAAAATGGAAGAGAAGAGCGAAAGAAAAAAGGCCTGGTTGATTAATGATCTTAATTAATAATCTTAATGACATTAATGGGCGGTTATATCAGAATATTTTGTATTAAATGTTTTATTTTCAGCATGTTAATGGGCGGGAACGGTTGGAAGGGTAGTCTCGGCCAATTTTTGTTGTAAATAAATCCTCCTGGCTATTTACCACTTATTTACAGAACGTTGGCTAAAAATAAATTGGCTATTTTCAGGAGGCTACTTAGCTTAATTACCCTAAAAAAAAAGGATAAACGATATACAGAGAGAATTGCTGGAACTTTTGAAATGTTCTACATTCGTTATATCCTAACAAGATGATAAAAGCAAATATTGAAACAAGGAATTCGACAGTGCAGAGAAAATAAAATTACCTTCCACAGCAACTCGGGCATGTCGAGTGCAGGTTGGTCAATGGCGAGTTCGAAAATGGCTCGCGCCCGC
Organism: Urtica dioica subsp. dioica; assembly: GCF_054948205.1. Classification (NCBI taxonomy): domain Eukaryota; kingdom Viridiplantae; phylum Streptophyta; class Magnoliopsida; order Rosales; family Urticaceae; genus Urtica; species Urtica dioica. The sequence continues at coordinate 6,868,644 of NC_142766.1, forward strand.
TCCGTCTCACAGGGGGATTTCTCCAACTCGGCGTATTTCGTCCATGCATAGCAGTTCTCAGGAGCCCACTCCAAGTACTTTTCGTACAGCTTCCGGCACCGGTCTATGTTCCCAATTTGCATCTCTATCTCAATATACTTCTTAAATTTCTGTTAATCGTAAAGCCAAAACTGGATTCAGTACAGCTTCGAAACTAAACCGAACACTTGAATTTTTATTGGGTTAGTAATGATAAATATAGGCATTACCTTGTCTTTAGGAGCTTTTCCGATAGCCCTGCCTAAGATCATCCTCGCTCCTTTGAGATTGAGCTGTCGGATTTCAAACTGAGCAGCGAGCAGCCATACTTTAGCGAAAGAGAACTTCTTGTGAGGAATCAGATTAAGACATTCCCTGAAAGCATTGAAACATGGGTATTATTTATTTATTATCAACAACCAATAAGTCAGCCAGTTCATCAACAAATTGCAATTCTTGAAAAAGGAACAAAATTGCAAGCTTACTAATAATCATATATATATTTAACACCCGAAAATACAAACAAGAACATGCTTATTGCAATAAGTCAGCCAGTTCATCAACAAATTGCAATTCTTGAAAAAGGAAGATAATTGCAAGCTTACTAATAATCATATATATATATTTAAAACCTGAAAATACAAACAAGAACATGTTTAATGCAAGTTCATCAACAAAGTAAGAAATAGTAAAGCTGATTCTACCACTAATTATATCTTCAGTTTTTGATTCATACCTGTACACATCTCTTGTCCTCTCAACATCTCCAGCTTCAATCTCCTCGTACAAAGCATAATTAATCCTACAAAATCATCAAAAAACTAAAACTTGAGTACCTACACAAAGGATAGCATAACCGACTCATCTTTTTACTGGAAAAAAAAAACAGCTCACCAAAGGTAAATATATCTCTGCCAGTACCGCTTCTCCTCAGCCGGAGGCACATTGGCGATGGCTCGCTCGTAAACTTCCCTGATCCTCTCTCCATCCCCGACGCTCTCCTCGAGCCGGATGTAATCGAACCAGGTATCGTAACCCATCGGGTTCTTCCTCACCTCGTTATATAATTCATCACAGCCTCGATATAACAACATCAACAAAACAGAACTCAAAATTCGAATATAATAACTTACACAATGAACCACACGGCCAAGTGACCAAAATCAACCAAATTCGTCCAAAAATTTAACCCAGCCAAGAAATCTGAAATCAAAGGACAAATTCAAGTCATAACCATCAAAATCGAGCTCAATGAACATCACAACCAAGCCAAAACCTCAGATTTCACTCCGAAATCAAAACCCCCAAATCAAACTCTCAACCCTAACTTTCGAAATTTTTGGCTGAGAATGAAATCTCCTTACCTTGCTCGCGAAATCAACTCCCGGACGTTACTTCTCTCGGTCTCCGGCGTCTCCTCGTGGGCGGCGCGCTCAGCGGCTCGCAGCGGCGCTCGCTTCTTCTCAACCCGCGCGCGCGTCCAGTGGCCCGGTCTCGGTGGCTGTCGGCCTCGCTCTTCCTCCGCGAGCTCACTCCCTCTCTCTCTTCCTCTCTCTCGGTCTCTCGGTCTCCATCGGCCGATACTCTTCTCTCGGCTCTCTCTCTCTCTCATTCTCTCGGTCTCTCTCTTTCCCTTTCTCTCTTCTTTTCTTTTCTTCTTTCTTTTTTCCTTTCCCGATTCTTTGGTGGAAACAAATAAGAGGGAATCCCTCAAAAAAAAAACAAATAAGAGGGAACAAAATCCCGCTAAATTTTTAGACCAAATGTTTTGGACTTTTGGGTGCGACTATGTTTTGGACTTTTGGGTGCGACTTTGTCGCACCCAAAGGTATGATTAACTTTAAGGTGCGACTTTTCGCACCCAAATTTAAAAAAATCAGCGAAATTTTTTGTGCGACTTTAGTGATTTTTTGGTGCAAAAAGTCGCACCCGAAAGTAGTTTTGGGTGCGACTTTTAGGTGCGAAAAGTCGCACCCAAAAGTCATCCGCACCGAAAAACTGTATTTGTTGTAGTGAGCGACAGAACAAAACACATCCCTCAGAAGTTTTTTTCGTTCACTCAAGAGCTTGAGAAGAACAATGTTTTCAACATCCAGTATATTCGTTCTTGTGATAACTCATCTGATCTCCTCACAAAGGCGCTCCCCACTTCAACTTTCAGAAAACATGTTCATGACATTGGAATGCGTAAATGGCAAGATTTGTAGAAAGACCGCACCAACGTCTGCATCAGGGGGAGCTTTGCATAGCTGTACTCTTTTTTCCTTACTGAGGTTTTTATCCAACTGGGTTTTTCCTAGTAAGGTTTTTAACGAGGCAGCATGAACAAGTAAATGTATCAATGAGCATCCCAAAGGGGGAGTGTTGTAAATAAATTGGTATGCTCAAAGGTCAAAATATAGGGTAATTTAAAGTAAAAAATATGGGGTAAATTATTAATTACCCTACACCTAATTTTTTACTAATGTACATAAATTTTTCCTATAAATACATGGGGATGATGAAGGAAAAATCCATCCCCCAAGTTCCCACAAATTTACTCTCTCATTTTACTCTCCATAATCTTCTCCTCTAAAGTCTCATCTCATTAGTGTTTAAAGAGTATTCAATTCAAGTTATTCCTTTGGTTTTATAACACGTTATCAGCACGATCACTCTCGTCAAGATCAATTCGGAGGTATAATACTCTAAACACTAAAAATCGTATAACTATTATTTATTGTATAACACCAGATTACTATACACAGGAGGCTCTGCCACCTTATGGTAATATGTTGTGATTTACAGTATTTTAACTTCGTTAATGTATAACATCATAATACTATATACATGGAAGACTCTGCCTCCTTATAGTAAAGTGATGTAAACTACATCTTACTTTTAATTAATATCAATTTTTCTATATACAGGAGGCTCTGCCACCTTATAGAAAAATGCTATTAATTGCAAATTTATTTTAACTGCTCTAATTAATATTTTACTTTGATTGACTATATCATTTCAATACTCGTACATATACATATTGTTTATTACACATTGTTATACTTAAATACAATAATTTTTACCACAAAATTAATAAATACCCAACGGTAATATAACGGCTATAAATGGCTATATTTTACCTTATAAATACATATCTATTCAACTCATTTTGAACCACACAAAATCTCAAATTTTCTACCTCATACATATTTTTCTCTTCTCCTACTATTTTTCGGTACAAGCTCAAAATGTCTCGCTTACTACTAGTCTTTATTGCCATATTTATTGTTATGTTTAATGCTTATACTTTTACCATAGAAATTCCACCGAATGAATTTTATTTCGTCGTAGTAATGTTTGGGTTCATGTATTTATTTTTATTCCTTACAATTCTTGTAGACTTATATGTCTTTAATTATTAATCTAAGAAATTTTATATTTCATAATAGTTATCATCATGGAAAATCTCGTCAAGCTCGTTTTCAGTCCTCTAGACATCACAGGCCAAAACTACATGCCTTGGAAGGTGGATATAGAAATGCATCTGGAATCTTTGGGTTTACTGGAAACAATTTCTGAGGAAAACACCTCGTCAAATATAGACAAGGCAAAATCTTTAATTTTCCTTCGTCGACATCTTGACGAGGGACTTAAAAGTGAATACCTTACCACCAGAGATCCAAGTTTACTCTGGAAGGAGTTGAGGGATAGATATTTTCATCAAAAGGAGATCATGCTTCCAGTATATCGTGATCAATGGAACGCTTTACGATTCCAAGATTTCAAAAAAGTCAGCGAATATAACTCTGCGATGTTCCGAATAGTATCTCATCGGAGATTTTGTGGAGACCAAGTGACAGATCATGACATGCTGGAAAAGAAATTCACCACTTTCCATGCATCGAACGTAACCTTGCAACAACAATATCGTGTTCGAGGATTTACGAAATATTCTGAACTAATCACTTGTCTTCTAATCGCTAATGAATTGCTGATAAAGAATCACCAATCCCGTCCGACAGGTTCAAAAGCATTACCTGAAGTAAACGTTGTCAACTCCGAAGAACCTAAACAACGAAACTATATTCCGGGTCGAGGACGAGGTCGAGGTCATGGTCGTGGTCGTGGTCATGGTCATGGTCGCGGACGTGGATACGGACGTGGTCGAAGTGGTTATAATCATAACCATTCTTACAATACCACGAAAGATTATCATAAGAAGCGGCAAGATGAAAAGAATCACGATTATCCCCACAAAAAGGGAAAATACCCAAGTTCTTCCAAGGGTAGTGAAGATGTTTGTCATAGATGTGGCACAAAAGGGTACTGGTCTAGACTTTGCCGTGTTCCACAACATTTGTGCAATCTATATAAAGCATCCTTGAAGGGGAAAGAAAGGGAGGTCAACTTTATTGAACAAGAACCTTTAGATGACTCCACTCATCTTAATGCTTCCAACTTCGAGGGTGATCTTGCGCACACTGTTGCTGATTCTGCTGCTTTCATAGAAGACTGCTAGATTAATGATGCATGTATGTTTTTCCCATGCTTGGGAATGAAGCAAAGTCTAATATTTTACCTAGCTACTTAAATATAAATATGTATAATATGTGTGATATTTTTTAAGACTATGTAACACATTAGTATTATATAATATAAGTACGCCTTTCTCATTAACTTTATTTTTTGTTTTAATCTGAAGTTATCATATGGAAAAGCAAATTGTGAGGCGAACCAAATGGTTTGTACTGGAGAAATTTGCATAGCGGATAGTGGAACAACGTATACTATTTTGAATGATAAAAAGTTTTTCTCAATGATACAGCCAACGAAAATTTTTGTGAATACAATATCAGGTCCTGTAGATCTGATTAAAGATATTGGTAAGGCAAATTTCACACTGCCAAATGGAACAGAATTCAATATAAATAATGCTTTATTTTCACCGAGATCCAAACGAAACTTTTTGAGTTTTAATGACATATATATTCTCATGGATTTAATACTTAGTCTATAACTGAAGAAACCATGGAATATATGTGTCTTACGACATCCAAATTCGGAAAGAAACAAATTTTAGAAAAACTACCTATGCTCCCTACTGGATTGCACTACACATATATAAATGCGATAGAATCAAATTCGGTAGTCATTGATTCTTCAATTTTAACGACATGGCATAATCGTTTGGGTCATCCTGGTTCTATTATGATGTGAAAAATTATTGAAATACACATGGGCATCCATTGAAGGGCCAGAAGATCCCTCAAGGTAATACTTTCCCATGTAAAGCTTGTTCTCTTGGAAAGCTTATCATAAGGCCTTCACCGGGAAATGTTGAAACAGAATCACCTAAATTCTTTGAACGTATTCAAGGTGACATATATGGGCCTATTCACCCACCATCTGGTCCATTTCGATACTTCATGGTATTGATAAATGCCTCTAGCAAATGGTCGCATGTTTGTCTGTTATCAACTCGCAATATGGTATTTGCGAAATTACTTGGTCAAATAATTAAATTACGAGCTCAATTTCCTGATCATACAATTAAGAAAATTAGGCTCGATAATGCTGGTGAATTTACATCCCAAACATTCGATGATTATTGTATGTCAGTTGGGATTGATGTTGAGCATCCTGTTGCTCATGTACATACACAAAATGGTCTAGCTGAATCGCTAATCAAGCGCCTCCAGCTTATTGCTAGACCATTGATAATGAGAACAAAGCTCCATGCTTCAATATGGGGTCATGCAATATTACATCCTGCTGCATTAATTCGCATCCGACCAAGTGCATATCATAAATACTCCCCTCTGCAACTTGCATTTGGCCAAGTACCAAATATATCTCATCTGAGAATTTTTGGATGTACTGTTTATGTGGCTATAGCACCACCTCAAAGAACAAAGATGTGACCTCAAAGAAGGCTTGGAATATATGTAGAATATGAAAGTCCATCTATTGTTAAGTATCTAGAACCTCAAACTGGTGATGTTTTTACAGCACGGTTTGCTGATTGCCATTTTAATGAAGAAAATTTCCCAGTATTAGGGGGAGAAAGAAACCAGCTGGAAAGGGAAATTACTTGGTCTGTACCAACATTATTGCATCTTGACCCTTACACAAAAGATTGTGAAGGAGAAGTGGAAAGGATTGTACATTTGCAAGATATTGCAAATCAACTTCCTGATGCGTTTACAGACACTAAAGAATGACTAAATCATACACTCCAGCTGCAAATGCTCCTGCGCAAATTGATGTACCAAAATGACAAGTTGAAAATAAAGTCACTCATGAAGTCACAACACGCATGAAGCGTGGAAGACCATTCGGTTCCAAAGATAAAAATCCTCGGAAAAGAAAAGGAGCAGAGAGAAAAAATGACCCCAAAATGGAGGAATGTATTCCAGAAATACAAAACGAGGAAAATCTAGAAATTTCAATTAATTATGCCAATACAGGTATACAATGGAACCGAAATGCTGAAATCAATGATGCATTCTCATATAGTCTGGCATGCGATGTCATGGATGAAAATGATGGAGATCCTGAACCAAGGTCTGTTACTGAATGTAAAAATAGACACAATTTGGGGGGATGTAAAAATGCAATTCAAGCTGAACTTGACTCGCTTAACAAGCGCAAGGTCTTTGGACCTATAGTACTCACACCTGTAGATGTGAGACCTGTTGGATACAAATGGGTATTTGTGCGAAAGAGAAATGAGAAAAACGAGATTGTGAGATACAAGGCTCGACTTGTTGCTCAAGGTTTTTCTCAAAGGCTCGGAATTGATTTTGAAGAAACATATTCCCCCTGTAATGGATGGAATTACATTCAGATACATGATCAGCCTAGCAGTGCATGAGAAACTAAATATGCATCTCATGGATGTTGTCACAGCTTATTTATACGGATCGTTAGATACTCAAATATATATATATATATATATATATGAAGATCCCTGAAGGATTCAAGATGCTTGAAGCATCTAGTTCAAAGCCTAGAGAAAAATATTCCATCAAATTACAAAGATCTTTATATGGGTTAAAGCAATCCGGACGAATGTGGTTTAATCGCTTAAGTGAATATTTAATACAAAAAGGTTATGTCAATAACTCTCTTTGTCCATGCGTATTCACTAAGAAAACAACATCCGGATGTGTAATCATCGCTGTTTATGTTGATGATTTAAACATCATTGGGACTGATGAAGAGATCAAAGAAGTAATCTCTTACTTAAATCAAGAATTTGAAATGAAAGATCTTGGGAAGACAAAATATTGTCTTGGCTTACAGATTGAGCACGTGAAAAATGGAATATTTGTGCATCAGTCAAATTCCACGAAAAATGTGATAAAACGCTTCCATATGGATAAGTCAAATCCTTTAAGTACTCCAATGGTCGTCAGATCCCTAGATGTCGTAAAAGACCCATTTTGCCCATGTGAGGAATCTGAACAGATTCTTGGTCCTGAAGTACCATATTTCAGTGCGATTGGAGCGCTTATGTACCTTGCTAATTGCACTCGACGAGATATAGCTTTTGTAGTTAATCTATTAGCAAGATTCAGCTCGGCTCCTACAAAGAGACACTGGAATGGGGTCAAACATGTGCTTCGTTATCTTCAAGGAACGATTGATTTAGGATTATTTTATCCTAACAAGACAAAACCAGTTTTGATTGGTTATGCAGATGCAGGTTACTTATCAGATCCACACAAAGGGAGATCTCAGACTGGATATGTGTTTACGTATGGAGAGATTGCGATTTCCTGGCGTTCTCAAAAGCAAACGCTCGTTGCTACATCATCAAATCATGCGGAGATTATACCACTAGATGAAACAAGACGTGAATGTGAATGGCTGAGATCAATGACGCAACATTTCAGAGCCACCAGTGGTCTTCCAACAAACGAGGACCCTATCACACGTTATGAAGATAATGCCGCATGTGTTGCTCAAATGAAGGAAGGATTCATCAAGAGCGACAGAACAAAACACATCCCTCCGAAGTTTTTTTCGTTCACTCAAGAGCTTGAGAAGAACAATGTTTTCAACATCCAGTATATTCGTTCTTGTGATAACTCATCTGATCTCCTCACAAAGGCGCTCCCCACTTCAACTTTCTGAAAACATGTTCATGACATTGGAATGCATAAATTGCAAGATTTGTAGAAAGACCGCACCAACGTCTGCATCAGGGCGAGCTTTGCATAGATGTACTCTTTTTTCCTTACTGAGGTTTTTATTCCACTGGGTTTTTCCTAATAAGGTTTTTAACGAGGCAGCATGAACAAGTAAATGTATCAATGAGCATTCCAAAGGGGGAGTGTTGTAAATAAATTGGTATGCTCAAAGGTCAAAATATAGGGTAATTTAAAGTAAAAAATATGGGGTAAATTATTAATTACCCTACACCTAATTTTTTACTAATGTACATAAAATTTCCCTATAAATACATGAGGATGATGAAGGAAAAATCCACCCCCCAAGTTCCCACAAATTTACTCTCTCATTTTACTCTCCATAATCTTCTCCTCTAAATTCTCATCTCATTAGTGTTTAAAGAGTATTCAATTCAAGTTATTCTTTTGGTTTTATAACATATGCAAATATATGAGATTGTCTATCAATATATATATATATATATATATATATATATATATATATATATATATTTATTGATACATACAAATATATCAATATAAATACATGAGATTGTCTATATGCATATATAGTATACAAATATATCAATATATAATATACAAATATAGGTTATTGTCTATCACTTTTTTATCTACTGTTTATAGGGTATTCTTGTCCTAAATATAGCAAATCTGCTAGTTTCGGAGGGTTTAGAAAAATCTGCTACTTTCGTTAGTTTTCATCTAAACAATGTTGTTCTTGTAATTTCCCCTAAAATAAATCTAGTCCAGTCCACTCCAAACTCCCAATAATTGATCAGTGCGGCGGAGAATGGAATGCTTAAATTTCAGAGGGAATTTATAACATTAAAGTAAAATAAAAATAGATAAATTGTCATATCTACCACCATTTTAATAACATTTTCCAATCCACTGAAACATAATTTTGGCCAAAAATACTACTTTGTTTTGTATGGAAAACCCAAAATACACTTTACTTTAATATTAAACAATTAATATTTATCTTTATTTTGAGAAATCGGTGAGGGTGAGATTTTGAATAAACTCGATTAGGGAGAGAAAAAGAGAAATAAAATCAATTAAATGAAAAATAATTAGTAAAGATAAATTTAATTGAGTTTTGTATTTTGATCAAAATGTAAGGAATATTAAAGTGAATGATATTTTGGGTTTTCCACACAAAATCAAGTAGTATTTTTGGCCAAAATTAGTTTTTAGTGAATTATTGGAAAATGCTATTGAAATGGTAGTAGATAAGGCAATTCAAATAAAAAATATTGCCTTTGAAATAATAAATTATGCCACCCATCAAAGGTTTAAATATTTTGGGGTATTTCGGAAAAATATCGTCAAAATTACGCTATTTTAGGGATTCTGAACACAAATATGTCATCTTGGTCGTTTCGCCACAAAATGTCGCCAAAATTGCATCGTTTGGTCGTCAAGATTTCATTGTCGTTTTGCCGAGCGTATAAATGAAAATAAAAAATCAAGTGAAGAAAGCATCATTTTGTGAAAGCAAAGACTAAAACATGCGTTGAAGCTCGACAATGAAGAACGAATACACAAAATTGCGATTTCAGCCAAGCCCAGGTAATTTCAATATGATATGTTCAAAATCAACAATTTCGCCGTGAGGTCACCAACATTCCAGCCGTTTGTCCGTGAAATTGTATCGTCCAAGAAGAAAAGAAGAAAAGAAGAAAAAATGAGGCGACAGATAAAAAAAATGCATGTTTAATCATAACTAAGAAGAAGAAGAAGAAACGACGAAAAAAATAAGGAAAACAAATAAATAAAATCGTAACCCTGCATCTGCATCTGATAGGGAAAGAGGCTCAAGTAAAAGCTCAAAATAATATGTGTACGCTAAATAAAAGCCTTATGTATAACATGCCCAAAGAAACTAATCCTTATTATATACATAAAATTAATTAGTTGATTTTCGATTTGTTTAATAATGTATAGAAAAATAAAATTATAGGTATATTTGTCAGGAATAGAAAAGAAGAATAAAATGTTACATATATTTATATGTAACTAATTTATATATATTTTGAATAAATACATATTTAAGAACATATATATTTTTATAAATTATGCAACTATTTTCGTCGTAATTTTTGTGTTTTATCGCAATTTTCGTAAATACAATTTTTTTTTTAAATTTTCACATTATTTATGTCACAATTTTTATCGATCACCGTAATTCCGATTTTTTGGACCATCGACACCAAATCGACCACCTACATTTCAATCCTGGTCAAGATCTAATAAGTGCCGTCATAAAACGAAATGCTGAAATTTATGTGGAATTTAAAACAATAAATTGTTCAAAATATAATGGGAAAATAACACATTTATACCCTGTGTTTTAGTGAAATGTCGAGTTTAACCCTCGGTTTTCAAAAATGTCGAGTTCATACCCTCTGTTTAACTAAAATGACGAAATTATACCCTCTGTTTAACTAAAATGACGAAATTATACCATGAAATAGACAATAGTGTCACAAATATTCTTTTTATTGACTTTTCATTGACGTTGACTATAATATTTATAATATAAACACCAATTATCTTTATTCATTCGCGCCATATATGTAATTTATTTAAAAACTAAAAAAATAAACAACAGTCTCTTAATCGTGAAGAACACATAAAGATGCAAAAGGGTAAACATCGATAGTTGATAGTCATCAAAATCGCATATTCGAACAGAGAATCCAAGATTTAGAGTTACAATTCGAACACGGAATGAAGTCATTTCTTAGACGGTATGAGTTTTATTATTTAATTTCAATTTAAGGCTATTTTTATTTCAAAATTGAGAATTTGGAAATTAGGGTATTGATTTAGATTTGATTCGGTTTTTCTTATATAAGAGTTAATATCAATGAAATGGAGATTTGTGACGCTGTTATTTATTTCAGGGTATAATTTCGTCATTTTAGTTAAACAGAGGGTATGAACTCGACATTTTTGAAAACTGAGGGTTAAACTCGACATTTCACTAAAACACAGGGTATAAATGTGTTATTTTCCCAAATATAATTAACTAGGACAGGGGCAAAGGCGTAAATTCGTTGGTCGATGTCCCTAAAGTCCTCCTTAAACCCTAAACAAGAAGTCGAGAGACGATTACACAAAGAAAGAAGCTTCTAGTGAGTATTGCCTTTAAGCTCTGAAATGGCGAGGCGTTTGATTCCATTGTTCGATCGCATTCTCGTAGAGAAAATCGTGGCGCCGTCGAAGACTACATCTGGGATTCTTCTTCCCGAGAAAACCTCCAAGGTCTCTGATTTCATTTCCCATTTCTGTTCGGTTTTAATTTTTTTTTTTTTATGGGTTAGTTTTGGAATGTTTTCATCTGGGCTTTTATTCATGAGCTTTTTTTTTCCTCTTTGTTTACTTTGTTTCCGTTTCTTAATGCCGTCACAATATATTTGTGTTTGATGTGGTTGTAATATGTAGGCTTATGACTTTAGTAGATCGTTTACAATAATTTCGAATCCAGTGTTGTCTTGCAAAATCTATATTCGCAAGTTCCATAGAGATTTGGCGTAGAAATTTGATGCCTGTAATTCACTTTGAAATTTGGATGTTTGTCTTTGTATATATGCTTATCTCTGAGATTGATGTAGGAGCCACAATTTTTTCCTTGATTCAGTATTATATGATATATATATATATATATATATATATATATATATATATATATATGTATACACACACACACACAATGTTCATTATAGGCTCATATGTTGTCGGTATGTTGGTAATTTGTTCAGCTCAACTCTGGGAAAGTTGTGGCTGTGGGTCCCGGGGCTCGTGATAAAGACGGGAAAGTTATGCCTGTGCATTTAAAGGAAGGAGAGACGGTTCTCTTGCCTGAATATGGAGGCACGGAAGTTAAGCTCGGCGAGAAAGAGTAAGCTTTTGTTTTGCTTTTTTAGATTAGCAAACATTTAATCTTGCTTTTTTGCTTTTGTTTAGGCCTATGGATTCCATTTTTTCTGGGATATTAAGTATTTAGATGAACAACATAAGCTTCAAGAAGGACTGGGAATAGAATGCTAGGTTGGTTTGGTTTTTGTCATTCAGAGGGAACGACTGACAACTATAAATTAGAATTGTTGAAGTATGTTTTAGTGGTCATTTTTTTTCACCACTCAAGCTAGAGATGATTGATTTTAATTGAAGACCAAAACCAAAATATATTGTGATTTAACATGGGTTATGAGTCATACCGTTTATGAATAGGTTGTGAGTAATACCGTTCTATATGAATTACTAAATCGCAGTGAAGTGCATAGAGATTGAAACATTTCAATGGTTAATTACACGAAAAGAGTTTTGTTTTATTAAGCCACTCGGTATTTTAGATTTGTGTAACTTCTACTTCCTGGCTATTTCCATTGATAATTATCAATTTCTTAAACATCTGTGTTTTCTATTCTTCTCTGGTTTCAGTTACCATCTTTACAGGGAGGAGGATATTTTGGGAATCCTGAGCGAGTAAAGTGTGCCGTTTCAAGAGTGGTATTGGACATCGACAATAACGGTTTTTCATGACAGAACTAGGCCCTTTTCTGTTTTGCTGCTGGAAATGCCAAACTTGATTACACCTATATTCAATGGAATTTCAAACTTATGAAGCCAGAATTTTATTCTTAATGAAAGGAACTCCTTACTTCTCAGATGATATATTTTCTTTCCTAAATGCTTTTATATGCTTCTATTTCAAATCTCGTCACCCGTGCTATTTGAATGGAAAAAAAAAAAAAAAAAAAATTCCCAAGCTCGACTGTTTTACTGGTTATATTTCAAGTTTCAGCGCATAAGAAGGATTTAGGGTGACTATTGGATATAAATTTTGTATGTTACAGTACACTTTTTTTTATTGCGTATGTTACAGTACCTTTAAACTCAAACATTGCATATATATATTTTTAGATTTTAATCAATAGCATATCAATTTAAATGTATTCATACTGGTACAATGTTATTAAAATGATTATTACTAAAAATTGAAATGATTTTGGCAAAAATATTATTACCAGTTTATTGTTAATTCTGGGAAAAACAGTAACGTCTCATGTGCACAAAAGCCGCAAATAGGCCCTTCCCCACTGTTCAGGAGGCCTGTTGAGCTCTGCCGCTATCGAAGACCAGTTCCCGAAAAAAAAAAAAAAAAACCATAACCATATGTTCCATCTTATTATATCGAAATCATCCCGTACCTGTTTTGAAAATGACAATCATTCTTATACCTTCAACTCTTTTATTTTAATTATATACTATTCTACTAGAAGAGTAGGGGTAAAACTAGAGATTAAAATGCAGCTTGCTGTAACTAGCACCCCCGATTTTATCGATATATTGTGATATTTGACTAATTCTACAAGTGACCCGTATCACATGGTACACCGTTATCGCAGGGTACCCCGAAAAAAAAAACAAAAAACAAAAACAAAACAAAAAAAAACAAACAAAACAAAACCACAAGGTGTTTAACAAAAAAAAATAATAGAAATAATTCTCACTATATTATATTATTATATATTCAATTAATGATATTTAATATATTACTCGTAAACATTGTAAAATTAATATGAATATAAATGATTGATGAGAAAAATAAAAACAACAATTAATGAAAAACTATACAAAATAGTCAAATAATTACTATAGCAAAAATATTCAAATTAAAGAAATAGTTCAACCCATGAACATGTTAGGTATGCCAATGCCTAGAGTCTGAGTAAGATCGTGCAGAATCATACTCTACTCACAAAAAAATAATAAATAAATAAAAGCATACCCTGTCCATACACATTTAATTTTAATGAGTCTAAGTCTGGGTAAAACCCTATAAGGTTCAGGGTAACTCGTACATATTTTTTTACTCACTTAATATTGTATGTTTTAGAATAAATATATAAAATTAAAAATACTTAGATTTATTAAAAACATAGTCCAAAATTTGTTTAGAATTCATAAATATAATAGTAATTTTAAACGGGAGATTATGGGTAAGGTACTTAAAAATCATACATACCAATACTACTCTTAATGGGTACGTAATACTCATACACCTATTTATTCGGGTAAGACCCTACCCATAACAGATAAAGTCATGCGGGTACATGAGTACGCGGGTAAAATTGTCATCCGTAGTCTCCACTCTATAATATGACGCATGCATCATGTTTTAATTTAGACTATTTTATTAATTTATAGATACTTCGGGTAGAATTTTAATGTAGCGGATTTAAATGAGATATATTCCATACTCCACTCCACCATAATTAATTGAGATATTTTTTTGTGTACTTTTGATATTTGTGAAATAAATCTATAACTAACTAATCCTTTTAACATACTAATTCGCTTTAGCCAATTTATATTTTATTTTTATTTTTTTAACTAGCATTCATGTTGATGTGTCTAGCAAATCAGTGTGTCAAAATCTCGTTTTTAAACTTTTTTTTTTTTAATATTTTTAAACGTTTTTGTTTTAAAATGGAAAACTAAATATTTTTCTTTTAATTTACTGTAAATATTTGATTTGTTTTCGTATTTGTAGGAAACAATTATTTAAGTATATTTCTTACGTTAATTACTTTAAATATTTATCGAGCGGCAGTTTTGAAGCTTTTGACGTTTTATTTCGTATTTGAGTTTTTTTTTCATTTGCTAATATTTTCGCCATATTTCGGAGTCTTGCAAGATAGTGGATTCATCTTATTAACACTCTTTTATCTCACCCCTTGATTTTATCTCGATACCTAAAAGCGTGTGCGAAGCCTTAGACTATCCAGATTGGCATAAAGCAATGACAGGAAAAATGAATATCTTGTGTTGTTAGTCGTTCTCTTAAACCCAAAACATTAAATCCGACACGACCCGCTTCGAATTTTGAATTTGAAAGCCCAACGGGTCACCAAAAAGCCCATCAAAGCCCAAAAGGAGCGAAAAATCCATTCAAAACGGGGCCCAAGCCGAACCCATGCTCTTACACGCCATAGCTAATCATCCGGCTCACCGCGCGCGCCGTGCCAATCATCTGGCTTGCCGCGCCTACGCTTGTGAGGAGCGCGCACGCCTTGCCTCTGCTCAAGGGCTCTTTTTCAGCCCTCCTACTCACTTTAAAAAACATTTATCCTCAGAGGGATTCAGGTAACTTTTTTTTAAACATTCTCTACTAGATTCCAAAGTTATGAAACGCTTCCGAGGACCTTCCGCACACAGTTTCCTCTAATCGAGCCACAAATCTCCTAATTTTCCCTAACGAATATCGACACCCCCCCCCCCCCCGCCCCCCCCCCCCCCCCCCCCCCCCCCCCACGTCAAGAATATAAATCAGAATAATGCTGAGCGTCGGAGCGCGCTAGAGGCAATGTTGCGCCCCTCTAAGCTTACTTTCTCTTCTTCTTACTCTTAGGTCTCCGTGACGAACGAAGAACGTTCTTGAGCTCAATGAGCAACTGTTACGAATTCTCGCCCACGAGAGATAATGAATAAATCATAAATGGTTACTAAATAGAATAATGGTTTACTTTATTAGCATCATATGATTAGTGGGTTGAGCTCTAAATATCGGAATCAATATAAACTATCATCTGTAGCCTCCGTATTAAACTGATCATGGACACTGGGTCATGTTACCACGCTCTTTGACTCATTCACTAAAAATTTACTATCATGCTAATCATAGCTTATGTCCTGAGAGTTTCGGAACATGATTCGAGTGGGAAGTAGTTGATAGATACGAAATCCAGCCTTCCTGAAAGAAGGTCAATGTTCATTCACCTAAGGGTTGATTCCAGAACCGATAGATTGCCGGCACTTCTGAAGTACGTACGTTCGGAAGAATCTTTTGTTGGAGAAGCAACGGTGCTACGGGTATATATTTATCAAGAAAGGTATAATGGAATAATTGACATTTCTTGATACGGGTTGAACCTGGAGGATCTTGATCACGAACTAACTAGATCAGTGGAGACTCGTCACGATAAGTAAATATAATTCTAGTATAAAGGAGGGTTTAGTCATGGCTTACATAGTGGAGTATTTGATCAAGATCAGACGAATCGATGGAAAAAGAGAAAGACATTTTTCGTCTTTTTCATCGGATTTGTTAAGCTTCTCTTACTAGGTTCATAGTCATTGGTAATAATAAATATTATTATTACAATCTCACAGCTATAAATTGTTTAGCAGCATTCATTCGGAACTTTGTATATTTGCCGAATTAAATATTTATTGTGGAATTAATTATTTATTATTGGATCAAGTAAATAATTAATTGAATTTTAAGTTGGGCCTCATGGACACTGTAAAATTCGAAATTCCTAGGCCCAATAGCACTATGTTGGGCGCCTACGTTAGGATATTAATTACTCAATATTCTCTCCTTAATTAGTTACTAGATTTGTGGTAACTAATTAAATAAAAGAGAAAATAATAATGGTAGAGATATTCTCTCTCCATTAAATAAGGAAATAAGATTTTATCATTTATTCTCTCTCATAATTAATTTCCTAATATCTAGGAGAATAATAATGGTAGATATATTCTCTCCATTAAATAAGGAAATAAGATATTGTCTTCATTATTCTCAAATATCTAGATTCCTTAAATATAAGAGAAAAATAAGGGAAATAAATATCCTAGATTATGATATGATGGATGAGAGAAAAAGTAGAATTTGTAGTTAAGATCCAATAGCTCATTCTTAACTAAAAAATATGAAAGAATAAAGGAGGATTAAATATCTCTAGGATCTTCCTAGAATATCTCATTTCTACCACTATAAATAGAAGTCTAAGAGGAAGCAAGATATACACTTTTGCAGAGGCAAAAATTTCGCCTATCGCACCTAGTGTGGACGAAATTCTCTCTCTCTCTCTCTCTCTCTCTCTCTCTCTCTCTCTCTCTCTCTCTCTCTCTCTCTCCTCTCCCTCAGAATTCCGTGATTCCATTCTCATAAACACGGTACGATCTGAAGTCATAAATAAGAGTCGTAGTGAGATTTATAGTGTACCCACACTGTATTCTTGTTCGTCCGGAGATTACGTTTCGGAAGCTAAGGTGTCATCAAGGCGTAACAAAGGAGATCCCGAGAGTTTCAGAGAATCCCGGAGGGCTGATCGTAGAAGACGACGCTGGGAGGGTGAGATGAGATGAGAAGAAGACGAGGAGCTCGAGGAGATCCCAATTCAGAAAGCTTAAGGAGAAACTCGTAAGTTTTTTAATAACTTGTCTCTTTATATTGGTTGTTTGACACATATGCTCTCATGGTTAAATTAATTAAATAAAACTAGATCTTGTTTTAATAACCATTAAATTGATTAGTTTAAGATAGCGTAATTAATTTTTTTACACACAGTTATTATGATAAGGTTAATAATCAACAACCCCCTGGTGTCAGAGCGATTGTTCGTGTCTGATACCAACCCGGTTTTTTTCACCAACAGGCACGTGATAAGTTCACTGCCCCGTGTCCTCTCAAAAGATACCACAACTCGCAGCAAGTCCAAATACTATGATTTTCACTAGGATCAAAGTCATCTAACCTTTGAGTGCTACCAATTCAAAAGACACATTGAGACTTTGATCCAGCGGGGTTAGCTCAAAGAGTTCATGTTGTGTCTGATCAGTGCAGCGGATTATATTTCAGCCAGAGTATAGCAAAAGAGGAGGAACAATCACCGTTACCAACTGAATCGGGGCTACAGCCACCATTGATCCACATCTTATGTAGCGATGACCATACTAGGTTGTCCACAAGGCAGAGATTCAGCCTGATAAACGAAGAAGTTCCTAAGGGCCACGTCTCAAGAAGGTGTCATTGAGCACATCAACGTCACGTACGAGGAACCTCTGTACGCGCCCCACGAGACGATGTATTTCACCGATAAAGAGACGAAGCGAGTTGTGCACTCGCACAATGACGCATTTGTCTTTAAGGCTCAAGTGGCACAAATTTAGTGAAAAAGGTTCTCATCGACAATGGAAGCTCGGCCGACATTATATTTAAGATCACCATGGAGCACATGAAGACACTATCAACTTACCATTCATCTTCGGGACTCTAGGGGGTAACAAAATTGTTCACATGGTCCCCTCCTTGGTGGTTGACCAGCGTTCGCCTACAATGTAATCATTGAACAGCCCACACTGAACAAATCAAAAGCGATCACGTCCACCTATCACCTACTGGTGAAATTCCAATCTAAAAAGGGAATTGAGACCATGGTTGGTGATCAAACCCAAGATAGAATATGCAACATCCAAGGGGTTGATGTAAAAGTTGTCGGAATATTTTTTAACACGATCTTCCAACTAGAAGACGATTACCTATGTGACCTGAAAGATGCAAGGAAGTTCGGGGAACTCGACCCTCGCGACGAAATTGAGAAGCTCTAAGTTGAGACCTCCGACGACATCATTCAAGGACATCCTCAATGAATCTAAACCTGACCAAGTTGTGAAGATTGGCGTCAAACTTCCACTCGTTGTCCAAACTCAACTTGCTGCATTTCATAGGGAATACAAGGACGTCTTCGCATGGAGCCATACATGCATGCCTAGGATAGGTCCTGAGGTCATAGTGGACTGGTTGAACGACAACTGAAACAATACTGAAAAAGTGCAAGCTTGACAAACTTTTAACCCAGAACGGTACCTAGCAATAAACGAAGAAGTCGAGAAACTTCTCGCCCCCGATTTTATCCAAGAAGCTAAGTGCCCCAAGTGGGCAGGCAACATCGTTAAACGGAAAGTGGCACATTTGCAATTATTACAAAGATCTTAACAAAGCCTACCCATAGGACAGATTCCCTCTCCAGCGCATTGAACAGCTGGTTGACACCACGGTCGATCATGAACTACTCAACTTCATGGATGCCTATTTGGGCTCAACTTCAAGACGACCTTCGTCACTGATCAAGGTCTCTACTGTTATAAGGCCATGTTTTTTGGCCTTAAGAACATAGAGCTACATATCAACGACTGGTCAATCGGATATTCACCGATCAAATCAGAAAAACAATGGAAGTATATGTGGACGATATGCTCGTTAAAATCCTACATGCAATTAACCATTTTCACAATCTAAGGGAGAAGCTCAACCCTAACAAGTGCTTCTTCGGGGTTGAGTCGGGAAAATTTCTAGGCTACTTCGTCAATCGGCCTAGGATTAAAACGAATTTTGAGAAGATCAAGGCACTCCTTGATTTGAAATCCCCAAGATGAGTCAAATAGGTACTAAGCCTAATTGGCCAGATTGGTGCTCTAACACGCTTAATGTCAAAAGAAACTGACAAGTGTCAACCGTTCTTCAAAGCTCTAAAGAAGACGGACGGCTTTGAGTGGACCTAGATTGCAAAAAAACTTTCCAAGATATGAAGTCCTACTTCCGATAACCACCATTCCTCTCGAAACCAAAAGAAGGCGAGATGCTCTACATATATCTCGCCGTCTCTAAAAGAGCAGTGAGCGACGTCCTCATTCGCAAAAATGATAAGGTCCAATGACCGATCTACTACGTTAGTAAGGCCTTATTTGATGCTAAACCCCGCTACACCAAAATCGATGAGCTATCTCTCGCAAGGAAAAGTTAAGGTACGCCCTATACTACAGATTCCAGTCGTCCAACAACATGGCAGAATACGAAGCCCTCATTGTCGGCCTAGAGTTGGCGCGAAATCTCGAAGCACGAAACATGCATATATACACACTACAACTGGTAGCTGATCATAACCCATGTTAAACTTTTATTTCATTTTTATTTTTTTAAACCTGCGTATATACACAGCGCCAGCATCAACGTTGATTTAAACATTTTCTTATGTCAGACTATTTTTATTTCGTTTTTATTTTGTATAAACTTTTAATTAGTTATATTATTACGTATTTTGGTATAATTGAAACTTTTGATTTCATGTTTATAAAAATTAAATTAAATGAAATTTGCAAATTTTGATTAGAATCCGGAAAACTATATATTAAAAAAAATAAAAAATAAAGCACTATTAGACGCGATAATTTGTTTCAAATGTCGCTTCTAAATATTACCTGCGAAATGGCGGGAAAACATTAAAAGAGACAATCCGCTTCAAATTTCGTTTCTAAATGCTTCCTGCCATTTCGCGGGAGCCATTTTTTGTGGCAAATTTGTGGACTTAGAAGCGACCCTAGAGGCAACATGTCGCTTTTAACTTTTAAGATCGACTGACCTAGTCGCTTCTAAAGGCCTTTTTGTAGTAGTGACATACAAACAGCAACTGGAAACTCATCGTCAACCCGGTTAAAAGCGATTACGCGTCAAAAGAGCCGAACATGATCGCCGACTTAGCGAAAACAAACTCAAAGCTCGATGCCTTCTCTTGGTTTGAGATCCTTCAGGCCCTGGGAGAACAAAACTCTTAGTCTGATGCTCTCGCTCGCCTCTGATCAAACATCGATGAAGAAGGACTAGGGGTTGTCCCAATCGAGTCACTATCCCGACCATCGGTCTCACGAGATGAAGTCGGGATAATCGAAGACACGCCCTCAACTGACCTGGATGAGCCCAATAACAGAATTCATGTAAAGAGGGAGACTCCCCGAAGACCATAAGAAAGCTGATAAATTGAGAGCCCTAGCATCCACATACACGCTAAAAGAGGATGTACTCTACAAGCGCGGTTATTCCACAACGCTACTTAGATGCCTCGACAAATCCGAGTCAACGAGAGTCCTCCTTGAAATGACAAGCGACATAGTCGATCAAGCGCTTAAGTCCTAACCCGAAAACAAATGGGAACAAAGACTTGAGCTACGGGATGGTTAGATGCCAAAAGGCTACATCCCCTAAATCGCTAAGTACAACTGGATGAATATATGCCAAAAGGCAACATCTACAAAACTGATAAGTGTGACTGGATGGTTAGATGCCAAAATGCTACAACCCTCAAGTCGACATACACGGCGCACTTAAATCGTCCCTTAAGATGCACATAAGCCATCTCTCATGATGCACCTAAGTCGCTACGTGTGACGCACTCAAAGCTGTCATACACGACGCACTCTAAGTCATCTATCACGACACATTTAATTAGCTACGTGCAATGCATTTAAAGCCACCATACACGGCACACTCTAAGCCTTCCCTCGAGGCGCATCCAAGTCGCCATACACGGCCCACTCCAAGGCGTCCCTCGAGACGCATCCAAGATGTCATAACGGGGCACTCTAAGTCAATGGTGCCCACAAGAAGAGTAGTAGTGTCTATTTATGTACATTTGATGTCATATAGTCTTACGAAGACTCTTGCTTGTAATTGCTTATTCATTAATAAAAAGATGAAACGTTCATTCATTCTTTCTTTGTTTGAAGCTTTATGATAAAACCTTAGTCTTTTAGTCCATAAACAAACTTAACAACTTACGAAGAGACAAATGTAGATTTGCATGAACAAACTCTTCGTAGTTTGCTTAAAACGATATATTCGCAATCTTAGGGTCAAAGGACTATTGACCTCAGTATGATTGTTAGAAGAATCTATGATGTCTGGTTAAGAGGCATTGAGAGTTGGGGACTCTATAGTTCTTCTAGGTATCTTCCGAAGGTACTGAATTGACCAGTGCACTTCTAGAGACAATATAAGAACAAACCATTTAACCTCTTATGTCTCGAAGTCACTATGTATGAATTGCATCATGCTTACCTTAATCCTGAAATGAGACATGCCATTTCACACCTTAGTATTCTCATTTGAGAAAGTCAAAGTTCGGACTCACTATGTGATTCCAAACAAGGCCTATTGGTGAAAAGATTGCTGAAATGCAATGTATGTCACCTCATGCTTTGTTCCTTGGAGTGTGAATAAATGAACTGGCCAGTGTCCAAATTGAGTCTTGACTCTTTTGGATGAAACAACGTGACTTGTTAGCTCCTCGTCAATACATTGTTTCTAACTTATTCACAAGCGACAAAGGAGTTGAGGAAATAACAGCTAGACGGGTAAAATGGTAATTTAGTAAATCCCGACTAGCTGATGACATTCATGAAGGGTAAACATAGATAATGTTCAGTGGATCCGCTCATCATAATTAGGTCGAATTCTTGAGTAGAAAATAAATTCATTTGAACCGAGAGATTTTCAGTGTCAGCTCTTTAGTGGAGTCAGTTGGCATTAAGCTAAACTTGGAAAAGGTTTGTGAACTTTTGAGTCCAAGTGTTTAGCTCAAGCTTTGTTCATTTGGGTCCATGAGGTCACTGTCACGAATCACATCGATATGAATAGTTAAACTGGAAGCTAAGTCAAAACAAGAACGAAAATAGTCAAAAGGGTATTTTTGTCTTTTGAGACAAAGGATGAAATGAATGTCAATAAATTTTTTGACAAGTTCATTTGATGACTTAATGTCACTCGGCCATGACTTGATCATTGGGCCTTGTGAATTAATTTCATTTCATAAGAATTTTATTGAAAATTCTAAATGGGCATTTTCTTATGTTGTCATGAACAAGTGAAGAAAATTCTAGAAGCCTTTTCTAGAAGATTATGGGCGCCTACCCTATAGAGAAATAGGAGAGTTTATTTTGTGCATAAATGTATTTAGATACTTGCCAAAAGAAAAAGAGGAAACAAATTTCCCACACATGCATGGGGAATTTCGGCCAAGTGAGAAAAGGGCAAGCCAAGGACCAAAAAAGGAAACAAATCCAAGCCTCTAGGAGGCAGCCTTGGGCGCCCAAGATGGAATGGGAAAAAAAGGATTTTTGCTCATGAATATGTGATATTCTATAGAAGAGGAAACTACCTTATTGAAGGTAAAACCTCTCCTATAAATAGGAGCCCCATTCCTCATATTTCATTCATCCAAGTTTAAGAGATTTGAGAGACTCTCTCTCTAGAACTTGGCCGAAAATCCTCTCTCTCTCTCTCTAGTTTATTTTCGATTTTTTCTTGTCTTGGCACCTAGGTCCTCACTCGACCTAGTGTTTAGCTCTGCGACTTCGAGACTCGTTCTTAAGTCGTAGTGTTTAAAAGTGCCCACTCACTGATTCCTTCTTTTCGAGTGATTTAGTGATAGAAACTTTCGTGGTTGCTCGAGGTGCCGAGGAAAGAAAGAGAGACGTGCTGCGAGGGGAGACGAGCGTTGCAAACTTTCCACAAGCTTCTTCAAAGTTCAAGCTTCAAGAAAGGTTAGTAAACTCTTAGCTCATACTGGTTTTTAATTACATGTACTTGCACTTGTCTAGGTTAGTAAAAACTGTTTTACTTGTAAAAGAAAATTTTTAAAATTCCGCCGCTTATCAAAGCGTTAATTATTTTCTCAAACCCTAGATCGATTCCAACAAATGGTATCAGAGCTATGGTCAAAGATTAGCATGTACATGTTTTTTAAAATTATGAGCTTGAAAATCGTTTTCGAAAGTTTACTAATTTTGTGACAAGTTAGAATTGTAATCTTAGATTTTTTTTTAATTTATTGCTCATGTCTTTAAATTAAAAAGCATGTTGATTTTCTATGAGTTTGGGATGTTTTTAAAACACATTAGAATCAGTTCTAAAAGTTTTTAATTTTTTATATTGAAAAACGTGTTTTAAAGGTTTGAGAATTTTCGAGTAAAATTTTGTGACTAGTTTTGATATATTGCTAGTTTCTTATTTTTACTTGAATCGTTTTATGCATGTTGTTATTTCTTTTATTCTATGTTATTACCCTGCTAATAAAACACAAATAAAAGCTTTAAACATCATCTTAAAACGTTCCTTTACACTCGATTCTTTTTCGCACCTAAAAAGGACCAAGCTTTAATTATTTCTTTTTCTTCGAGCTGGAGTAAACCCGCATTAAAAGTGGCATAACTCTCTGCTCAGAAATCGAAATTTAATGATTCTTAAATCAAATTAAAGCTCTGTCTGTCCCTTGTCCAATGCCACCGGTTTCGGCTCAAAAGGATATCGGAGCCGCCAGATATGGCGATTTTACTCCGAGGTGCGCGGCTGTCTGAAACTCCAGTTTTTTTAGAAATCCGGATTTTCAAACCCCACTACCATGAGTTATAGAACTCTAATGAGAAAATTTTCTTGAGCAAAATTTTTTTTCATATGATTATAAACATGATGTGTAAGATTAAAATGTTTTGATTTTTGAAAGTTTAATTGAAATTGAATTTTTACAAAACTAGTTTGAATTTTGAAAAACCGTTTTCACTTTCAAACTTGAAAATATTTTGTCATCCAAATCAAATAAATTTTCAAAATGTTTTCAAAACTATATCTATATCACATATGTTCAAAATCTATATGCTCTTGAAAATTTGAGTGGGAGGTCTCCTTGTAGACAAGCCGAAAAATAAAAAGATGTGTAATCTCAAACTTTCAAGTGTTCGAGTGAGTTGAAGTTCACACTTCCCTCACGCACTTTCCCGAAATAGAAAATAGGAAAAGATCGAGTATGTACCTTGTGCCTTTATGCACTAATACTGCTCTGAACATGTCGATCTAGGATTCTCTTCTAGTTGTCCGCTCTGTCGCTCTCTAACTAGGAAATCTGTTTCCGAACTTATAAGAGTCGATGAACCAACTCCAAAAACTAAGTGGGAGGGTTATATTCGTTGTTTGTAACCCACGATCCCCAACACTAATGAAAAATGCAATAACGTGGGACTAAGAGCCGCTCTTGCGACCCTCACTTAAATGTGAGTACTCCAAGGCGTTATTGCTTCGATCATTGCTCAATGAGCTACGTCCGAGAGTGATGCAATGATGACAAGGCCTCCCCTTGGGGGATTGTTTTTCAAAGCTGATCTTTTGGACTAAGTGGTTGGTTACACACTTAGGCTCAATCCCTAGTAATCCTCCCTTGAGGCTCTGCGAAAGGAAGTGAGTGATCAAACCAATTTAAAAGGTGGCTAGTCAAAATAGATGTATGGACATCTTGGCTTAGCATTAATGATGTGTCATTTACTTATAAAAGGAGATTTTTTGCGGCCTTCTCTTGAGGGAGTAAATTATCGTTTGGTTTATAACACCTTCGGATTTTACAAAAGTCTTAATAAAACTTAAATCCTAAACCAAAGACTAATCATAAACTTGTTTCAACTTATATAGGCAATATGTCTCTCAACCATCTCTCTATCTTTCTTTCCTCGATCAAACTCGAAAACGAAAACTACGTAGATTTGAAACGTAACCTCGACATAAAACCTACCGTTAACAAGCACAAATGGGTACTCACCACCCCGTGTCCTCCTCTGATGAATGATGATTCAACTCAAGAGGACAATGACGCCTTGGCGGCCTGGCTTTGATCCGATGAGATTGTGAGGTGCTATATCTTGGCATCTATGAACAATATGCTGAAAGAGCAACATCGTGACATCGAGACTGCCTCCAACATGATCTACAATCTCCCTGAGATGTTTGAAGGGCAAAGGCGTCAAACAAGGCAACAAGCAGTCCAACAGTTTATGAACTGTCATATGCAGGCTAGGACTCCTGTTGGAGACTTCATGATACTGATCATTAGTTTTTTGAATAAAATGGAAATCCTAGGATCTGAGATTGATGGGAAGAATATCATAGATATGATCTTAGAAACTCTCCCCGCATCTCTTGATACCTCCAAGATGAACTACCTCATAAACAAGCTAGAGTACACTGTTACCAAGCTTATGAAGGGACTTCACACTGCCGTAGGTCTCACTAAGAGAAAGAGGAATCAAGGAGAGGCACATGCTACTGAGCAAAAAGCCTCCACCTCTGGAACTAAGAACAAACCTTACAAAGCCGATATAAAGAACTGTCTTGCCTATCTCAAAGCAAAGGAACATAGTATTGTACTAGTTACCGAAGCATGCTTAGTAGCTGATAATGTATCAACGTGGATTCTTGACTCCGCTGCTACTAACCATATTTGTTGTTCCTTGAATGGTTTTAAGAAAACCAAAAGCTTAGAGGAATGCGAGTTCTGTTTCAAATAGGGTGATGGGAGCCTGGTGTCTGCAAAGGCTATGGGATCCGTGACGCTGTCTTTTGAAGACCGCACTTTAAACTTGAATAATGTTTATTTTGTTCCTACCTTTGGGAAGAACATAATATCCGTTGCTCGTCTTCGTGAGCAAGATTATTGTTTAAAGTTCACAAAGAATGGAATTCGTATTTCGTTTCCTGATAATTCTTTTGTCACTGATGCATGTATGAAGAATGCTGTTTTCTACATCTATCCCACTCAACCTTCTCTTTTAGACACCGAAATAGATAACGATCTAATTAGGGAGCCAAAGAGGATCAAACTTTCTGAATCCTCCGATCTAACAAAATCAACATACCTATGGCACTTGAGACTTGGTCATATCAGTCTAGATAGGATTAAGAGACTTGTGAGGGACGGTCCACTCCAAGACTCTGCAATAGGTTCACTACCTACTTGTGAATCCTGCATAGAAGGAAAAATGACTAAGCGACCTTTCTCCGATAAGGGTCGAAGAGCCACTGAGTTGCTGGAACTAGTACATTATGATGTATGTGGTCCGCTCAACCAACAGGCACGTGAAGGATACGAATACTTCGTTACCTTCACCGAGGATTACTCACGATATGGGTTTGTCTATTTGCTCAAACACAAATCCGAGACCTTTAACGTATTTAAGGTCTTTAGGGCTTTAGTGGAAAAGCAAACTGGCAAAGTGATCAAAACCCTTCGATCTGATCGAGGTGGTGAGTATATGTCTGGATAGTTCGATGACTTTCTTAAAGAAGAAGGTATCACTTCTAAGCTTACCGCACCTAGCACACCTCAACAAAACGGAGTGTCAGAGAGAAGAAACCGAACTCTTATGGAGATGGTTAGATCAATGATGAGTTACTCATCACTCCCGCTTTCCTTTTGAGTATATGCCCTCGAAACAGCCGCCTACATTCTGAACCAAGTTCCGTCCAAAACGGTTCCTGGTACTCCTTATGAGCGATGGACTGGCCGTAAAGTGAATCTTGGCCGCATCCGAATTTGGGGTTGCCCTGCACACGTGCTGAGGCAAAAGACTAGCAAGTTGGCTAGTAGGTCAGAATTGTGCCTGTTTGTAGGATATCCGAAGGAAACCAAAGGTTTTACTTTCTATAGTCCCGAGGACGATAAGACTTTCGTTAGCACGAATGCTCGTTTCCTTGAGGAGGACTTTATGAAGGATGCGAAACCTAGAAGCAAAATTGTGCTTGAAGAAAAGTTAGGTGAGGAAGCTTCTACCTCATCTGTAAGAACTGTTCTTACCCCAACTGAAACACAACCTAACTCATTAGAATCTCGTCAAGTAGTACTTAGACGTAGTGGGAGGGCTACTCAAAAGCCTGACAGGTACATGTTTTATGGAGACTCTCTTGTAGCCGTCTCCGACATGGATGACCCTGTTTCCTATAGCCAAGCGATGGCTTGTTCTGAATCAAACCTTTGGCTTGACGCCATGAAAGTTGAAATGCACTCGATGTATGTCAACAATGTCTGGAAACTTGTAGACCTTCCTGAAGGGATTAAACCCGTAGGGTGTAAGTGGATATACAAGAAGAAAATGGGTCCTGATGGGAACGTTGAGACGTTCAAAGCACGACTTGTGGCGAAGGGTTATACCCAACAAGAAGGGATTGACTATGAAGAAACCTTCTCGCCAGTCGCGATGCTTAAATCCATCCGCATACTCCTATCCATAGCTACAGCTCTCGACTATGAGATCTGGCAAATGGATGTCAAGACAGCCTTTCTGAATGGCGATCTTGACGAGCGCATTTACATGGCTCAACCAGACGGTTTCGTGGATAAAGGTCAAGAGACCAAGGTTTGTGAGTTGCTTAAATCCATTTATGGACTAAAGCAAGCATCTAGGTCATGGAATATTAGATTCGATGAAACTGTAAAGAGCTTTGGCTTTGAACAGTCAATAGATGAGCCTTGTGTTTACAAGTCAATACACGAAGGCAAAGTTGTGTTTCTGGTACTATATGTCGATGATATACTATTCATTGGTAATGACGTGGGTAAGTTATCTGAGGTTAAGGTCTGGCTGGCAAAGCAATTCGATATGAAGGATCTAGGAGAAGCCGCGTACATTCTGGGGATCCAAATCTTTCGAGATAGGAAAAACCGGACCCTGTCGCTCTCTCAAGCATCTTATATTGATAAGGTGATGGATCGCTTCTCGATGCAAGACTGCAAGAGGGGTCAAACACCCTTTAGGCATGGAGTTTCACTCTCTAAGGACCAGTCTCCCAAGACTGCACGAGAGATTGAAGACATGAGGAAGATTCCTTACGCCTCTGCCGTAGGAAGCCTCATGTATGCTATGCTTTGCACTAGACCTGACATCTGTTTCGCCGTTGGCGTAGTTAGTCGTTTCCAATCCAACCCTGGACCCGAGCACTGGATTGCTGTTAAGCATGTTCTTAAGTATCTTCGAAGAACTAGGAACTTGATGCTTACATACTCAGGTACTGACCTGACTATGACGGGATATACCGACTCCGATTTTCAAGCGGATAAGGATTCCAGGAAATCCACTTCGGGATCTGTGTTCATCCTTAATGATGGAGTTGTTGTGTGGAGAAGTATTAAGCAATCTTGCATTGCTAACTCCACAATGAAAGCAAAATATGTGGCTACTTGTGAAGCATCCAAAGAGGCTGTATGGCTTAGAAAATTCCTCAAGTATTTGGAAATTGTTCCAAAAGTCGACAAGCCCATGACCCTTTATTTTGATAATAGTGGGGCTGTCGCTGACTCAAAGGAACCTCGAAGCCATAAGCGCTCTACACATATTGAGAGGAAATACCATTTGATTCGAGAGATCGCGCAACGCGGAGACGTGGAGGTGAAGTAGATCTCTGGCAGATCTATTCACCAAGGCCCTAGCGAACATGGTCTTCGACCAACTTCGAGAGGGATTAGGCATGTAGGACTACTCACATCTTCTTTGAGTCAAGTGGGAGTTTGTTGTCAATGGTGCCCACAAGAAGAGTAGTAGTGTCTATTTATGTACATTTGATGTCATATAGTCTTACGAAGACTCTTGCTTGTAATTGCTTATTCATTAATAAAAAGTTGAAACGTTCATTCATTCTTTCTTTGTTTGAAGCTTTATGATAAAACCTTAGTCTTTTAGTCCATAAACAAACTTAACAACTTACGAAGAGACAAATGTAGATTTGCATGAACAAACTCTTTGTAGTTTGCTTAAAACGATATATTCGCAATCTTAGGGTCAAAAGACTATTGACCTCAGTATGATTGTTAGAAGAATCTATGATGTCTGGTTATGAGGCATTGAGAGTTGGGGACTCTATAGTTCTTCTAGGTATCTTCCGAAGGTACTGAATTGACCAGTGCACTTCTAGAGACAATATAAGAACAAACCATTTAACCTCTTATGTCTCGAAGTCACTATGTATGAATTGCATCATGCTTACCTTAATCCTGAAATGAGACATGCCATTTCACACCTTAGTATTCTCATTTGAGAAAGTCAAAGTTCGGACTCACTATGTGATTCCAAACAAGGCCTATTGGTGAAGTACTAAGTTGTGAGTCTGTCATGAGTAACTTTGTGAAGTTCTCATAGATATGGAATTCATGTACAAGATTGCTGAAATGCAATGTATGTCACCTCATGCTTTGTTCCTTGTAGTGTGAATAAATGAACTGGCCAGTGTCCAAATTGAGTCTTGACTCTTTTGGATGAAACAATGTGACTTGTTAGCTCCTCGTCAATACATTGTTTCTAACTTATTCACAAGCGACAAAGGAGTTGAGGAAATAACAGCTAGAAGGGTAAAATGGTAATTTAGTAAATCCCGACTAGCTGATGACATTCATGAAGGGTAAACATAGATAATATTCAGTGGATCCGCTCATCATTATTAGGTCGAATTCTTGAGTAGAAAATAAATTCATTTGAACCGAAAGATTTTTAGTGTCAGCTCTTTAGTGGAGTCAGTTGGCATTAAGCTAAACTTGGAAAAGGTTTGTGAACTTTTGAGTCCAAGTGTTTAGCTCAAGCTTTGTTCATTTGGGTCCATGAGGTCACTGTCACGAATCACATCGATAGGAATAGTTAAACTGGAAGCTAAGTCAAAACAAGAACGAAAATAGTCAAAAGGGTATTTTTGTCTTTTGAGACAAAGGATGAAATGAATGTCAATAAATTTTTTGACAAGTTCATTTGATGACTTAATGTCACTCGGCCATGACTTGATCATTGGGCCTTGTGAATTAATTTCATTTCATAAGAATTTTATTGAAAATTCTAAATGGGCATTTTCTTATGTTGTCATGAACAAGTGAAGAAAATTCTAGAAGCCTTTTCTAGAAGATTATGGGCGCCTACCCTATAGAGAAATAGGAGAGTTTATTTTGTGCATAAATGTATTTAGATACTTGCCAAAAGAAAAAGAGGAAACAAATTTCCCACACATGCATGGGGAATTTCGGCCAAGTGAGAAAAGGGCAAGCCAAGGAACAAAAAAGGAAACAAATCCAAGCCTCTAGGAGGCAGCCTTGGGCGCCCAAGATGGAATGGGAAATAAAGGATTTTTGCTCATGAATATGTGATATTCTATAGAAGAGGAAACTACTTTATTGAAGGTAAAACCTCTCCTATAAATAGGAGCCCCATTCCTCATATTTCATTCATCCAAGTTTAAGAGATTTGAGAGACTCTCTCTCTAGAACTTGGCCGAAAATCCTCTCTCTCTCTCTCTAGTTTATTTTCGATTTTTTCTTGTCTTGGCACCTAGGTCCTCACTCGACCTAGTATTTAGCTCTGCGACTTAGAGACTCGTTCTTAAGTCGTAGTGTTTAAAAGTGCCCACTCACTGATTCCTTCTTTTCGAGTGATTTAGTGATAGAAACTTTCGTGGTTGCTCGAGGTGCCGAGGAAAGAAAGAGAGACGTGCTGCGAGGGGAGACGAGCGTTGCAAACTTTCCACAAGCTTCTTCAAAGTTCAAGCTTCAAGAAAGGTTAGTAAACTCTTAGCTCATACTGGTTTTTAATTACATGTACTTGCACTTGTCTAGGTTAGTAAAAACTGTTTTACTTGTAAAAGAAAATTTTTAAAATTCCGCCGCTTATCGAAGCGTTAATTATTTTCTCAAACCCTAGATCGATTCCAACAGTCCCCCGTGATGCACGTAAGTTGCTACGCGCAACGTATTCAAAGACTCCATACACAGCGCATGCGCTATCGCTAAGCGCGACGCACCCGTCTTAACAAAAAAACACGACATGCTTGCACAAGCAACACGCTCGCGTGGGAACACAGAATTAACCCGTATGATGGTTCGATGCCAAAAACAGCTACATCAATAGCACATAAAATATCGCTAAAAAGAAACTCCTTAGACCTAACCCGCATAAAGGTAAACTTGCCTAAATAGTTGCACGATAACTAAGGGAATAAGAGTGAAACCCCGCCAAGAGCGGAAGAATTGTCAAAAGCTAACAACTAAATGTTCCAACTAGAATATGCCTCGGCCAATCAAGATAAGAGCACACATTAGAGCATAGATAGAAACGGGAAAACTTGCTCAATGGTCAATTATAAAGAGATTAGATTCAAGTTTCAACTCCTCCATCTTCTCCTGGGTGACCCGAGTAACATCTTATGCCAAGGAGTCATGCTCGAGCTCTGCTTGCACATATGCAACTTCACTTGTCATGAGATGACCCTGCACGATCTTCATCTCGTCTGCCCGAGTGTCCAACTGACGTCGAAGATCCTGAACTTCACCGCGAAAGACTTGAACCATATGAGTTACTCCCTCAGAAGCCTTGTGCTCAATGTCAGCTTGCTCGCTAACCTCGCGACCGACGACTAGGCCCGATTGCACTTATTGTAGACGACTCCCAACTCGACACAGTCTGCTGAAGCTCTTTGCGAAGTCTCGCGAGCTCCGCCTTCAAGTGGGGACCACCATCGGCCCGAGCTAGCTGAGATTTCACTTGAGCCAGCTCATCCTTAACTAGTCCTATACGAAGAATGAAGTCAAGAAAGATATTCTCACCCCACATGGAACGGTCAAGTACCTAAGGCGGTCAAAGCCATGAATTAATAAAATGTGACTTGCATGAAATTTACAACAAAATAAAAGAAAGAGACTTACTTTCTGAGCATCGGCAACGCCGTTTTGGAAGAACTCAACGTCGCTGCCTAACACAACGTACTTCTACACCTTCGGTTGAGATTTTTGAAGGCCTTGAGAGCACTCGCCTTTAACTTCAATGGCCTCCATGGTAATCATGGAATGAGCATGCTTCGAGTCCGAAGGCCCATTCAAAGGCGTTGCATTCGATGCCCGCTTCAGGGAAGCACGGGTATCGAGCTCGCCGAGTGAATGGCTCATAAGCTTGCCCAAGAGGCACAGGCCACAATCCAAGAATGCGTTGCTGCCAGGTCACTCTCTCGAGAAGACTTCGCCAGACGCTCTTAAGCCCTCTCTCTCTGGATGAGGAACCTGCAAAGGTGACAAAGTGAAAACACTGAGCGTAGATGCAAAGTCGCGCATCAAAATAGCAAAGGCAAACACTACATGATAAGCCATGGCTCGTGGGAGAAACCGCGATGTAAAGGACTCCCTCACGGGATTCCAAGTGGAAAGAAGGAAACCACGTAGTCGACGCTATCAACTCCTTCAAGCGAAAACAATCAACCCCATTCTGATCATTCGACATGCCACAAATGGCCTTCACAAAGTCGAGACTATCCGTCCCCATATCGGTGAGAACATCAGCCAGAGGGCCAAAAAGAAGCGACGCCACCCCAAAAGCATCAAACACCCAATCAATCCTGCTAGTGGTCTCGGTGTCTGTGATGGGATTAGTGCTTCGAAGATCTCGAGCCATATGAAATCCAGGTTGACCCGACACCATGAAGACCATACGAGATTGCAAAGTCATTCACGGTCATGGCACACTTTGAACGGCTATACCACTCCATGTGGCACATCGTGACCAAGCGATAGAAAGTCGGGCTCACCTAAGAAGAAAGTAACCCCAATCGCGCGAGAAGCTGCTAGACGATGGGCTGAAAGGCTTATCCTCCCAAAGTGGACGAAGAAGTGCCACAAAGGAAGGAATGGTGTAAGTCTCCCGAAGGCTAGAAAAAGGTGTGGTGCGAGATCAAAATCTTGATATCGACCCCCACACAGACAAAACCCTCTAGAGCGGCAAGACCCTCGGTCGGGAACAAAACCATCTTCTCTGAGCACCTGATCGAGGCACATGCCTCTGTTGGAATTGATCTAGGGTTTAAGAAAAAGATTAAACGCTTCGGGAAGCGGCGGAATTTTAAAAAATTTCTTTTCAAGTAAAAACAGTTTTTACTAACCTAGACAAAGAAGCAAGTACATGTAATTAAAAACCAATATGAGCTAAGAGTTTACTAACCTTTCTTGAAGCTTGAACTTTGAAGAAGCTTTTGGAAAGTTTACAACGCTCGTCTCCCCTCGCAGCACGTCTCTCTTCCTTTCCTCGGCACCTCGAGCAACCACGAAAGTTTCTATCACTAAATCACTCGAAAAGAAGGAATCAGTGAGTGGGCACTTTTAAACACTACGACTTAAGAACAAGTCTTGAAGTCGCAGAGCTAAACACTAGGTCGAGTGAGGACCTAGGTTCCAAGACAAGAAAATATCGAAAATAAACTAGAGAGAGAGAGAGAGAGGATTTTCGGCCAACAATGTCTAGAGAGAGAGTCTCTCAATCTCTAACTTATGTTGAATGAATAGAATGAGAGGAATGAGGGTCCTATTTATAGGAGAAGGGTTGGCCTTGGAAAGAAGTAGTTTCCTCTTATTTTCCAAGCCTTTATGAGCAATCTTTTATTACCCATTCCTATCAACATAGGCGCCCACCTCATGCACATCCACAAGGGATTTGTTTCCTCTTTTATTTCATGCCTTTGACTTTCTCTTGGCTTGTTTGGCCGAATTTCCTTATGGCAAGCATAGGAAATTTGTTTCCTCTTTTTCTTTTGGCAAGTATCTTGATACATTTATGCACAAAATATTTTCTCTTTCCTTGGGTATTATGGGCGCCTATTCTCATCTAGAAGGAGCTTCTAGAAGCTTCTTCATTTGTTCATGACAACATGAGAAAAACCCATTAAGAATTTTCAATAAAATTCTTATGAAATGAAATTAATTCACAAGGCCCAATAATCAAGTTATGGCCGAGTGACATTAAGTCATCAAATGAACTTGTCAAAAAATTTATTGACATTCATTTCATCATATGTCTCAAAAGACAAAAATACCCTTTTGACTATTTTCGTTCTTGTTTTGACTTAGCTTCCAGTTTAACTATTCCTATCGATGTGATTCGTGACAGTGACCTCATGGACCCAAATGAACAAAGCTTGAGCTAAACACTTGGACTCAAAAGTTCACAAACCTTTTCCAAGTTTAGCTTAATGCCAACTGACTCCACTAAAGAGCTGACACTGAAAATCTCTCGGTTCAAATGAATTTGTTTTCTACTCAAGAATTCGACCTAATTATGATGAGCGGATCCACTGAATATTATCTATGTTTACCCTTCATGAATGTCATCAGCTAGTCGGGATTTACTAAATTACCATTTTACCCTTCTAGCTATTATTTCCTCAACTCCTTTGTCGCTTGTGAATAAGTTAGAAACAATGTATTGACGAGGAGCTAACAAGTCACATTGTTTCATCCAAAAGAGTCAGGACTCAATTTGGACAATGGCCAGTTCATTTATTCACACTCCAAGGAACAAAGCATGAGGTGACATACATTGCATTTCAGCAATCTTGTACATGAATTCCATATCTATGAGAACTTCACAAAGTTACTCATGACAGACTCACAACTTAGTACTTCACCAATAGGCCTTGTTCGGAATCACATAGTGAGTCCGAACTTTGACGTTCTCAAATGAGAATACTAAGGTGTGAAATGGCATGTCTCATTTCAGGATTAAGGTAAGCATGACGCAATTCATACATAGTGACTTCGAGACATAAGAGGTTAAATGGTTTGTTCTTATATTGTCTCTAGAAGTGCACTGGTCAATTCAGTACCTTCGGAAGATACCTAGAAGAACTATAGAGTCCCCAACTCTCAGTGCCTCATAACCAGACATCATAGATTCTTCTAACAATCATACTGAGGTCTATAGTCCTTTGACCCTAAGATTGCGAATATATCGTTTTAAGCAAACTACGAAGAGTTTGTTCATGCAAATCTACATTTGTCTCTTCGTAAGTTGTTAAGTTTGTTTATGGACTAAAAGACTAAGGTTTTATCATAAAGCTTCAAACAAAGAAAGAATGAATGAACGTTTCAACTTTATTATTAAAGAATAAGCAATTACAAGCAAGAGTCTTCGTAAGACTATATGACATCAAATGTACATAAATAGACACTACTACTCTTCTTGTGGGCAACATTGACAACAGCCTCTACCTCAGAGATCTCAGATCCGGCACTCCTCAACACCACGAAAGAGTGGTCATCCTTCGAAGCTGCCAAAACGATCTCCATGTTCTTACAAGGGAAAGCCACGGCCGATCCTTTGTCACTTGAAAAAGTCTCCAAGTAGTTGCTGGGTCCCTCAGACTCCGACCCAAAAGTATAATCGTACGAGATCTCATCGAGGACAGATTCGAATGGAATCCTGCTAGAGATCAACAAAACGAGTTGTGCATCGCCTTTCGGCGCACAGTGGGCATCCAAGTCAGAAGCCTAGATACCCTTCCAGAAAACTACAAATCTCGCTAATTTTCAGTGGTATCCTGTGCGACTTGTCGCACCCAATACTATTTGGTGCGACAAGTCGCACCTAAAGGTTTCAAAATTTTTAAGCGCGTCCAAAATCCCCCCTTTTTATTTTCAGTGTCTGAAAACTAAAAAATTAATTTTTTTTAACTATCGGGTGCGACTTGTCGCACCCAGTACATGCAACAGATGCGACATGTCGCACCAGATATCATTCCAGAAACAAAAAAAAAATATAAGTTTAAGTGGTATCGAGTTCGACTTGTCGCAGCTAATACTATCTGGTGAGACTTGTCGCACCCAATATAAGCAACAGGTGCGACTTGTCGCACCCGATATGAACAACAGGTGCGACATGTCGCACCGGATAGTATTATGGGAACATTATAACTACCGAGCTCGTTCTTCTTCTTCTTCACTTTGCCGAAAACTAAAACATTTTTTGGTTTCTCTCACTTTGCCGCCCAACTCTCTCGCCGGAGCTACCATCGCCTCCGACCAGCCCCAATGCCCCGCTCACGTCCTCGCCAACCGATTCCTCAACGGGGTCGCCATCTCCGCCTCTCTGTCAGCTCAGCTCCTTGGTTGACGCCGCTTCGTCGTCTCCGCCTCTCTGTCCGCTCGGCTTCCTTAGGTAATCTCTCTCTCTCTCTATCTCTCTCTCTCTCTCTCTCTCTAGATTAGCAGTATTTTTCCTTTTGGGTTTTTTTTGTTGTGCAAGTTTGGCGCTCGACCTCCCCTTCAGGCTATTTCTCTGTTCCCATTGTGTTTTACTTTCTTAGGTATCAAATAAAAATTTGGAGTGTTATGTGTAGAAGAGTTAGGAATAAAGGTAGTTTTGAGTCATTGAGTTAGGACTGTTAAGAATCTTAGTATATCTTTGAGGTCAAGAGATTGAGAATAATGGTAGTTTTGAGTCATTGAGTTAGGACTATTAGGAATCTTGTTATATCTTTGGTATATAGTTAATGATCTGTTTCAGCCATGAGATCTGAGGGCTTTTGTAAAACCAATTGTATGCGATTTAAAAAGCTTGTAACGATATCTGAGAGTATCTTTCAATTTGCGCCAGAGATCGTCCACGAGGCCACGAGAACGCTGATCCTCTGAGACCATCGAGACCACTGAGCCACGCTCGGAGATCTGCCCAAAAAATCCTCCTCGTCGCCACGCTCCGAGACATGCCCGGTGAACCGCCTCGTCACTGCCTAGCTCGGTGATCCAACAGGTTAGTTAATTTTTTTTTGTTATATGTATTATTTAAGTTTAGGTAATTATAATGATCGTAAACATAATATGATAATTAAATGTTTAATGTTTAATTAGGTGAATGTAATTATAAAAATAAATGAAATGATTTAGTTTAAGTTGTTTGATTTTGATTAGTTTAGGTTAATTGTAATTGTTTTTTTGTTTTGTGTAAATGTTAATAATGTGTAAATATGTTATTATGATTTAATTTGGTAATATAAAATTAATTATTATGATTTTCTTAGTTTGATAGTTTTGTTAGTACAAATTGTAAATAGTATATGCATTGGTTAGTAAATTGTAAAGATTTAATTTTGTTAGTTTGTTAGTTTTGTTGGTAAATTCTAAATTGTAATTAAATTGTATATGATTTTGAAATTAAAATTGGAATGAAATATTTATATGATTTAAATAGTTTAGTTATTATACTTGTATAGTTTTAGTTAGTATATTTTTTTAACTGTAAATTGAGTTGTTATGTTACATGATTGGATTGAAATTCATTAGTTGTTTTGTTAGATAAGTTGTTTTGTTAGATAATTGAATTATATTGTTGTGATTGAGCCATAGAAGTTCGGTTTAGGGTTTAGTTGATCAATCCATAGAGGCTCGGTTTAGGGTATCATGACACATTGTTGTGATTGAGCCATAGAGGCTCTATTTAGGATATCTATATGTTTTTAAATGAAAATGCAGAATTTTGGTTTGTCAATATTCTAGAGGAAAGTCTACCGAAATTTTGGTAGATTTTTTCAAATGATAGAGTACTCGTATCTAATCATAATCGACACAATCAGACTTCAAAAAAATATTCCGTTCTCTCTCTCTCTCTCTCTCTCTCTCTCTCTCTCTCCGTCTCTCTTCAAATTCTCTTGACTTTTGCTTTCTTGAAGAACACTTTTTTCCTAAGTCATGAACCAACACACACATCCATTCACCAACTACATCGTGTTCCTACTAATGATTTAGCCACTCATACTAGAAGATAAGCAAATCAAGATAGTGAGAAGAGTAACCAACAAAGCAATTAAGCAAAGAGACATCATGAATAAGCTAAACAAAACAATTCTATTCAAAAACTCAATTCAACTATCAATTATCCAGTATTCAACCAAACAGCAAAATCGCAAAGCAATAAAGTAAATCAAACTAGACAATACTCAAAACTAAGATCAAAACTCAAAAATGCCAAAAATCACCAAGAATCTTAGAAATCAAGTAAAACAAGAAACAATGGAAGTATAAAAGATGGAGATGAAGGGGTGACACTACTACAAATATTAGGTGCGACATGCCGCACCTAAATGAGAATTAGATGCGACATGTCGCACCGGATACTAAAAAAAAAACTTTTCAATTCAAGACAGTAAAAATAAGAGGAGGGATTTTAAGCCCGCCTAAAATTTTAAAACTTTTAGGTGCGACATGTTGCATCGGATAGTATTGGGTGCGACATGTCGCACCCGATACCACATAAAATGAGCAAAAAAATTTTATTTTGTGGAAAGATATCTGGTGCGTCATGTCGCACCCAATGCCCATTTAGGTACGACATGTTGCACCGGATACCCTTCTGAACTAGAAAATGAAATTTGTAGTAGTGTGACAAGAGGTGGGGTATAGGTTGATGGTAGGTGAGGTTGTTAGTTCTTTCTGTTTCTTCTTCTTCTTCTTCTTCTTCTTCTTCTTCTTCTTCTTCTTCTTCAATCCCAAGCTTTCTCTTCTTCAATGGCTTTCAAGACTTAAAAAAACTTGGTATTTTCCTAATGGGTCTCTTCCTTATGAATATGGACCGGATTGAAGCTATAAGGCATTACATGCCTTATTTTCGGAGCCTTCTAGACCATTGGATGAAATCCAAGAGCCAAGATTGAGACTATAAAAAGAATGGAATAAAAAATCATTTTAAAAATTTACCCTCTTTCTTCTTCATATTGTTTCTTCTTTTCGTAAACTCTTTTCTTCATTTCTAACATTTTAACAGTAATTCCAATACTCCGATGGAGTGATAGGCAAGCATACTTGTTCAGACAATGATTCTCGTGAAATCAAGTATAAATAAAAGAAAAGTATGATCTTCATATTCTTCAAAAAGAAATAGTTATAAAAAATTGAAGATAAAAATGGTAATCTCCCCTAAATCAACTTCTTCTTCAATATAATCTTTGTCGGACCATCCTAATTTTGGAGACAATAAAAGTTAATTTTTTTAGGAGCCTCGATGAACAGGATGGGAGAGAAAAGTTGTTGGTAGATAATCTTTGAGAAGAAGATGAATGAAAACTATGGTGTTTGGATCGAGAGAGAAAATTCTATACTCGTTGCTGTTTCATTGATTGTGAATCTGTACATCATTTGGTTTAAATCAAGGAAAAAAATGCCGATTTCGTTGCCGTTTCGAGCCTCCTGATTTACGGAAATTCGTCATGCCGATGGAATTTCGAACGGAAAAATTGTGGAAATGGGCAAGTAAAATGCCGTTTTCAAATGCCGATTTCCATGGAAATTCGACGTGCCGACGGAAAACCAAACGGAAATAATGTGGCGAAACAAACACATAAATATATATATTTTTACAAGTAGTTCAAATTTAAAACACTTCAAATCATACATATATCAAGATATCAATAAATTCAATTCACAATACTTTCTTTCAATTCAAAACGTAATAACTTCATTTCATAATCTAATTTCTACATGTCAACAAATTTATTTCAAGATATCAATAAATTGATATCACAATACTTTCTTTCAAAACGTAATAACTTCATTTCATAATCTAATTTATACATGTCAACAAATTAATTTCAATATAATGAACATATCAATAAATTCCTACACTTAACTCTTAAATGATTTCATTTCTAGCATATACAAGAATTAAACACATAACCTTACTTAACAACAGAAAAAAAAAAACATGAAATTCGGTTATTTCAGTCGCCGGAAAAATTCAAGGTTCGCAGGAAAAAATGGTGTTTCGACGGCCAAGCGTCGTTTTTTTTTCTTTTCCATGGAATTTCCTCGAATTTCCTGGAAAAGATGAAGTTTTTATACGTAAAATGAAACGACAACGATCGGCATAAAACGACAGAAAAGAAATGTCGTTTCGTGGAAATTCCATCGGCATAAAACATGGAAACGACATATTTGTCTTCCGTCGGCCGTTTTTCCGTGGAAATGGAATTTCCACCCGAAATTCCTGGAATTTCCGCGGCATTTGATTCCTTGGTTTAAATACACTGAAATCAAGTGGTAACTGTGCTTGAGCAAGCATGGACAGACCTAACTCCATAATGTGGCGGTGCAACCTCTCTCCACGTCAATTCTGTGTGTGCACATGTGGACACAGATGCCTTAGTGCAATGCCTTGTTCAACAAGGAATGGTGCAAAAAGACGGTACTCTCCACCCCAGTCACATTGAACTGCACAGATCTTCTCTTTTGAGTGATTTTTCCACAAACTTCTTGAAGCTTTTAAATACATTGAATGCCTCCGACTTCACTTTGAGTGGATAGATCCACGTGAATCTTATAAAATAATCCAAGAAGTGGATATAATACCTATACTCATTATTAGAGACAATCGAAGCTGGGCCCCATAAATCTGTGTGTATAAGCTGTAGCACTCTAATGGACTTTGTTTGAGAAAGAGGTGAAGGTAAAACATGACTTTTCCCATATTGACATGTTGAGTAAAAGTCAGTTATTCTTCTTTTAGGACATACAACATTACACTTATTTAGTATCATGTGTAAAACTTTCTCAGGTACATGGCCAAGGCGTCTATGCCAAATGGTCCACTGATCATTGTTGCTAGAGCTACAACATTTTGAGCTAAGTCTCTGAGAGCTTGTGAGAGATGAGTCTTGTTCAGGCTGTTGAGAAGAATGTTGTGTTGAGGTTGTGGGAGAAGAGGATATGACCATGAAGCTGATAGGAGTAGATTTGACACTTTTGCCTGATGCTGAACTCTGGAGCAGGTACAATCCATTTTTAGTTGTTCCTCGTAGAAGAACCTTCCATGTCCTCTTGTCCTTAACACAACAATAATTTGCATGAAACTCAACAACTACATCGTTATCATTTGTCAACTGTGATATGCTCACCAGACTCTTTTTTATTTCAGGTACTCGTGGTATGTTTTTCAGTCTTATCTCTTGACTATCTCTCCTAATTCAAGACTTTTCCAGTAGTTTAGATTGGCCTAAATGAGTAACGTTTAGACAATACCATTTTCGACCATGAATTTCTCCTTGCCCTTGTAGCTTGTGCTCACTTGCAGGTTCTCCATCTCTGAAGTCACATCATTGGTAGCACTGGAGTCGCCATACCAGGCTGGATCGTACACTGTCTCTGGTCCAACAAAGAAGGCAGACATAGCAAAGTTTGACTTATTCTATTGATGAGATAGTTGATGTTGAGGTGGCGTGGCCTAGTAAGACTAATCAAGATGATACCAACATGCCGTAGCGATATGTCCCTACTTGTTGTAGATTTGACATGTCGGTCTCGAGTTGCTTGATCCTCTAGCTCCATTGGACCTTCCTCTCCCTCCTCTTCCACGACCACGTCCTCGTCCGCGAGTCTCGACACGATTCACCATTACCGAGTGAACCTGATTATCAATGTTGCACACCATGTGTTCGATATAAGACTCCTGAGACAAAGCTATGGCTAGGCCTCTTGAACAGAGATCTCTGTGCCATTGAGTTCATGTCCTTATAGCTTATCATACCCCGCAGGTAATCCCATCAGAATCGCAAAGACGAGCTCGTCGTCTGAGACTTCATAGCCGGCGAGAAAAAGAGAGTCTTCAAGATTCTCCATCTTTGAAAGTAGTCGGAGATTAAGAGTGAACCTTTCTTTGTGGTCTGTAGCTGGAGTTTGAGTGGCATAACTTGAGCTTTTGATTTGACGCCGAATTGTTGCTCCAGCGCGATCCAGAGACCTTGAGCATTTCAGACACTTGTGACGGATCTGATGATTGTTGTGGTCACCGATGACAACATCCAGCTTAAGAGCAATTGATCTTCACGAGTCCAGATCTCGAATTAAAGATTCGGAATCATGATTTTAGCTCCGCGCTCATCGAACGATTCGCTGAACTGCCGCAACTGAGCTCTGGTTCCATAGATGAAGCCTTGAAGATTGTGGCCTATTATCGTTGGAAGAACTTGAGATCTCCAGATGGAGTAGTTCTCACGGTCGAGTTTCACCGTAACTGCATTGTTGAGGGTCGCAGTGAAGTGATGATTGATCATCGGCCTTGGATTGTTGATATGAGAGGATGACGGAGAAGAAACACCTTCAGTCGCCATTAGATATTGCTTTGATACCAAGATAATCTTTGAAAATAAGATGAATGAAAAAGGTAGTGTTTGGATCGAGAGAGAAAATCCTCTACTCGTTACTGTTTCATTGATTGTGAATATGTACATCATTTTGTTTAAATACACCGAATCATCGTCAATCATAGAGTAAGACTTCCTAACAAACTCCAAACAACCTAACATATTAGTCCAGTGTTTCACGTGACGTCAGCAGAGCTGTGGTTGCTCTCACTTGCTGACTGTGTAGGTGATGTGTCTAATACGCTATTATTGGTGGTGTCCGAGCTATTCCCAAACGGCGGTCTCGACAGGTGGCTCTTCGGGGTCGAAGTTCTGCCGTGGACCCTCGAAGGTCTTTCCTCATTCACCCATTCATATTTAAGTTCCTAGCCTTTTAATATTCATATTATTATTAGAACGACAAAGAAAATAAAAGAAAAACCCTTTGGACAAAAATATAGAAAGATAAAAAGACTTGTAAAGTGAACAAGAAGACCAAGAGTTGAAGAACAATCGTCGACGATCCATGGAATTATTTATTATTTGTCTCTCATTTTTTTTCGTACAATTATTCCCAAGACGTTGCTTTCCACACTTTTTTTTATTTCCTTCTCTTGTATGGTTGCAATAATATTAATATTAATATTATTCTTTTTTAAATGAAATACTCTTCGGGGAAGTCTTTCTGTTTGCTTTTCTCGTAATACTCAATAATGCACAACGCGCGAGTCAACAAAATTATTATTGCTTTTAAACAAAAAGTGGAAAATAAAAATAAGGAAAATAAAGTAAGTTGAAGACTTTTAATTTTATTAAATTAAATTTAGCAAAATATATTATATAATTAGATTTACTAATATTGATAATTATATTTACTAATATTGATTCATATATTATATATAAAAAAAAAGAAGCCGCCAATTAAAAGAAAAAAAGGAAGCCGCCTATTAAAAAAAAAAAGAAGAAGACGTCAATTAAAAAAAAAAAAAAAATCGCCACGTGTCACCGCCTGACGAAGCCACGTGGCGGCGTCTGGATGAAAGTAGGAGATGAGGTTCTATATTATAAATAATGCTCTAAACATATATAAAAAGTAACATTAAAACTCAATCTAATCTCACACTCTCACTTCACTCTTACAATATTAATATTATTCTTTTTTAAATGAAATACTTCTGGTGGAAGTATTTCTGTTTGCTTTTTTCGAAATCTAATGTTCTATACATATATAAAAAGTCACATTAAAACTCAATCTAGTCTCACACTCTCACTTCATCTTACACTTTGAAACAAACTAAACACAACTAGGCAAACTCTTTATTTTCGCTCCGTTTTCTGTTGTACGGAAATGGCGAGTCCGAGAGAGCACATCGAAGAGATTCACAAAGATCAAATGATGGAAAAAGCCAAATTTCAAACTCCCGAATCTCGCACCCTACGATGGAAATGCGGATCCCGCCCTCACATCCAGCATTATGGAAAGACCAAATGAAAAATTCTATATTTATATTGAAAGTCGATGGATTCTCATTTTTTTTTTTCATTTGAAGAGAATTTGAAAATTCGTTATGAAGATTTATTGAATTTTTTGTCAATTTATTGACATGAATGTCAATAAATCTTCGAAGATTCTAGAAATTTTTTTGAAGATTTATTGACATCGTTGTCAATAAATTTTCAAAGAATTTCTCACGATCGCTTGAAGATTTATTAACATCTTTGTTAATAAAAAGATAAAATGTCAATCAATTTCAAACGATTTCTCAAAATTTCCAACCATTTTTTTTCCCAGATTTTTCAACTTTTCCAAAAAAAATAAATCATTTTTTTAAATTAGAGGCGAAACGAAAATGATCTCTAATCTTGCTTTTGTGATCATTAAGTAAATAACAAAAGTAAATAAAATAGTAAAAGATATTTCATTAATGGTATTTTCGTACCAAAAAATATAAAAAAGTTATACTTTTAGATTAATTTTGAATTACTTAATTTTGGCCCTAAAATATTGAGGAAGCAATTGTGAATAATCCCTATATTCAAACAATCAATTTAAAGATTAAAGAAACGAAAAAACACATAAAAAAAAAAAAAAAAAAAAAAAAAAAAAAAAAAAAAAAACAGATGACA
Organism: Urtica dioica subsp. dioica; assembly: GCF_054948205.1. Lineage (NCBI taxonomy): Eukaryota > Viridiplantae > Streptophyta > Magnoliopsida > Rosales > Urticaceae > Urtica > Urtica dioica. The sequence goes on from NC_142766.1 coordinate 6,913,311, forward strand.
TTCCCAACACATTTGAATCCTTAAATAGTAAACTAAATATGCCGTTAAACTAATAGGTCTTCAAAGGTATCCTAATTATATTCCCTAAAACAATGATTGACTGGCTGATTATGAGTCTTTGGATGCCGAAATGAATTTATTGAAGGAGTCCAAAAAAGTATGAGTTAGAGATTTTAATTACTTCTTGAAGACTCTTCAAAGAAAAGACTCCGAAGGTATTTTCCTCATTCACACATTTATATTTATATTATTATTAGAACGAAAAAGAATATAAAAGAAAAACCCTTTGGACAAAAATAAAGAAAAATAAAAAGATTTATAAAGTCAACAAGTCAACAAGAAGACCAAGAGTCGAAGAACCATCGTCGAAGATGCATGGAATCATTTATTATTTCTCTCATTTTTTATCGTACAATTATTCCCTTGACATTGCTTTCCACTTTTTTTTTTTCCCTTCTCTTGTATGGTCGCAATAATATTAATATTAATATCATTCTTTTTTAAATGAAATACTTCTCGTGGAAGTATTTCTGTTTGCTTTTTTGGTAATCTAAAGTTCTAAACATATATAAAAAGTCACATTAAAACTCAATCTAGTCTCACACTCTCACTTCACTCTTACACTCTGAAACAAACTAAGCACAACTAGGCAAACTCTTTATTTTCTCTCTGTTTTCTGTTGTACGGAAATGGCGAGCCCGAGAGAGCACATCGAAGAGATTCGCCGGAAAAAGTTTTCGATCGGCGGAGAAGAGAATCCTCTGTCGGAGGATCTACACCAAGCCGTGAAAAATCTCTCTGCCGAGCTTTACGCGAAAGACGTCCATTTCTTGATGGAGCTGATCCAGGTAAACGTTTCAGAGCCGTGAAAACCTTTGCTCATAAAAAAAGTTGGAGCCTTTGCGGTTGTTTATCTTAGTTTTGCTGTTTTTGTTTCTATATTGTCGTTTAACTGTTCAGTGCTGAGGTATACTCTCACGATACCCTAACAAGAAGTTAAATCGCTTTTTGGCTTTGGTGGTTTCGCCTTTTGGTTTATGATCGTTTTCGAGTGTCGCTTTAATTTAACTTGTTTCCTTGGTTTCTTTTTAGCGTGTATTATAGTGCGCTTTAGCAACGTAAAACTGAAAAAATTTCATGAACATCAGGGCGTAGTGTGAAACTATTGGCAATATCGTAATTAGCAGGGTAATAAGTTGATAGAGAACTGAGTGTGAGTGGTTGTGTTGTTTTGTTTTGGGCAGAACGCTGAGGACAACGAGTACTCGGAGAGCGTTGATCCGTCGTTGGAGTTCGTCATAATTTCCAATGACATCACCGCCACTGGAGCTCCGGCGACACTGATCATCTTCAACAACGAGATCGGCTTCTCACGCAAGAACATCGATTCCATTTGCAGTGTTGGACGATCAACAAAGAAAGAAAACAGGAAGAAAGGCTATATCGGAGAGAAAGGTAATAACATTGTAACGTTGTATTGTCGTATGTGTGTGTGTAATAAACGTTGTTGCTTGGTCATACTATTGCAGGGATTGGTTTCAAGAGCGTGTTCTTGATAACCTCAACGCCGTACATATTCAGCAATGGATATCAGATCCGGTTCAACGAAGAGCCCTGCGATCACTGCGGTCTCGGCTATGTGGTCCCGGAGTGGGTCGAACAGAACCCGACTCTGTCCCAAATCAAGCAAGTGTACGGCTCGCCAACAGTTCCGACGACCACGCTGGTTCTGCCCCTGAAGGCCGACAAAGTCAAAGCGGTTTCAAGTCAACTCTCGTCCATCCACCCTCAAGTCCTCCTCTTCCTCTCGAAGATCAAACGCCTCTCCGTCCGGAGCGGCCTGAGCTCCGTCACGGAGGTGGCCATCATCAAGGAGACCGACTACGCTCAGCGCAAGAACATCAACGCCGAGTCCTTCACCATCCACCTCGCTGCCGGCCCCGATTCCCCGTGCAGCTTCTACATGTGGCGGCAGAAGTTCCCGGTGCCGGCGGAGAGCCGCGTGGACCGCCGCAGGGGCGTCGACGAGTGGACCGTCGTCCTCGCCTTCCCGCTCGGCGATTCCGCCGCCGTCAAGAAGTCTCCGGGGATCTACGCGTTCCTTCCTACGGAGATGGTGACCGGATTCCCTTTTGTGATCCAGGCCGACTTTGTCCTGTCCTCGTCGCGCGAGACCATCCTCCTCGACTGCCCCTGGAACCGCGGCATCCTGGGGCGGGTCCCGCAAGCGTTCTCCGACGCCTTCAAGTCCCTCGTGACTGCAAACCCCGACGTCCCCCTCTCCACTCTCCCGGGGATTTTCCGGCACCTCCCCGTGGACCCCTCCAGCTACCCGGAGCTCAATGCGGCTGTCAGGGATGGGATCCGGGCCCGCCTCTGCGAAGAGCACGTGGTCCCGAGCGAGCCCACGGTCGATCAGAGGCTCTTCCACCGCCCGCGGGAGGTCGGGAGGCTGCTCCCGGGCTTCTGGGCCGTCCTGGGCGGGGCCCGTCGAGACGGTGTCAGCCTCTCGTCCCTCTCCTCCCACGGGAAGTTCGTCCTCGCCGGCTCGTTCGACAAGGAAGAGAACGACCGGTTCCTCGACTTCCTGGGCGTCGAGGCCATGGGCAGCGAGTGGTACGGGAAGTGCATCCTAGGCTCCCAAATTGTCACCGGCGTCTCCGAGCCCAACTACGTCGAGCTTCTCTCCTTTGTCGCCACCCACTGGGGCGAGCTTGGCACCACCAATCTCCGCAATATACCACTCCTGAAGTACGAGGGCCTCTCTGGGAAGGTCTCGCTGAGAAGCGTGGCAGGGTCCACGACGGTGCTCCTGTGTAGCAAGCCCGCGGAAGACGAGTGGCTGATCGAGTGGAACGGCGAGCTGGGGTGTCCGGGGAGCCTGTTCTTCGTCCCCGAGGCCATTCAAGACGCGATAAGGCTGAGCCCGAACCGGGCTGTCCTCTCGCAGTGGGTCCAGAGCCACGCAAAGATGGCGACGGTGGATGTGTACGAATACGCGGGCCTCCTCTGCGGGTCTCTGCGGGAGAGGAGGCTGGTGGTGTCCTACACTCACTTCCTCCACCACTCGACGAAGAAGGGGTTTCTGACGGAGGCCAGGGCGGACTATCTCTGCACGCAGATGCCGGTGGTGGACAACTATGGCAATGTGGTGACGTCGAGGAGCGGAGTCTTGGTCCCGGCAAAGGGGAGCAAGTGGGCCGCGCTGGTGGGTTCCAACGCCTGGCGCGGCCACGGCTACGTCGAGCTCAGCGAGGACTATCTCTCACCGGCCAAGCTCTCACGGGAGACTGAGCTTGCCGGATTCCTCCGCGACAGAGCCAAGGCTGAGGACGTCCCGTCCGTCCCCATCCCGGACTCCAGCATAGCCACCGCCGGATCGCCCCTCACAAAGAGCAACGCTTTCCTCCTCCTCGATTGGATCCGGAGCTGCCACCGCCGCGGGACTCGGTTGCCCGCCCGGTTTGCGGAGAGCGTCTCCAAGGGAAGCTGGCTGAGGATCACCGTGAAGGGGCGTTTCGGCTTCAGGCCGCCGTGCGAGTCTTTCCTACTCAGCTCGTCGTCGCAGTCGTGGGCGAGCCTTCTACAGAGCGGCTCGGTGCTCGTCGACATCCCTCTCGTCGACCGCAGCTACTATGGGAACGCGATAGACGGGTATGCGGCCGAGCTGAGAGCCATCGGCGTGAAGTCCGAGTACTCCGAGGCCTGCGAGTTCATCGGAAACCGCCTCATGTCCCTGGCACGCTCCGGTAACTTGACCAGAGAGAATGTGCTTTCCATCCTCGGGTTCATCGCCTTTCTTAGGAAACAGTGTCTCCCCCCCAAAGAGTTCATCGACAGTGTTAAGGACGGAAAGTGGATGAAGACTTGCTTGGGAGACAAGTCGCCCCAGGAGTCGGTCTTGTACAACGACGCATGGCGAGTTGCGATGGAGATCAGCGACATCCCGTTCGTGGATGTAGATTACTATGGAAGCGGCGACATTAGGCGATACAAAGAGGAGCTCGAGTTGCTTGGCGTGGCCGTTTCTTTCACTACAAGCCACTACCAGTTCATGGCTGACCGCCTGAAGCCGTCTCAAAACCTCGCACGCCTCTCCAACCAAGCCCTAGTTACGCTGCTGATGTGCATGAACATCGGGGCCTCGTCCGAGAAAATAGTCCTAGCCTTGACTGGAACTCCGTGCCTGAAAACTAGCTCCGGCTACAGAACTCCCGGCGGATCAGTGCTCTGCGACCCGATCTGGGCTTGTCTTCTCCAGATCTTCGACGCTATCCCTTTGGTGGATTCGACCTACTATGACTCTAAGCTTTTTATTTTCAAAGACCAGCTGAAACAGATCGGAGTGGTGGTCGATTTTGAGGACGCCGTGAAGCAATTCGTTCGGTATTTCAAAGCCAGCGTGTCGTCAAGGACTGTGTCGAAAGAGAATGTCATGTCGTTGCTCGCAGCCTACCAGAAATTAGATACTTCCTTCGTTGTCCCTTCCGATCTCAAGAAGTGCTTGCGCGAGCAAGAGTGGCTGCGGACTCGCCACTGCAACTATCTGCGGTCGCCGAAGGAGTGCATTCTCTACAGCTCTGATTGGGAGGCCATTTCGCCCATCGCTAGCCTTCCTTTCATCGACGACACCGAAAACTGCTACGGGAAAGGCATCTACGCGTTCAAAAAGGAGCTGAAGAGCATGGGAGCGGTGGTCGATTTCAAGGCCGGAGTCAAGTTCGTAGCGTCTGGTCTCCTTAACTTCCACGACGTCGCGTCTGTGAGCCGCAAAACTGCGCTCGCCTTGCTCAACTGCGTTCAGATCTTATTGGCAGAGAAAGATTACGAGTTTCCCGATGATTTCACAAACAAGCTCTCTCAGCCATGGATGAAGACCTGCCTCGGCTACAGGTCTCCGCAGGAGTGCTTGCTCTTCGGTCCAAAGTTTGCCGACTCAGGTCTGAAGAAGACGGACGGGCCATTCATCGACGAAGAGTTCTATGGCTCAAAACTCGCTGACTACAGAGTAGTTCTCGCCTCAATCGGGGTCACAGTCGAGGCCGAGAAAGGATCTCCTCTGATCGCTGCCCAGCTCAAATCCCAGACTGAGCTTCCGAAGATATTAAGATTGTACAATTACTTGGCCAGATACAACTGGGAGCCTAAAAGTGAATCGGATATGAAGATTTGGATCCCCACCGGGAGTCACACTGGGAATTGGGTTTGGCCCCGAGATTGCGTCGTTCATGATAACTCTGGTCTGTTCAGTTCACAGTTAACCGTACTGGACAAACACTACACGACAAACCTCTTCTTTTTCTCGAGCACTTTCAAAATCAAGCTCAGTCCCGACACCGAAGACTATTTCCGGCTATGGAGGACTTGGGAGGAATCAGACCGGAGTTTGTCTCACGACGAGTGTTGCAAGTTCTGGGGTTACATCGCCAAACACTGTTCATCGAAAACAGACGAGACTAACCTGCCTGAGAAGTTTTCCAAAGTTCCGGTGATGCCGCGCGGTGGCCGTCCAAACAGAATCTCGTTGGCGAAGAAGAGCGACGTGTTCATCGCCGACGACCTTCAACTGAAGAGCCTCTTCGACCAGTCTTCCACGCTCCCCATCTTCGTCTGGTATCCTCAGCCGGCCTTGCCCGCCCTCTCCCGGACCAATCTGCTCAGAGTTTATCAGAAACTCGGCGTCCGAACCATATCCGAGTCGGTCCAGAGAGAAGAAGCATCCTCGGCGCCAAGCGACCGGAGGCAGATTCCGAGCTCCGACTTGATCGGGAGAGTTATGGTGAAGCTCATACTCGGATTCCTTGCCGTGGGAATGGAAGCGGAGGAACGGCACCGCGCAGTCGGCGATCTGTTGAGGCTGAGCGTGGTTGAGACGGACGAGCCGATCGAGGTGGGTTACGATCTGAGTCTCTCCTGCGGCGAAACGCTGAGTGTGAGAGCGAGCCGGAGCGTGCGGTGGGAGAGAGAGAGCTCGACAATGATGACGCAGAAGATGATGGAGGGAGACAGGTCTCCGTGCCACAACATCGAGAGAGCCACGTACTTCTCAGAGGTGGTGTCGGAGGGAGTTCTGTGGGAGAACGGAGACCGCGTTCAGGAGCTCGCCGAGCTTCTGAAGATGGCGTCTCTGTTGAACTTCGATGATGCAGCAGTCGGGTTCCTCATGAAGTCCAAGAACTTGCAGATATATGACGAGGACGATCAATTCTTGGCGTCTGCTTTTCCCTCTCATCACTAGAACACCCTTTTTACTAGTTTTATTCACCGTGTAATGCTTCTTATTAATACCTATCATGGGTTCTTAAACTTTTGTTTCCTCATCTTTCTTTACTATTAGAACTGATATGTTAAGTGTCACTTGTCATGATCTTACAATTGTCTGTTGGTAGTTTTGGTTGAAGCTTAGTTTCGTTAATGAAGTGCAACAGATTACATCAACTTGACTATGAATCATCGACACTGGACAGTAATACCAAACAGGGCCATTATACTAATTTCTTCTCTCCTCTCCTCGTCTTGGACTTCGTAGAACCTCACGACATAAATACAAAATTCATATTAGGACTGAAGCCCTCGATCGTCGTATCACATAAATAAAATTTTCAGTCATTGGCCTCCTTAGTTAAGCAGACACTATGCTTACTAATTAATTTTTTATATCCTTCATTCTATCTTTGTCAATATTAATCTACATTATGATCCATAATTATTTTTTTCTCAAAATCCTTGACACACCGCAGGACCATATTAATTCATGTTACAGAAAAAACAAAAAAATCAAAACAAATAAACGTATAGAACATGATATACTGTTAATGTTGCATGAGCCAATATGAAGAACTCCATCGCAAAGAACATCGCAATGTAAAATGGGGTATTTTAGTCAATTTACGGGTGTAAATACATGGTGTAAATACATGGACGTGATTATTTACTAAATATTTACTAAAAATTTGTTAAATAACAATCTAAAAATGTAAATATGACTATATATGTAATGTGCCTCAAATCAATGATATTAGATTTACTGTGTTTTGAAAGGCGGGAAAATAAAAGTAGTTTAGAAACACACAAGTTATGGGCATGATTGGAGTCGGAGACTAAAAGCTAACACGCTCGTGACATTTAAGATGTTCCATAATTAACGTACGAAGAAAATCAGCCTTCGGTTTATGCTTCTCAGTCTTTATGTTATCCTTCACACCGAGAAGGAAACACAGCTTATAAAACTCAACCATTACTTTTTTTTTTTTTTTTTTTTTTTTCTGGTAATATTATAACCTACTCAGAGATTGATATCCAAGGTTCGAAATGTCGTTTTCGATACCGTTTCGAGACTCTTGACTTATGGAAAATCGATACGCCGACGGAATACCGAACAGAAAAATGTGGAAATTGACAAATGAAATGCAGTTTTCAAATTCCGTTTTCGATGGAAAACTGATATATCGATGAAAAATCGAACGGAAATAATGTTGCAGAATATACTAAATATATATATATATATATATATATATATATATATATATATATATATATATATAAATTTTACAATTTCTAAACACACACACACACACACATATATATATATATATATATATATATATATATATATATATATATATATTTCTATCCAATACACATATTATGTAAATTCTACCCAATACACATTATGTAAATATACATATATATATATATATATATATATATATATATATATATATATATTTCTATCCGACGCACATATTTGTAGTTTTTTCTAAATTTTATTTATTTACGTATATAGGTTATTTTTTGTGAAAATAAAAGTTATCAAGCTCATTTAATAAGAACACTAGCGTGTACGTAAATATTTTATAGGATAAATTACACTATTGCCCCCTCAACTATGACGTTGATAACGTTTCACCCCCTGAATTATGAAATCTTACACGACAGACCTAAAATTCTACATTGTAACAAACATCTCCTTCTGTCAGGTTTTATTAACGGCTGTCAAGTGTTTAAAGGGTAAATCGGTAATTGTACAATTAAAAAATTATTACTTTTATTTATTTTGTGTCTCGTTACTCTTTTCACCACATTGAAACCCCTAAATCCCCAAATCTACTTGATGGTGTGAAATCATTAAAGGTAAAGAAGTATTTTTTTTTCTTCATTAATTTTTTTAGTTTTTTTTTATTATTATTCTGGTTATATATAAATAATCAAATGTTTTTATTAGTATCTCTATGTTTTCATGATATACACAAACATATGTATACATATGCACAAACACATACAATTTTTTTTTGATAAAAATCGGTAAATCCACACAAACACACACGTATTCTTTCCAAAAAAGACTAGCGTTTAGCTGTTAGCATATGTGACTCACGCATCTCTCTGTTTCTCTCTATCTTTCCAATCTACAACTCACCCAAACAAAAAAGAAAGAAAATTATGAATCCATCCTCAGCTTTTAGCAAATCCAATCCATCTCCATCGTCGACCAAGAAAAACTAGAAGATGAAGAAATTCAAAATTCGACAGCGACGTAACTAAGCATAAAGAATTTGGGGGCGAGAATTGACGACGGAAGCAACATCGATATTGGCGAGGCCTTCCAAATCTATTCCCTCGCCGTTGGTGAAGAGAACAACGGGATTTATAATCGATTTTCGGTAGAAAAGACGATGGCGTTTTTTTTTTTTTTTTTTTTTTTTGTTCTGGCAGCGGGAACTTGGGGACAGCGAGTTCGAGTATGGAGGAGGCAAGAAGCTTGGGTTCACCGTGGTCGTCACTATAGAGAAAGAGAGAATTTAAAGCTCTATTGAAGAAACTGATTGATGATAATGAGGCTGAGGGATTGAGGACCGAACAAATGAAAAAATATGAGGGATTTGATGGGAAAGATTTGGGGATTTTGATTCAGTCCAGTATAAACGAAGGAATAAATATATAATAACACTTTTTTTTTTTGTTTTTAGCAAGTATAAATAAGGGTATTAATGTAATGTCTCTCATATACCAATTCACGTGCTGGAAACGTGACCAAAGTAACGAATTCCGTTAATAAAACCTGACAGAAGGAGATGTTTGTTACAATGTATGATTTTAAGGTCTGTCGTGTAAGATTTCATAATTCAGAGGGTGAAACGTTATCAACGTCACAGTTGAGGGGGCAATAGTGTAATTTATCCTATTTTATATAAGTAGTGGATCAGTATATAAATAATTGTTATTCTTAGCCGGTTGTTATACCTTTCCAAAAAAAGAGTGCACTTATACATTCATTAAAGGCCCACTTTTTCTTTTTCGTTTAGTTCATTTGGGCAAATGTTTTTTTAGCCCACGTTTTCATTCAGCCCAGCCCACTAGGGCAGTAATACTTCCTTCTTCTCCAGATGCAAGTCACGCATCAGGGCAGTAAAGCTGCATAAACAACAACAACAACAACAAAAAAAAAAAAAAAAAAAAAAAAAAAAAAAACTCAACGCAACCAAGACCAGAGCCGCCGTTGCAATTTTCTTCTCGCTGAAATGGCTCCGATTTCTCTCACTTTTCAGTCTCATCTCCGAGGACTCTCGTCGGCATCCAGAAGCTTTTTGTCGCTTCTCTGAGTACGACGAAAATCGCTCATCTCTGCCGTTTTCTCCGATTTTCCTCGACGTTCTTCGATTTTAACTCATTTTTTTGCTTAAAAAGTAACGAAATCTGTTGATCTTTTTTGGTTGATCAACGCGTCGTTTCGGCGACAATTGAACGACAATTGACGACGAAACGAAAAATGTTTTCTCCGTCGGCCGCTAAGCCACCGACAGCGATGGCGCTGGCGACTTTCGGCGAACATTTAGAAGGTGTGATGATCAATGCCTTGAAAATCAAGCCATGTCTACTACGATGTGTAAAAGATGCACGACATTACACACCAGCATAGTAATAATAGTACGTAACAATAATTGAATAAGGAGTCAACAAAAAAAGTTGAAGATAGAAAAAAAAAACCAACACAAGGTCATATGATAGACAGTATGTAGTTCATGAGTCCCAATGAATCTTCTTGAAAGTTGCATTATCACTTGAAAGTTGCCTTGTCTATTTTTCATGCATTTGTATAGAGAAATTTCATTTTATAGACCTAAAATTTAACAAAATATCGGGATTAGACCTCACACTTTAAAAATATCTAAAAATGAATTTTTGTCCCAATTTCGGACATAAATACCATTTTGAACAAATATACTCATTTTACTTGAGATATCTTCTCAATCCTTCATTCGATCTTTAACGCTCGATTCCGATGAGATATAACTAAATTCAATGAGATATGAGGGAATCCGACGAGCTATGATAACATAGAATGACAAAATTTCACGTGAATTTGACTTTTTCCGCTTAAAATATCCAAAAAATATGAATTTTATCGTATAACATCGTACATTATCGTATGGCATCGTACGATGCCGTACGATGCGATACGATACATTATAATTATAATGTACGATAAAATTAATACACATTATAATGTACGATATCGTACGATACCGTACGATGCTGTACGATGCGATACGATACATTATAATTATAATGTACGATAAAATTCATACATATTATAATGTACGATATCGTACGATGCCGTACGATGCTGTACGATGTCGTACGATGCGATACGATGCCGTACGACGAGATACAATGTGAAACCCTCAAAATCGAAACTGAACACATACCAAATTCGAAGATGAAAAGAATTGTGATGAAAATGATTTGAAAATGAGAGAAAAATATGGGTTATTTGAATCAGGGGTATTTTGGTCCAAAATGTGTCCAAAAGTCCAATTTCAGATTTTTTAAAATGTGAGGTCTAATCCCGATATTTTGTTAAATTTTAGGTCTATAAAATGAAATTTTTACTTAAATGGCATTTATATTTCCAATATAAAAATGTATATATTTATTCATTTCCTCTTGGTATCAGAGCCTAAACCAAAAACACCATGAATATCTTCGAAAATTCATTTGCCCTCACTACAACCTGTTCTAACTCATCACCCACGCCCTCTCAGTTACAAACTCAATGGCCACAACTACCTTTCATTATCCCATCATATCACAAGTTACAAACTCAATGGCCACAACTATCTTTAGTGGTCTCAATCTGTACTCATGTAGATTTATGGGAAGCAAAGATGACTACCTCACCGACGTGATGAAGGCTCCAAAAAGTGAAGATCCTGCACACAAAGGATGGAAGGGGCCGAGAACAATATGGTGATGTCCTGGCTCATAAAATCGATGAACTCCGAAATCGGGGAAAATTTTCTTATCTACTCCACCGCTGCAGAAATTTAGGAGGCCGCAAGAGAAATCTTCTCTAGCTCGGAAGATGCGTCAGAGCTATTCGAGACTGAAAGCACTCTTCACGACCTACGACAAGGCGAGTTGTTAGTCATGCAGTATTTCAGGTCACTCACACATCTTTGGCAAAAAATCGACCTCTACGAGCACCGCCAGTGGACATGCCAAGATGACTCAAAGCTCTATCGCAAGATTGTGGAGACCAAAATAGTCTTCAAACTATTATCTGGACTCAACAAAGAACTCGATGAAATTCGAGGTCGGATTCTTAGTTCGAAGCCTTTACCCTCTCTCAGCGAAGCCTTCTCTGTGTTCAGACACGAAGAAAGTCGAAGAAAGATAGTGTTGGGTGGAAGTCCGTCGACCTCGAGCTCATGAGTCATGATGAGAGCTTTGCTGCTCGAGCCATATCTGATAACAGTTCTCGCAAAGCTTGAACATACTATGATCATTGCAAACAGTTGGGCCATAACCGAGAAACGTGCTAGAAGATCCAAGGAAAGCTAAAAGACTGGAAGTCAACTCGCTACACCAAAGACCCCAACTCAAACGAGAATTCTACTTCAACATCAACATCGACTCCTGCCTAAGAGACCACAACAACCTTAAGCAATGACCATCTCACCCTCCTCCAAAAAATCATTAAGCAGGTCTAGATTGGGAGCGAGACCTCCGTAAACATTGTTCACGAGTTACTACATTCCAAGCTATCCATGCCAATAGAAACTCTGATTCCTCATGGATTGTTGACTCCAGGGCTTCTAGTCACATGACTAGTAATCGACATATCTCACCAATTTTACACTGTGTGATAAAGATATGTCAGTCATTATAGTAGATGGGTCAAAATTCAAAGTTTTTTTTATAGGAGCAGTTCATGTAACATAAATCATAAAGCTCGAACGAGTGTTCTTCATCCCACAAGTACATTGCAAACCTCATTTCTGTCAACAAGATTAATGAGGATTACTGTTGTCGAACTATATTTGATGCTCAATATACTTGTGTGTTTCAGGCCCATGATGTATTACCTTCACTTAGGACATCCAAATTCTTTTGCATCTCAAACAATTGTTTCCATCTCTCTTTATCAATAAAGATGTCTCTTATATTCAGTGTTATATTGTGAATTTGCTAACATACTTGTTGTCGCTCGTTTTCGGACAACGATTTAGAAGCTCCAAATGGTTCAACCCAAGGTCAGATCAAGTAGTCGCGTTCGAGCTTGAGCGTCCTGAACTCGGTATCTCCAGTTCGTCCCTAACTGTGAACGGTCTTCCACGTCCTCCAAGATGTCCTGAAAAGAGAAGGACAGATGAACTACAAAGGGGAAACTAAAGGCTTGCCTCTATTTACCTCTATGACACTGAGCATTAGGAGGATTGAGGTGGAAGAATGGTGTTAGGTGTTTGGAGGTCAAAGATGAGTGAAACGAGTGACTCAGAGGTTCGACATCATTTCAGAGCTCAAATTCGGGATACCTTGGAAATAGAGCCGGAGTCTCTATTTATAAGGGAAGTGTCGCGTGCGCGGAGTGAGGAGGCTGACCAGCCGGCTCACTAGGATGGTCGTCCGGCCATGACCGGCCGGTCCTCTGCTCGGCCGTCCGGCCAGTCCCTTCCCAGCCGTTCCGGCCTGTTAGGAATTCTTGCCCACGAGAGATAATGAAGACATTATAAATGATTACTAAATAGAATAATAGTTTACTTTATTAGCATCATATGATTAGTGGGTTGAGCTTTGAATATCAGAATCAATAGCAACTATCATCCGTAGCCTCCGTATTAAACTGAGTTACGTGCTGGGCACCTGAGTTCGGACGGCGAGCTAAAGCATGGTCGATGACTGATACATGCCTGGATAGTTGTATCTAAAGTCATATATGTGGAACACTAGTGAAGGTTGATCACGACGTGCGAGCATTCTGCACTTGTGGTAAGTGCACGACCCGGACAGACTTTGGTTGTAGATGTGTCGTTTAAGTACCGTTACGACACACTAACCTGGGTCGCTATGATAGTCACAGTGAGACTTGATCTAAATCCTGAAGTGATCATGGACACTGGATCATGTTACCGCACTCTTTGATTCATTCACTAAAACGCTACTATCATGCTAATCACAACTTATGTCTTGAGAGTTTCGGAGCATGATTCGAGTGGAAAGTGGTTGACAGATACGGAATCCAGCCTTCCTGAAAGACCGTCAATGTTCACTAACCTAAGGGTAGATTCCAGAACCGATAGATTGTCGGCACTTCCGATGTATGTATTTTCGGAAGAATCTTTCGCTGGGGAAGCAACAGTGCTTATGGTATATATGTATCAAGAAAGATATAACGGATTAATTGACCTTTCTCGATACAGGTTGAACCTGGAGGATCTTGATCACGTACTGACTAGATCAGTGGACACTTATCACGATGAGTAAATATAATTCTAGTATAAAAGAGAGTTCAGTCTTGGCGTACCTAGGTGGAGTCTGACCAAGATTAGACAAATCGATGTGGAAAAGAGAAAAGACTTTTTCTTCTTTTCATCGGATTTATTAAGCTTCTATTACTAGGTCCATAGTCCCCGATTCGGCTTCGATAAGACGAATAAATAACCTCTAATAATAATGTGTTTCATTATTATAGATATCACAAGCTGTAATAGTGATTAACAGCATTTAATTCAGAAAACGAGTATTTGCTTAATTAATATAGTATTTATAGTAGAATTGTTTATTTATTGTTTGATCAAGTAAATAAGCAATTGATCCATTAATTATTTATTGTTTGATCAAGTAAATAATTAATCAATTACTTATTTGTTTATTGTTGGACCAAGTAAATAAATAATTAATTGGGCTTTAAGCAATTGAGCCTTGCACAAAAGTGAAAGTCGAATTTTAGGATTTGGCAACAAGGAGTCGCGCAAATCCTTTGGCCGAGAGCCATAAAACTCGTCCACTATTATGTTGGTACTTACCAATATTTTCTCTTTAGTTGTTTAAATAAAGGAGAGAGAAAAACATTTAAAAGAAAATAATATATTGTCATTTATTCTCTCTCATGAATATTTAGAGAGAATAATATTTAAAAGAAAATAAGATATTGTTCTTTATTCTCTCTCATGAATATTAGGAGAGAATAATATTTAAAATGAAATAAGATATTGTCTTTTATTCTCTCATACTTAAATATTCTCTATTAAAACATAAAATAAAGTATCGTAGATATTGATTTGATGTCTAAAAGAGAAAGTGTGATTCTTGAGATAAGATCCAAAGGCTAAGCTTTGACTCACTAGTGTGAACACAATAAAAGAAAATAATATATTTTGTAAACTACCATGACAATGATATAAATATGGGTTCATGAGAATAGAATAATAAGCTTTTGGAAGATCAAAAATTCGACCAACATAGTGTGTGGCCGACTTCTCTCGATGTCTCTCTCTCATTGGAGTTACTCTATTCCGTTCTTAGAAAACAAGAGTGAGATCTTGAAACAACATTGTTTCTTGATCGTGTGAGATTAAAGAGTGTGGTCCCACGCCGTCTTTCTTTATTCGTCCGGAGATTACGTTTCGGAAGACTACGGTGTCATCAAGAGGAGTACAAAGATCTGAAAGCTTGAAGAAGGAGATCAAGGCGTTTGAAGACGGATTGAGAAAGCTTAAAGTTTCTGTTCGTGAGCCCAACTCATAAGTTCTCTATGAACATTGTTCTTTGTTCTTATTGATTGCTTGACATGTTTGAATGCTTTCCTTATTTAATTAATAAAGTAAATCTAGATCTTGTTAGATAACCATACATTTAATAAGCTCTTGTTAGTGTAATTAATTTATTCCGCAACTTAGATGGTTATCAAGGTGAGCACATAATCACTATACAAGTGTTTTGAGAACGATTGTTCATGTCTCATACCCACTTGGTTCACCAAACAAATGGTTTCGGAGCGATTGTTCGTGTACAATACCAACCGTGATTAACAACAAGAGGTATCAGAGTGATTTCTCATGTCCGATACCCTATGTGCATCACCGACAGGTGGTATCAGAGCGATTGTTCGTGTCTGATACCTACCCTCGTTTCCCAACCGGCCGTGTCCGACCGGTCTAGTGCGCGGGATTCGGTCGGTTCTTTGTGAGGCCAGCCGACTACGTCATCAAAAGGCCAGCCGGTCATGTCTGAGGCCGGCCGGTTGGTTATGCTTTGTTAAGGCTAACCTGTCGTGCCATCTGAAGGCCGGCCGGCTGTGTTTAGGGCCGGTCACCTGTGCCTCCAGGTGGCCGGCCGGTCGCGTCACCGGGCAATCGCGGCACGTCGTCGCCTGGTCCAATTACTCAGTCGGGATCATCCCGAGTGGGTCCACTTTAGATGGATCCGTCTCTCGAGTTGGAGGCTCGGAATCGACGGATAACATTAGCCCCCCCGAGTTCCCTTTCGAGCGTAGGTCGAGTGGAAACTCAAGACACTTGCTACCAATTTGGCTTGCTGCGAGAGGACCCGATTGCGATGGATTCCTTCGGCATACACGTTTTCTGAGAAGGCCCGAGTCGGCGCAAATGTCATGTGTTGGGATGGGCCTGCCGTAGACTTAGTTCCCAGCGAGCATGGCACCTTGCGGTGCGCGTGTGGCGTGTTGGGTTTCGTCTATTGTTTCAAGACTGGCTTTAAGGCAGATGTGACGCATGTTGGTGTGCTAAACACTTTTTCGATTCGCGTCGACCGTTTTTGTTCCATGCTAGTGCGTCGCACGGAGTTTTGAGCAGAAAACCCGCGGGAACTCGCGGGTGTCCTCCCCGGAGTTTTTTTTGGGTATTTGTAGAAAAACCTAAAAAAATTGTAAAAATGAGAGGCGAAGGATGAAGTGCAAATGGAGTTTGTATTGCTGTGTTATCAAAGTTACACTTCTTTGGCCACTGGCTTTGTTACATGATAAAATAAACGCAAAAGACTTTAAGCAAAAAAGATGCGGAGGGATGTGGCGAGCTTCATTGATAATATTGCCTCAGGTGTTCGGCGTTCCACGGATGCGTGAATACGAGGCCTTCCATGTTTTCGAGCTCGTAGATGCCATCGTGTATTGCTTTGCGCACACGATACGGACTCTCCTAAGTGGGCCCAAGACTCCAGCTCCTTTTAATTTGGTGTTTTGGAACACCCTTCTCAGAACAAGGCGGCGAACTTCTGCAACTTAACCTTCAAGTTATAGTATCTCTCGACTTTTCTTTTTTGTGGGGCGAGGCGGGTCAATGCGTCTGCCCTATTTTAATCTATGAGGTCGAGCTCGAATCTCATCACTCTGTTATTGTCGTCTTCCTCGAAAGCTTCAATGCGAAGAGTGGGAAGTTTGATCTCGATGGGGACCACGGCCTCGACGCCATATGCGAGGGCGAATGGGGTTACGCCGGTCGCATTTTGCTTGATCGTTTAGTTCACCGACTCCCATTGGCCGTTGGCCTGCGGATGCCTAGGGAAGGAGAAAGTCTTGCCTATCTTCAATTGCTCGTAAATCTCGCGAACACGCGCGTTGTAGAACTGCTTGTTGTTGTCAGTCACGATCGATGCGGCAATCCCAAAGAGAAAAATGATGTTTTTCCAGATGATATTGGTTGTGTTCGCCTCTGTGATCTTTGCCAGTGGTTCCGCCTCCACCTATTTGGTGAAATAATTGATTGTAACAATCGCATGCCTGTATTGCCGCGGGGCCATGGGCAACTCGCCGATGAGGTTAATCCCCCACTTCGCGAAGGGTCGAGTTACAATGATCGGGCACAGTGGCCCGGGTGCCTGGCTCGGGACGTGGGTGAACGTTTGGTATTTGTCGCATTTTTTGGCCCACTTGTGTGAGTCCTTTTTCAAGGTTGGCCAAAAGTACCATAATCTCAGGAGTTTCATGGTTATAGATTTTCCGGCGGCATGGTTCCCACTCAAGCCTTCGTGAACCTCGCGGAGCGTGTTCTTTGCTTCGCACTCGGTCATTCATCGGAGTAACGGCATCAAGTATACTATTTTGAATAGGATGTCTCCCATCATCGTGTAATTCGACGCCTAGTTTTTCAGCTTTCTTGCCTCCTCTTTGTCTTCGAGTGTGGATCCTCGCTCGAGGTATTCTACTAGTGGTGTCATCCATGTCGGAGGCGGCCCGTCCTCGATCACTCATACGTCGCCTCTCAAGACATAGGGTCTGGTCAATACTTCGATGGGGACACTCCATTCGCATTCGTCGTCTATCCCTGATGCAAGGCATGCTAGGGCGTCGGCCTCAGCGTTTGCCTCGCGAGGAACTTGCAAGATTTCGAACCACAAGAGGGCCTCGAGATTCTTCTGCGTTTTTGACAAGTATGCTATCATGTTGGATTCCTTGACTGCGTAGTCGCCCTTCACCTGATTCACAATGAATGCGTAAATTTTGGACTTCTAATTTGCATGTC
This sequence comes from Urtica dioica subsp. dioica, assembly GCF_054948205.1. NCBI lineage: Eukaryota > Viridiplantae > Streptophyta > Magnoliopsida > Rosales > Urticaceae > Urtica > Urtica dioica. The sequence goes on from NC_142766.1 coordinate 6,931,073, forward strand.
AATTCTAGTCCCACAATCAGGGCTTCGTATTTCGTCTCGTTGTTTGAGGCCTTGAATTCGAAGCGTAGTGCGTACCTCAGCTTTTGTCTATCAGAATTTGTGAGTACAACGCTAGCGCCAGCCCCCCGGGCGTTTGATACGCAATCCACGTTCAATTCCCAAACAGGCCCTATCGGGCCGCTAGTTCTCTTCTTTTACAACTCGTCGTTGTCGCCTTTCTTCAAATCTCCACATACTTCCTTCACTTTGTCTACTTCCTTCTTCCCTCCTTGGGCCGATATGTGTACGAGAATTCTACTACGAAGTCGGCGAGGGCTTGATTCTTGATAGTCGTCCTTGGTTGGAATTCGATTCTGTACTCCCTCAACTCTTGCGACCAAATGGCCATACGCGAGCATGTCCCTCTTTGCAATGCCTTCACGATAGGATGCCCCGTGCCCACCATGATTGGGTGCGCCTGAAAGTAGGGGCGTAACTTTCTCGTGCTCATGATGAGAGCAAGAGACAATTTCTCGATTTCGGGGTATCAAGTCTCGGCATCGAGGAGAGCCTTGCTAATGTAGTATACGGGTCATTGCACCTTGTCTTCCTCACGTATTAGTACTGCGCTCGTGGCCCTATCGGAAACCGCGAGGTAGACGAACAAGGTTTCACCGTCCTTCGGCTTTGACAGGAATGGAGGTGAACTGAAGTAGGCTTTCATTTCACGAACGCTCTTTCGAATTTCTTCGTCTACTCGAACCCGTCTGTCTTCTTTAACGCCCTGAAGAACGGTTGGCACTTATCGGTTGTTTTTGACACGAAACGTGTCAGGGCGGAAATCCCGCCAGATTCTGAACTTCTTTGACTTTTTGCGGCGACCTCATCTCTAAGATCGCCCTTATTTTCTCGGGATTTTCTTCGATCACGCGCTGATTCATCATGTATCCTAGGAATTCACCATATTCAACCCTGAAGGCGCACCTGTTGGGGTTGAGCTTCATTCTGTATCAACGGAAGATTGTGAACATCTCCCTCAAGTCACAGACGTGATTGACAACCTTGAGACTCTTGACCAGCATGTCGTTGACGTATACTTCCGAGGCTCATGGAGTCGCTAGGGTAACTTTTGAGCTACTCAAGCAAAAATGCTAACATGTTCTACTTTCATTAGAACCCTTTCACAAAGAGCCAAACATCTATCTTTCTTTTGTCCCTTAGTCACAAAAAAACTTAGCCAAGGAATGAAAAATCCTAGAAAGAACCCCGTTCTCTATCGACTCTTGAGTGATTGGTGTCGATCTTGTGGATTGCGTGCTTGTATCATTTGTCAAAATTTATGTCGCGCTGGCATTTGTAGATATCTTGTTTTTCCTTTTATTTTGTGCTCATGAAATAGAAGAAAAAGAAAAGAAAAAAAATATAAAAAAATAAAAAGAAATAAAAGGCACAATCATGCCCAAATCTTGAAAAGTTTGCATACATTTAGTTTTCATTATTGTGATTTTTATTTTTTGTTTATTTTTGGCGCGCCATTAATTTCTTGTTTGACAAGAAAGCACATAATCTAGACTATGAAAGTGCAAAAAGTCCAAGTTTGTGGGGAATTGTGAAGCTTTGTGCTAAAAGAAGAAAAAGAAAGAATTCTTGAATAAAAATTGAGAATGTTGGTTGTTGGTGAGGATGAGTCGCTAGGGTAACATTTGAGCCACTTAAAAACTCCATATCCTACCCTCTGACCCTCCCCGAACATTACAACCCGTGAAAGACCTTTGGACTTTCACTACCTCGCCTAAACCGAGTGGACAGTGCTCGGTGAAAAGTCTTAATGTGTTCCAAGTTCATTAATGAGCACATTGTATCGAGTTTGCATGCTAGGAAAAGGTGGGAAGGTCTCCGACGCTCATGACTTGGGCTAGAAGCAATCTATTACACAGGATTATTCAAGCAAGGTAAAGCCACACAAGAGTTGATTGAACGCTTGTATTAATTGAGCTTAGTTGTGGTTGTTCTTACTCTTGGAGTCAATTTTGTCTAGGAGAGACGTTCTTGCGAGTCCAAGGTCCTAAGCAATTTCAACACTCATTTTTACTAGCTCCACGGTTCAAGTTTGGGGGTATTTGAAGAGTGTGTTTCATTTAAAATATATCCCTTTTACGCAAAAACTAAAGCTAGTCATTAGCTTATTTGATAGTTTTTGGTGGTTTTCAAGATCAAGACAGCATAGGAGAGTTTTGGTGCAAACATGGGCAGAAATGGAGCTTAATGGCACCAAGAAACGACCCCTGGGAGCTAAATTCAAAGCTGGAGAAGAAGTCAGCACAGTCTCGCGTGTCACTCAAGACTTAGAGTGCGACACGCTGGAGGTTTCAGCAGAGCGTGACGCGCAAAGTCCTTACGCGTCGTACAACCTTGCATTTCGAGGCACCCAAAGTTACTAATTCTAGCGCGACGGACGCGCAGACAAGAACGCATCGCCCGCAACAGCCACACAACGTGTCCAAGACCTTGTGCTTCGCCCAAAGTGACAGACTAGATTTTTAAAGAGCTTGATTTTAGCTACTGAGGACTCTTGGATCTCATCCAATGGTCTAGGATGCTCCGAAGTGAGGGAATCCAATGACATAAGTTCATAATCATACATGCGGAGAGACCTATTAGAAATGAAGAAGAAAGAGCTTTAGTTTGAAGGAAGAAGTGACGGCCTCCTCTACCATCTACCTAGGGATGGAAAATTCGTGTTCGTGTCGTAATCGTGTCGTGTTTATCGTGTTTTTGAAAATATGCAATAGAACAAAATCCGACCATTTATTAATCGTGTTTGAAACTTAGATCCAAATCCGACCATTTATTTTTTTACGAAACCATATCCATTTAAATTAAACCATTTATTAATCGCGTTAAATGGTTAATTTAATCGTGTTTTAATCGGTTTTATTACTCATTTAGACAAATTAATTACATCTACATTAATTACATCGAGAAAAATGTGTTCTTCATTGCTCGAGCACTCCTTCCATGGCATTTTGATGGAAGAGTAAACACCTACCATTGACACCATTAAAAATACAAATTTCAACAAATATAGGCTAACAGAATATGATGCTAAGATGGACATGATAGAAAGATCTAATCTCTACACAAGTCAAAACTATTGACGCTAATAAAAGAATCATATGGATTTCGATAAACCTTGATTAACACAGAAAAATGAAAAATAAACATCTTAGGATGAATTGACCCTCTACAACCTCATATTGATTTAACATATACTTCTCAACTTCCCTACCCTCTAAAAACCATTTAGCCCAAAAATACCGCTTTCTTATTTTCGGTAACATACAAGTTAGATGAGATGAATGAACATCTTAAGATTGTTGCATGTTTGATATGTAGAAGGTGATTTTAGAGAGGAGTGAATGAAAGAAGTTTGACTTGGTCAACCAAAGAAGGCCATTGGTGCAACTGAAAGAGCCTTTAGTTGTTTTGGCCTCAACCTCTGGACAAACCATGTCGTACAAGTATTTGAACTTTTCGCGATCTATGTTATATTTCGTCTCTAACCTCTGCAAAAAAAAAATAATAGTAATAATAAAAAAAATCAAATAAATAAATTGGATTGTAATTCAAGCAACATTGCACAGACCGAGATGTTGCCGCCGATATCGGTCTTGACGAGGACCATGGCCGCTCCGAACTTGTCTGAAATTGAAACCACAAGGATTCGAGCTTTTTTTAAATCAGGGGAAGAAAAATAAATTGGAAAAGGATCTAAGTTTACCGATGAGAGGCAAAGTGCGTTTGCAGAGCTGCAAGAAAGGCTCCGTCAGGATTTAGTCCTCGTCGGATTTGCAATGCTTCATTTCTTCCAACGCCGGACTGAACACCGTCTCTGCCATCTTTTGATCTCTCTCTCTCTTTGCAACACAACAATGTATCGCGTTTTCAGTAATGGTGATGGAAAAAGCACGAATCACGTGATAATCGGCAGTCTCGTGATTGTATATTCCCAATATTGCTTTAATCTTTCTCAACACATGAACATATACAGTTACATACATAAATAAAGCTGAGTACTACGAATCAATTCAGACCAGAGATCTTATTACAAATAAACTCTGAATCCCTAAGCGAGAGAGAGAGAGACTTACTGATGATGTGATTCCGACGACAGTGGGCAATTCAGCTAGGATCAAGATCGATTCCACGTTTCTCTTTCTCTCTCTCTCTCTTTCTCTCTCTATCTCTCTCTCTCTCTCTCTCTCTCTCTCTCCCTCTCTCTCTCTCTCTCTCTCTCTCTCTCTCTCTATTGGGATTCTCAGTCCGACTCTCGCTCTGTCTATTCTTCGTTCCGATTCTCAGTTGTTCTCCCTCCCTCTCAATTTCCCTCTCTTTTTTTTCTTCCAATCTCGCTTTGTCTCTCTCTCTCTCTCTCTCTCTCTCTCTCTCTCTCTCTCTCTCTCTCTCTCTCTCTCTCGAATCGCCTCGCGATTTTTCTTTCCTTTTCTCTTCTCTTCTGCGTTTCTCTTATGTGTGTTTGCGTGCAATTTTGTTTAAGCGTGCTTATTTTTCTTTCTTTTTTTCACACAAAAAATAGGAGGGAAAGTGATGGGGTGAAACAAAATAAAAATATTAGATTGAAATTTCATGGAGAAAAATGGAGGGAATATTATGGAGGGATATCAAATCTCAATATTAATCTACAAATTTTATAGTTACATGAAATAATAATAGAAGTTTATAATTACATTAAATAATAATAGTTTATGAATGACATAAACAAATAACATTGGTAATGTAAAGTAAATTTTTAATTGTGAGTGTTTGATATGAATTGAATTGAATTAAAATCAAATAAAATTGAATACGATACGTTATTTTTATACTATTATTATTGTGATTGTAAATTGTGAATTGTGATGGTTCAATATGAATTTAATTGAAATCAAATAAAATTAAATACGATAAGTTATTATGAGACTATTGTTATTGTGATTGTTAATTGTGACTGTTCGATATTAGTTTAATTGAATTGAAATCAAATAAATTTGAATACGATACGTTATTATGAGACTATTGTTATTGTGATTGTAAATTGTGAATTGTGGTTTTTCGATATGAATTGAATTAAAATCAAATAAAATTCAATACGATACGTTATTATGAAACTATTGTTATTGTGATTGTAAATTGTGATTGTTCGACATAAATTGAATTGAATTGAATTGAAATCAGATAAAATTGAAAACAACTAATTCGATAGATTATTATTGCTTTGATTAAGTCAACTGGCTATTATGTCACTAATTAGATTAGTAATTGAATTGAATTCATATCGAACACTCGATAGATTAGTTATGACACTATTGGTGTGATTAGTTATAACACCAATTCAATTCGATAGAAGTGTTATAACACGTTATGACACTTATTAGCATCAATTAGTAATTGTCAAGATAACATGTCATAATAACGTATTGATTAGTTTTACTAATCTATCGAATTCAATTCAATTACTAATCTATCGATAGATTAATTGTAACACGTTATGACACTCAATTCAACTACTAATCAATTTGATAGATTTAGTTATAACACGTTATGATACTATTGGAACACCACTACACATACTAGTTAGATTAGTTATCGAAAACAACTAATTCAATAGATTATTATTGCTCTCATGAAGTCAATTGGTATGCTATTGACTATATTATATCATACGTGAATTGATATTGATACGAATGTACCTTATTTTCAACCTCAACCCATACCGAAATTAATTGAAAATTATAAGTTGTTCTACGACCATATAAATGTCAATATATGACAAAACAGTTCTTTTTATTCCATCATATTTTCTAATATCGATTTTATATTTATACATTTTATGTTTCGTTTATATTTGGCTTATAATTATAATTTTATATCTTTTTGCTTTATACTTATAATTTTAGATAACGTTTCTATATATTAATAATTTTACATATATAATATTAATCGTGTTTAACTGGGTCGTAATCGTGCTATTACTCGTAATCGTATTAAATGGGTCATATTCGTGCGGGTCGTAATCGTGTTTCGTGTCGACCATTTAATAATCGTGTTAATCGGATTTTAATCGTGTTACCGTAATCGTGTCGTTTTGACCTATTATTTAATCGTGTTAGCGTGTTCGACCCAATTAAGAACCGATCCATTTATTGAGATCCAAATCCGCTTTAAATCGTGTCGTAACCGTTTCGTGTTTCGTGTCCGGACCAAATTGCCACCCCTACATCTACCTCTACCTCATCTCTTGTTATCTCTCCATCTCCATCTTTTCTACTTCCATTGTTGCTACTTTTACTTGCTCTATAAGATTCTTGTTATTTTTGGTATTTTTGGAGATTGATACTTGATTTAAGTTTTGTTTGATTTGAATAATTGAGATTCCTTTTTACGTATTTGCGTTGCTGATTACTCTTGTAGTTACGTTGATTTGCTCGTTTTCAATTATGAGTAGCTAAATCTAGAGTCGAGACATGATGTAGTTGGTGAATGGGTGTGTGTATTGGTTCATGGCTTAGGATAGAAATGTTCTTCGTGATAGATAAGTCAAAAAGGAATTTCATGGGTTGTGGGTGTTTTTCATTCTCCTAGCTAGCTTAGCTACCTAATTAGTTAGTGTTGTTCCATGTTTTGAGAACGAGAGGGTAAAGACATGAGAGAACTACCCAACCCATCATTAGTCCACCTAGATCTATAGAAAGACTAAGGGAGTGGTGTAATCGTTTGAGCCTCGATCTTAGTGCAGTACGTTGTTTTAATAGAGTACCAACCGATCGGTGTAAGCTCGTCAATCTACTAAGGCCCCTAGCAACTCGAGAGAGGTTAGTGGATAAAACCAAGAGGCGAGATTAGAACCCTTAGCTTTTTCTTATTCATTTTGAACTCAATAGCCAACCGCACCTTGAAACCAACGAAGTCGTGTCCCTCGTCTTTTAATATTATTTAAACCTCGCTTTAATATTTTCTTATTTGGCATTCTTGAAGTCCAACAATTGCAAATTCCCATCCTTTTACTTTATGTTTGAAATCCATTGATAATAGAAATTGACAAAGTCTAGGATTCGTGCTATATAGTCCTCGTGGATTGATATTCGTGCTAGACACACATTATTACTTGACGACATTCGTGCACTTGCGATTGTGTGTGTAGAGAGAAATATCCACCGATCAGAAGCCATGGCCCACTCAAAATGGTCCAAAGACAAAGCTCGAGCCCATCAAAGCACATGTGCACACCGCGCAAAGAAGTGTGCAACGCGTGAAGGCTTTGGCCTGACGTGGCATCCCTTCAGCGGGCCGCACAAAGTGCAATGAGGACTACCCATCACGTGCTCCTCCAAAAACACACCGCGCGCGCTTGATTTGCGCACTTACCTTAGCATGTCGCGCCCATTACCTGGCGCGATGCGTAGGCGTACGCACAGTCTTCTGCGACGCTCTAGCCGATTCACACCGTGCGCTCCATGCCAAACGACTAGAGCCTCTCTTCAGCATCACAAGCACTATAAATACCCCTCCTCATAGCGGGCAGGTACACACACAATTATCTCTCAAGATTACTCGATTCTATTATTCTGAAACGCTGGCGAGGACTCTCCGCACTCTGTTTCCTCTGTTGAGCCTCTAATCTTCTCAAATATTCATTAACAAATATCGGTCCCCCACCTCACATAGCAATCAGATTAATGTTGAGCGTCGTAGCGCGCATCAGAGGCGTATGTGCCCATCTAAGCTTAATTTTTCTTCTTCTTACTCCCAGATCTCCGTGACGAACTAAGAACGCATTTGAGCTAGAGTAATGACAACTCATGACTTTCGAGTTTCCCCCAGTTGGCTCGAGTGCGGCCACTTGATCCGGCCTTGAGTCGAACCGCCCGAAACATTACTCGGTTGTTCATTTTCGTGCGACAACAGCTCTTATTCGGATTCCCTATCGTGGGAATGGAAGCGATGAACGGGGAGACGGTGTCTCTAGTGAACTTCGACGACACAGGGTCGGGTTCCTCATGAAGTGCAATAGCTTGTAGATATATGACAAGGACGATCGATTCTTGGTTGCAGTTTAGTTTCGTTAGCGAAGTGCAACATTGGACAACAATAACAAACAAGATGATTATATTATTCTCTGCTCTCCTCTCTTTGTCTCGGATTCCTAGAACCTCACGCCATAAACAAATAAAATACATACGAGGACTGAAACCCTCATTCTATCTAATAAAAATTTCCAGGCATTGGCCTCTTTAGCTAAGTAGAGACTACGCGTACTAATTAATTGTTGCTATCCTTCATTCTAGCATTGTCAATATTAATCTACATTATGATCCATAGTTCTGTTTTTATCACAAAGTCCTGGACACAATGCAGGACCATATTAATTCATGTTACATTAAAAAAAAAAAAAAAAGATCAAAACAAATAAACGTATGTAACATGATATAAAATTAATGTTAATGTTTCGTGAGCGATATAAAGAACTCCATTTCAGGGAAAATCTGGAAAAGGAAATGAGAGACTAAACTTGAACTACAGTTCGAAAAACTATAACTCAAGCATCGTAGGCTTTACAAATTTCTGGTAACAAAATCGATTTTAAAATTAGAGATAATAGCGGCATTAATACCTAATGTTTTCGCGTGGATACAATTTGGCACCTAATCTTTTTTTTTTTTACCGGAAAAATACCTATAGTAGCATTTCAGTGTCACCGTTACATTTTGGTTGTTTAATGCTAACAGTTTTCCACGTGGCCGTCATTAGGTGAGTAAATTAATTCATTTAAGAAGTAAAAACAACAGTAAAAAGAGAAACAACTTAAATTTTGAAATCAATGAGACCTAAAATGAGCGGTCAAACCAAAAAAAGAAATCGACGAAGATGGATGAAGAACGAATCGATGAAGAACAAGAGGGTGGTGGCGAAGAAGATTCCGTGTTTGAAGAGGAAGAGTACAACGAGCATGAAGACCTTGAAGCTGAGCAAACGAGTCATCCTCAGAAGTGGTGGTCGGATGTGAACGCCGTATGTAACGACAACAACAACAAAGGGGATGGCGACTCTAATGGATTCGTGTCTGAGAGCGACCTCGAGAGTTTGTGTAGCGATGAGGATGAGCAGTTGACGAAGAAGAGCAAGCGAGAGTATAATCCACGGTCAAATCTTGCGGATTTCAAATTCAAACTAGGTATGCAATTTCCAACGATGGGTCATCTGAGACATATTCTCAGAGAATAGTTCATTAAGAATGATAAAGAATTTCAGTACATTTTCAATGAAGGGAGTCGATTGCGAGCAAAATGTAAAGGGAAAGGTTGCAAGTGGGTTCTATATGCTAGGCTTATGAATTCAGACACGAAAAACTGTTAGGATAAACACATTGATTAATATCCATGATTGTGGGATTGTGTTTGACAACAAGCATGTTACAAGTACTTGGTTAGCCAAACATTTCCTCGAACAGTTTAGGCTTAACCCTAACTTACATTACCAAGCCTTCAAGGAAATGACATGTGCTTCAAAGTTCAGCAATGTGACCAAGACAATGTTCTATAGAGCTAAGAAAAAAGCTAGAAACGCACTGGAAGGCTCTGTTAGAGATCAATATGCAATTCTAGATGATTATTGTAGACAACTCACAATAACAAATCCTGGTAAGTATGTTCTAAGTTATCATGATCAATATTGTTTTTATTAATGGGCATGCTTAATATTTGAATTTGCTTGAATGCTAGGTACTACGGCTCTGCTTAAGACCAATCTTGTGAATGATCAAAGAGTCTTTGAGAGGGTCTATATATGCTTGAAGGCTTGTAAGGATGGGTTTAACAAGGGATGTAGGCCACTGCTTGGGTTTGATGGTTGCTTCCTCAAAGGATACTGCAAAGGGATGTTGTTGGCCGCTGTGGGCATTGATGCAAATAACTCATAGTATCCAGTGGCATGGGCTATTGTTGAGAAGGAAAACACTGCTAGCTGGACATGGTTTATGGAGCTGCTACGTGAGGATTTGCAGATTCAGAACACAACTGGATTCACTATGGTTAGTGACAGGCAAAAGGGGTTAGAGAATGCTTTGGCTGAGGTTTTCCCTGGAGCAGAATTCAGGTTATGTGTAAGACATCTACACGCAAACTTCAAGAAGGACCATGGTGGATTGTTGCTGAAACAGATGATGTGGTGTTGTGCTCGAGCTACTACACCTGCTGAGTTTACTAAGAGAATGGCTGAGCTGAAAGCAGAAGATGAAAAAGCTTATCAATGGCTTCTCAACAAAGATCCAAAGGCATGGAGTAAATCACATTTCAGAACACATGTCAAATGTGATATGCTCTTGAATAATCTATGTGAAAGTTTCTACTCTGCAATAATGCCTGCAAGAGACAAGCCAATAATCACTCTGTTGGAGAAGCTGAGATTCTGGCTAATGTGTAGGTTTGCTTCAAAAAGGAATGAAGCTGAAAAGTGGTTGCATCCAGTAGGAAAAAGAGTGTTGGCAATAATAGAGAAGCATAAGCAAGTAGCAAGGTATTGCCAATCTACACTTGCTGGCAATGCTAAGTTTCAGGTAACATTTCTTGGAACCGAGACTTTTGTAGTTGACTTACGGGCTAGGTTATGCACTTGTAGGAGTTTTGAATTATCTGGAATTCCTTGCCCTCATGCATTAGCATGTATATGGTCCACTGGATTGGATGTCATGGATGATGTTGATGACTGGTACAAGAAGCCGGCCTATTCTGCTGCATACAGTGCTATAATAGAGCCCATGACCAGTCCTGATAAATGGCCAGAACTTGGGCTACATCCAATTGTTCCACCATCAGAAATTGTACTACCTGGATGGCCAAAGAAAAAGAGGAACATAAGCAATGATGAACCTCCAACTTCTGCCACAAAGCAATCCAGAAAAGGCCAAAGAAATCACTGCAGTAAGTGCAGGCAGACAGGGCATTCTATTGTTACTTGTCCTAATGTAGCTACTGTTCAGGTACATTCATCTCGAGTTTTGTATATAGATAGGGCATTTAGTTTAGAACAGGGCATTCAGTTTAGAATTGCATATAACATGTTATTTTGTGTTGTAGGTGAAACCGGCAAAGGAGAGAGGAAGGCCAGTGAAAGCAAATCCTGATCCGGAGACAATCAAGAGGAAAGAAATGAGGCAGAAACAAATTGCTAAAGAGAAAGGACCTTCGAACTGATTGTGTTTGCTGAATTCAACCTCCAAACTGATGGTGTTTTATGTATTATTTTGTGGATGCTGTTTTAATTTTGTGGTGGTGTTTTATGTATTATTTTGTGGATGTTGTTTTATGTATCATTTTGTGGTGGTCTGTCAAACTAACAATATGTATCAGAAGTACTTCAATATGTATTTTGAGTATCAGAAGTAATTCTCTATTTTGAATGAAATTGTCACTTTGAACAACATCCAGCAAGGCCCTTAAAATTGTCAATGTTCTCAATTTTCTCACTGTCACTTTGAAAAAAAAACAACCTTCATAAATATGATCAATATCCAGATTACAAGCCCCATGATTAGCCAAAATACATACATATACTACAACAACATTACAATAAACACTAAAGCCATGACAATAAATCAGCCTTCATAAATATGTTGAATATCCAGATGACAAACCCCCCTGTGATCAGTCAAAACAATATTACAATAAAAACTAAAGCCATGACAACAAACATGAAAACAAAATACACAGTACTCCATCTTCCACGTATCTTCATTATTGTCCCCTGATTCTCTTCATCATCATCTGTCATCCTATGGTTCTCAAATTCGAGCTTGTTAATCCTCCACTGAAAGCAATCGCAGCCTCCTTCAGACTGACCCGACAAAAAAAAAATCAAACTACTCAGAATCTGAATAATTTCAAGTATAAAATTAAATGAAAACTCATATGGGAACTGACCTTTTTCTTGTAACAACTAATGAATCTCCTACCCGGATTCATATCGGTCCATGAAGTGCGCTCAACCAATGGCACACCACATTTGCACAAATCTTGAAACCTTGCCTGAGAAGGCGATCTCTTACTCATCGACGGCACCTTGCCTGAGAAGGCGATCTCTTACTCATCGACGGCGAGCTTGCGCCAGACAATACTCGATGGCACTTCGTACACCTGCTATCGAAGGATGAAGACGAGCTTTCGTCGAACATGGCGTCAGTATTGAGGGGATTGTGAAGAAGCGAAAACCAGAACTAGGGCTTTTGATTTGGGATTTTTCTATCGAACGAATGTGTTTCTTATTTCAATATCAGTTGTTTTTATTTCTTAAATGAATTAATTTACTCACCTAATGACGGCCACGTGGAAAACTGTTAGCATTAAACAGCCAAAATGTAACGGTGATACTGAAATGATACTATAGGTATTTTTCCCGTAAAAAAAAAAAAGATTAGGTGCCAAATTGTATCCACGCGAAAACATTAGGTATTAATGCCGCCATTTTCTCTTAAAATTATCAATATAGTTAGTAACTTGTGTGAGAAACAACAAAAGCCAGAAGGGAAAAAAAATAAAAATAAAAATAAATCAGAACAAAACAAACAAACAAATTCCTCAAAGGTTTTAGAATTGTCAATGGCGTTTCTTGCCACCGCCCTTCTTGCCGCCTTTGTTCTTTCCCTTTCCCTTTCCTTTTCCTTTTCCGGTTTTGGGTCCTCTGTTGAAGGTATCAGGACCAATACGGACCTCTTTAGATGGAGCTTGGTGCAACAAATGCTTCACATTTAGCACACCATTCCTGAAATTGCCTTCAATTGACTTTAAAACCCGGTTCTCTGGTTTCCGCTTTGCATCGGGTTTTTTAGATCCGCTTCCATAGCTTCCACCAAAACACCCGAGAATCATCCTCTACAAGGCGTTATATTATTTTATTCAGTGTAACGTAGATATTTCACAGCACTAAAATTAACAAAAGAGATAGTAACAGTTATGAAACACACTGAACATACCTCTTCTTTCATTTTCTCCTCTCTTTTCTGCTGGCACTTCATTATCCCCTTGGCTAAATTAAGTGGCCGTCGCACTTGTTTCTTAGGCTGCGTCAACGCATTGACAAATTGTATTCAGAACTTTTTGTCTTTGTTAGAGAAATCTGTTAACTTTGCTAATGTATGTAAAGAAAAAGAGAGTTTTCAGCATACCTTTCCACCGAGTAAAGCTATCTTCCTATTTTCAAGGGCCTTCTTCTCTTTCCATGTCATATTCGAAGCAGCTGAAACGGGACAGTCAAAGTGAACGATAAAACTAAAGGGCTTTTAGAGAGAATAGTACACTACCCAAATCAATGGTGTTAGATTTACTAGTATTGAAAGTCAGGAATGAAAAAAAAATCTCAGAAACACACAAATACAAGGATGATAAGTCAAGACTAAAAAGCTAAGACACTCCTGATTTTCAAGATGTTCCATAGTTAATGTAAGAAATCAGTCTTCAGTTAATGCTACTTAGTCTTTATGTTGAACATCACACCGAGAATGAAACACAACCCATAAAAACTTTTACTTTTTTTCTTTTATTAGACTCTTTTGTAATACAATAAACTACTCAGAGATTGATGGGTATGGTCACTAAATGCCTTGACAATCAAGCCATGTTTCCTACGATGTGTCAGATATGCACGTGAAACATTCCAGCATAAAATAAAATAAAAACAATTGAATAAGGAGGTAACATTAAATATGCCCTATCAAATTATATTTGAACTGGAAATATCAAGCAGGAAAAGAAGAAAAAAAAAAATCAAACTGAAGTTCATATGATAGATCTGTATTTCAAGTAAGCCTTGAGAACTCCCAAAGGTAACGAACAATGACAATAATCAAGAGGTGAAAACATTTTCTGATTGTGCTAACTTAATCAAGAGCTCAATCAAATCAAATGTTCTACTACAAGTACCGATGCTGAAAAAAAAAAAAAAAAAAAAAAAAAAAAAAAAAAAAAAAAAAAAAAAAGAACAAGCTTTACTTTTCTGGCCTAAATCGTTAAAGCCTTATAGGTTCTTCGATAGACTCATTAAGTCTCAGTGGTTGCGTTTATATGTAAAGCCCTCTCAGCTGAGTTAGAACGAGTTCTTGTTGAACAAGAAGAAAAAAATAACTGGTGGCAAGTGAGCTTGATGTGTCTTGATTCTCAGCATCAGAATCGTTACTCTTACATTCGGTTTGAAGGACTTCGTTATGTTAAAATTATCAGAATATTCTAAATAGATTATGAATTGTCATTGTTTTCTTTTTCCATCTTTTTCAAGTGAATATCATCAGAAACATCGGAATTCATCACTTCTTACAAGTGAACTAGGTAGGTTTATTTGCTTTTTCCCATCATTCCAGATTTTGAATCACAAGCATCCTAAGCTCCTTGAACATAATAGAAGCTAAAAAGTAAAAACAACAAAACTAAAAACGAAAAATACAAAGAAAATCAAGATTCTTCGAAAAGAAATTTTGAAACTTCAGTATTAGGGTTTTCTTTAGAGATAAAATTAAACGTACCCAAAAGCTCAATGTCCTTCATGATGTTCTTAATTTTGAATCTTTCGTCATCGTCATTCGTAGGAGCTCTTGTGAACCTCCCTCTATCGTTTTTCTTAGTATCCTTCATCTTTTCCCTTCTATTGAGGCAAAGAATAATAAAAGATTACAAAACATTAAGAAAAAAAATACAAACTCATCACAGAGAGAGAGAGAGACCTGAAGTGATTTTTCACGTTCTTCGGCTATGGCAGCAAAGCGAGACCTGTACGCGGCAAAAGAAGGATTTTTTACGTGAATGACCTTGCTTGAACACCACAAAGACTAAACTTCTAAGTCAAAACCCACAACAAAACCCCCCCAAAATCCAAATACACGAACAAAAACCATCCTCTAAGCCCTAACATCAGGGACCCTGGAATGCTCTGCTTGGTATATCTTCATTAGCCTTTGCCAAACACAGGATTTGAATTTTAGACGATTTCAAATTACATAAACTAAAAACAACAAAAATTACTCTCGAGTAAAAAAGAAAACACTTCAATTATATATTTTCGCAAATGAAATAGGTAACTCAAGCAATGCTAATCAACAAGTCAACAAAATAAAATAAAATAAAATAATAATAAATAAAAAACAAACTGAAACTAAAGAAATTAAGAAGCAACATAAGAGTTTGAACAGCACCTGGTGGTCGTGACGATGAGACGGTGCGATACGGTGGAGAAGGCGAGACAGTGAGCGATACAGTGGGCGAGACGGTGATCGACGGTGGCTGACCGGCGAGACGGCGAGCGATTGGGAGCGACGGCGAGAGGGCTTTCTAATCCTACAGGTATTTTTATTTTTTGGAAAATAACAGTAGAGTTATTTGGTTTGAGAAATTTTGGGGTCGCGACCTAAAGAGTGGCCCATTAACAATGACACAAATAAAAATACTTGACACAACACTAATCAAGAGTAGACTCAATTAGGGATGTCAATTTCGTGTTCGTGTCATAATCGTGTCGTGTTAATCGTGTTTGCATATATAATTGCTAGAACCAAATCCGACCATTTATTAATCGTGTTTGAAATCTAGATCCAAATCCGACCGTTTATTTTTTTTATAGATCCATAACCGTTTAAATTAAACCGTTTAATAGTCGTGTTAAATGGGTATTTAACCGTGTTTAGACATTCGGACTCAATTAGTTGCGATATAATTTATAAAAAACATAACAATCATAAGATTAGAATTGTCCTCTTTCTTTTTGTACTAACTTCCGATACATCGACACTGTTTGTTCAACTGATTTAGAATCACAATCCATTTATAGCATGTAAAAAAATAAAAATAAAAACACTTACACCAAAAACAAACACACTTTAAACTCAAGCCAAAATCAGAAGTTCAACAATGCCCAAGACCAGAAGTTCAACAATACCGAAAATAAAAAATTCAACAAGTACATAATCAATACCCAAATTCACATTCACATATTCAACAAATACACTACGAGTGACTCTCTAACCAATACTCATACGATTTAAAGAAATTGAATATGATACATTATAATGAGACTATAGATATTGTGAATGTCAATTATAAATTATGATTTTTCAATATGAATTTAATTGAATTGAAATAAAACAAAATTGAATATGATACGTTATTATGAGACGATAGTTATTGTGATTGTGAATTGAATTGAATTAAAATCACATAAAATTGAATATGATACGTTATTATGTGATGATAGTTATTGTGATTGTAAATTGTAATTGTTCGATATGAATTTAATTGAATTGAAATAAAATAAAATTGAAGTGATACGGTATTATGAGACTACATTTATTGTGACTGTCAATTTCAAATTGTGATTTTTCAATATGAATTTAATTGAAATCCAATAAAATTGAATATGATACATTATTATGAGATGATAGTTATTGTGATTGTGAATGAAAATTGTTCGATATGAATTGAAATAAAACAAAATTGAATATGATACGTTATTATGAGACTATAGTAATTGTGATTGTTCGAAATGAATTGGGATTCTTATTGCTCCCGTTAAGTCAATTGGTATACTATTGACTATATGTTATATCATACGTGAATTGATATTTATACGAATATACTTTATTTATTACATCATGTTTTCTAATATCAATTTTATGTTTATAATTATAATTTTATGTTTATAGTTATAAATTTATAATTTTACATATATAATATTAATCGTGTTTAAATAGATCGTAATCGTGCTATTACTCGTAATCGTGTTAATTGGATCATATTCGTGCGGGTCGTAATCGTGTTTCGTGTCGACCATTTAATAATCGTGTTAATCGACTTTTTATCGTGTTACCGTAATCGTGTCGTTTTGAACCATTATTTAATCGTGTTAGCGTGTTCGATCCAATTAAGAACCGACCCATTTATTGAGATCCAAATACGCTTTAAATCGTGTCGTAACCGTTTCGTATTTCGTGTCCGGATCAAATTGTCACCCCTAGACTCAATACATGGATGACAATTTGGTCCGGACACGAAACACGAAACGATTACTATACGATTTAAAGCGAATTTGGTTCTCAATAAATGAATCGATTCTTAATTTGATTAAACACGTTAACACGATTAAATAATAGATCAAAACGACACGATTACGGTAACACAATTAAAATCCGATTAACACGATTATTAAATGGTTGACACAAAACACGATTACGACCCGCATGAATATGACTCAATTAATACGATTACGAGTAATAACACGATTACGACTCAGTTAAAAATACGATTAATATTATATATGTAAAATTATTCATTTATAACTATAAACATTAAATTGACATTAGAAAATATGATGAAATAAAATAAGGTATATTCATAGCAATAGCAATTCACGTATGATAACAAACAGTCAATAGTATATCAATTGACTTCACGAGAGCAATAATAATGTATCGAATTAGTTGTTTGCAATTTCTAATTTAAGTAGTGTGTCTAGTGATGTTCTCATAATTCACAATTTGCAATCTCAATAACAAGAGTCTCATAATAATGTATCGTATTCAATTTTATTTTACTTCAATTCAATTTATATAGAACAATCAAAATTTAAAATTCACAATCACAATAACAATAGTCTCGTAATAACGTATCATATTCAATTTTATTTTATTTCAATTCAATTCATATCGAACAATTAAAATTTACAATTCATAATCGCAAAAACAACAGTCTTATAATAACGTATTATATTCAATTTTATCTGATTTCAATTCAACTCAATTCATATCGAACAATCACAATAACAATAGTCTCATAATAAGTAATAACATATCGTATTCAATTTTATTTTATTTCAATTCATATCGAATAATCACAATTCACAATTCACATTTACAATCACAATAACAATAGTCTCATCATAACGTATCATATTCAATTTTATAATTTGATTTCAATTAAATTCATATCGAACACTCATAATTCACAATCAAAATAACTACAATCTCGTAATAACGTATCATATTCAATTTTACTTTATTTCAATTTTAATTCAATTCATATCGAACAATCACAATTCACAATAACAATTACTATAGTCTCATAATAACATAGCATATCCAATTTTGTATGGTTTCAACTTTAATTCAATTCATATCGAACAATCACAATTCACGAACACAATTACTATAGTATCATATTCAATTTTATTTGATTTCAATTTTAATTCAATTCATATTGAACAAGCACAATTACTATAGTCTCGTAGTAATGTATCATACTCAATTTTACTTGATTTCAATTTTAATTCAATTCAATTCATGTCGAACAATCACAATTCATAATAACTATAGTCTCTACGTATCGTATTAAATTTTATATTTGATTTCAATTCAATCAATTCATATCGAACAATCACAATTTACAATTCACAATCACAATCGCAATAGTCTCATAATAGCGTATAATATTCAATTTTATTTGTAACTCATTCAATTTTATTTTATTTCAATTATAATAAAATGACTTATTACATCCATTTATTTTTTAATTCAATATCTAATTTTTATCCAAAATAAAGACACAAATTTTAAGGTTTTCAAATTTTTCTAAAAAAATTCATTGATTCACTTTACCTTACCAATGTTATATTTGTATGTAATTAACAAGCAATCATTATTTCATGTAATTATAAAATTCTATTATTATTTCATTTTAACTATAAATTTTCAGTTTAATATTGAGATTTCATATCCCTCCATAACATTCCCTCTATTTTCTCCATGGAATTTCAATATAATATTTTGTTTTGCTTTTACCCTCCATCACTTTCCCTTCATTTCCTTTTGATATTTTGCCTAGTTTTTGTGTGAAGACTATTTTATTTTTATTTTGTAAAGACTATTCTTTCTTTTATGACTTCCATGGTTTGATAATTTAATCGCGATTAATTGAGTCTGTTAAACACGATTAAATAAACCAGTTAACACAACTATTAAATGGTTTAATTTAAACAGTTATGGATCTGTTAAAAAAAATAAACGGTCGGATTTGGATCTAGACTTTAAACACGATTAATAAATGGTCGGTTTGGTTCTAACAATTATTTATGTAAACACGGCACGAACACGAAATTGCCATCCTTATCAATACTCAACACTATCAGGAATAGATTTATAGGGCAAAATCACCCTTTTTCTCCACTTTGACACAAATAAATAAAATATAATAATTAAAAAGTGAATATTGGGCCAAAAAAACTGAAAGGGTTTCAGGCAACTTGCAAAGGGTCAAAGATCGATTTATAGACCTTGATCTTTTAGAGTGGTTGGATAAGTTGCATGCCTAGTCTTGCTGAAGCTTTCAATGTGGTTACTTGTCATTACATCATACCTTTTTTTGTAAAGCTTTATAAGAAGTCACTTAAAACATCCTATCCAAGTAACCAAATTCAAATAAATATTAAGAAAAAATTAAAATGTACCTAATCTCGGGAAAGTAAGCTCAAGCCCACCTATCAAACTTTGCTTCCTCAAGATATTTAGCTATATCATCACAACTACCTGAAAAAAAAAAAAAAAAAAAAAAAAAAAAAAAAAAAAAAGATTATTAAGTTATATAGCCACACGGTTATAGTGAATTTGGATATAGCCCACATTTCGTTAATTTTTTGTAAATAGCCAAGTTAACTTATTAACAGATTAATAAAAGACTTATTTAATCCAGCCAAACATTTAAAAAAAAAAAAGTAGTTAATAGGCTGTCACGTATGCAAGTTGGCTATTTAAAAAGTATTTACTAAAGGTTGGCTAATTTACAATTCATATAGTTTAGGTGGCTTAAGTAGCCAATTAACTACATACATTTATAGGAACAATCAATATAGCAATCAATATAGCAGTCAATAGATATCTGTAAAATGAGATCTTTGGTATCAACATTTCTATTGTATTTTAATCCTATGCTTATTAATTTGTTTTAATTTGTAATTTTTTTTCAAACAACTAGTTTAAGTCAATTGATTGATTTTTATAACAAAAAAAAATGTTATCAATAGTTTGATATGCCATTATAGATGATAAAATATTTGAATTTTTTTATTGATATATGTATATAATAAATATATATCTATACTAAGCTATTAATATTAAACTTCGTATAATATGATTTAATATCTTACAAACCAAGTTATATTACAAAAATTATGTAATATATTATAACGATTCATAAATTTGAATTTGAAGATTAGACTAATTTCTAATGTTTTATTTTTACTTTTAATAACAATTTTTTGTATAGTTTATTATAAGATCAAATGTCATATTGTATTTAATATGAATTAAATTATGATCAATGTCATCTTGATTTGCCTTTAATATTTTTTTACGTGTATTGTTATTCCATCATTGTTTGTCATTTTTGTATATTTATTAAAAGGAAAGAATATTCTAGGGATGCGGTATATCTCATTAAAGGAAAGGGGTCAACCATGCTAACTGCATACTTTCAAAAGGGGGGAAGCTAACCCTAATCCAATATCTTTTGTCCGATTTACCACATATTTTATGTCTTTCTTCAAGATGCTAGTTGGAGTTGTGGAAATTATTGAAAAACTTATGAGGGATTTCTTATGGGAAGGCTTCATAGAAAAGGCAGAGTAGACACAATGTTGCCTAGATAAATTGTTGCAAGACAAAGTAAAAAGGTGGTTTGAGGATTGCTTGACTCATCGATAAGAATCTAGCCCTACTTTCCAAATAGCTATGCCAAAAAAAAAAAAAAAAAAAAAAAAGAAAGCATTATGGTGTAGGGTTATTATTCGGGCCATATACGGGCTTCAAAGCAATGGATGAGACCCTCGAGATTTGTCAAATCGCTCCTTATGCAGCCCATGGAGATCAATATTTTCAGTTCAAGGGAATTCTATAGTCGAGTCTCTTGGAAGGTCAGAGACGGGTCGATTGTGAGATTTTTTTTTAAGACTTGTGGCTCGGTGATCAGATTTTGGCGATAAGTTTCCCCCCGCTTGCATGACCTGCTCCATAATGTAATTGAATATTGTGTGCCCAGTGGTGGTTATTGAGGAAGACCTGGGCTGGAACATTGATTTCCTTTGGAATTTTATGGTTTGAGAGAAACTCGATATTTTGAATCCGTTGAAGCTTCTGCACTCGGTCAAGCTTTGTGATGACCTCCAGGATCGAAGAGTGTAGCTTGATGATTCTTTGGACTTTTCAACACTCTTTTTTGTTGCAATCTCCTCGTGCGCTACCGAAGATAAGGCTTACTTCTACGAAGCAGTCTGGAAAGCGACGGTTCCCAAAAAGATCCATGTGTTCGGGTGGAGATTAGCACTCTGACGAGTCAACACATCCGATGTTATTTAGAGGCATAACCCTAGTCGTGCTCTTTCTCCTTTAAAGAAATTATGGATCATTTTTTTTTCTTTTTTGTTCTTTCATAGTGCCGATTTAGGGGTGGTTTTATTTGAAGATCGCGCTCGACTCTCTCGAGCCTTCTTCTTTGGAAGAGGTGTTCTCCTTACACGCTTCTGTTGGAAAAAGTGCAAGATGGGCTGTTGTCACAAAGACGGGAGATATTTCCATTTTATAGTTGATTTGGGGGAAACAAAACAAAATAATTTTGAAGAAGGTGACACTTCTGAGAGTGAGATTAAGTTTCCATAAACTTGATATGGGATATGTCTATCTTTGATCAGTAACGAGTTTTCAAGTTTTTCTTCGGTGGATATTTCAAGGGATTGGGCTAGTGTTTTGTAATTCTGCTGTAGCAAGACTAGTTTTTGTTTTGATTGTATTTTCCTTTGCATTGATTGTTTTATTGGGTTGGGTTTTGGTTGGCGTTCTAGATTGGCGTTGGGTTGCCCTTCTTGGTTTTTCGCCCCTGTCTTTCCTTTGTATTTTCAGGTTTTTTTTTTGCCTCGTTATCAATAATTTTCCCATATTTCTTTTTTTTTTAAGTGTTACACTTTAAAACTGTTATTTTGGAAATTATCTCTATTCAAACGATGAAAAAACAAGTTGGAAGGAAAATGAATAGATGTCCTTTTAGGTTCAGGAAAAAAAAAGTATTTTGATATACAATTGAAAAATGATTTTCTTTATACAGGATTAACCAAGTACTATGTACGAATGGAAAAACATATAAGAATGATAAACTTTTCATCTTTTAAATACAAATGCTGAAGTGGATATGAAGAATCTGACGTTGAAGTTGGGATAGTGTTTCCGAATCCAAAAGTTTTCAGAGATGCAATGCGAGAATATGTTGTAGCGGTTGGGAAAGGAATATACTTTAAGAATAATGACTCGACGAGGTTTCGAGCTCAACGCAAGGATCCTAAATGTCAATGGATTCGCTAGGCATCATATTTGAGACGCAAGTCTTCATTCGTGACCAAGACATACCAGCCAGAGCAAATATGCGCGAGGACGAACAAGAATAAGTTTGCCACTTCTAAGTGGCTGGCCAACAAATATCTGCAATACTTCAAGGATAACGACTCTAGATCTGCCCCACAGTTTATAAACAAAATCCATAATGATCATATTCCTATATGAAGGCCTGCAGGATAATGAAGCTTGCAGAAAAAGTCATCGACGGTTCGCGTAAGGACCAATACACTGCTACGTGGGACTACGGAGCTAAAATCAAGAAAATAAATCATAGATCCACAATTTAGTTTGAGTGTGACGACATGATCCTCTAGGTAATCCAATTTTAAAACTAATGTATATTTGTTATGTTGGGTGAAAATAAGGTTTCCGAGCATGTAGGCCTCTCATAGCACTAGATGGGTACCATATTAAAGGCCATCACACGGGCCAACTACTCTCAACAATCGATATAGATGCAAATAATAGTATGTTTCCATTTTAATTAGTCGCGGTTGAGTATGAGGGCAAGTCATCTTGGTCATGATTTTTGAATATTCTGAGAGAGAATATCAACATCACGAATGGACTTCATTGGACGTTTATAAATAACAAATAAAAAGGGGTCAAAGAAACACTCAATTGTATTTGGGAAGAAGGATCAGTGAAACCTCATCATAGATATTATGCAAGATATCTTCAAAGAAACTTTACGAAGGTATATTATGATATATTAATTATGTGATCAATCTGAGATTACTCTGCGACATTGTACTCCGATACTAATATATGACATAGTACTCTGTTACATAATCTGATATTAAATCTGTGATATTCCAAGTTTTCCAGGTTTTTTGATGACAGATGCTCAAGCATACTCAAGACACGGTTTTCATGTCAACATAGAGTTGATAAAAGTTTAGGATAAGAAGGCTTATGACTGGTTAGTTGAGAAAGAGCCCTGTCATTGGGCTAGAAGCAACTTCCGCACTGGTATTCAATGTGACATTCTACTGAATATTTTTTTAATGGAACACGAGCTATACTGTAGGCTATACAGAAGCCTATATTGTCTATGCTAGAAATGATTAGAATGTAAATCTTGTAGAAATTCACTAAACAACTATTTGCAATGGAGAAGTGAAATGGTGATATAGGGCCAAGAATCTCATAACTTCTTGAGAAGAATAAAGTGAAGAGCCATGAAAACATTGCGCACTGTGATGGTGACTCAGAGTACCAGGTCTCTAACATGTACGGATCCATGTACACAGCTAATCTCAGTGAGCAGATTTGTTTGTGCAAACGATGGACCTCTCAGATATTCCCTTTACTTATACTTTTATAGATGATCAATTTACATTGTTCAGTCTCTAATATACGTTGACATTGTACTAGGATATACAATGTGCCCATGCTATAAGATGCATTTGGCAAAGCCATAAAGAGCCAATGAAATATGTTAATTGAAGAGCCGAGAAGTGGTCCAAGACCGAACTAACACCAATGGAAATGCCTGCAGAAAGAGCAGAGCCTGTAAAGCCTAATAAAGTCAGAATAATTGAATACGCGCGACGAGGTTATTCGATTTGGAGCAACCAGAATATCAGGAACATTTGTCATCACAAAGTGTTCAAAATGAGAACGAGAGGGACACAACAGCAAGACTTATTTTAAAAGGTAGCAACACTTTTAATTAATCTGAGATGTTAATGTTGTTAAATTTTCCAGAGAAACAAAGGGCAACTAGACACATACAAAAACAGCCAAATTCTCGATTAGCAAGTCAGCCACCTAATCAAACACCCACTCATTCACAAAGTCAGCCACCTAGTCAAGACAACCCAACCCAACATCAAGTCAAGACAATCTAGGAGCAAGTTAAACCAATCCAAGAGCAAGTCAACCTAATCCACCAGCAAGTCAAGAACCAAGGGTATCTAGCCTCAAATAAAAGTTTTTTTTTTTTGTATACTTCACATTGGTCTAACAACTTGCTTTTTCTCTGTTAAAGAAGTTGGAGATTCAAGACCACTAGGAGTCCAACTACAAGGAACCAATCAGGACTGTAGTCTAGGGGATTATTTAAGATGTGAAAAGGCTTCCCTTTTTTTACAACTAGATGTGAAAGAGCTTTGAACATATTTTGATAACATTTTTTTGGGACACTTTATGTAGAAAATCAAATACTATAATTGATGCCATGTAAAATCCTTTCAAACTAGTTCTAAGTTATGTATTTATCATGGTCCACTTTTGGTACAATATTATATTTTAAATTTGCATCTATTTACTAGAATATTGTCATACAATTCACATTGCCGATTCATAAAATTAATAGCAAATACAATATGCTGGAAAAAGCGTTATCATCTCACATTCATAGATACTATAAGATGCAAAAACATGTTACCATCAAATAGCATATATACAATATGTTTATAGCACAACAGACACAACACAACTAGGCATGATTCATAACAACTACTTCGTAACAATTACACAGCAATAACATACAAACAAACAGCATAAACTTATTTTTTTTTATTTGAAATTTTTTCAATAATTTCAACATATACATTTCCAATCATCTTCAACTCCAGTTCATTTTGTCCATTATCCACTTCAATTCGTGTCCTATATCTTCCAGAGCTTTCAGCTTCATCAACAAACCAGGAATTATATGCTAGGAGCTCTTACACATTGGGGGATCCAACCACTCTAAGTACCCACATCCATTTTCTTTTTATTTATGCCAAAAATAAAAAATAAAAAATTTAAAATCCAAACTTCATACCAAGCACAAAGAACCCAACACCAAAACGACCACATCACAGACCCATCCTTTTTTAGTAGCTGAACGAGAGATTTCTCTCTACACTTTCTCAAGTGCACGAATCGTCAAGTAATATACGTGCTAAGAACAGTTCAATCCCACGAAGATTAAACGCTCGATATTAGAATCTTTCAACTTCTTTTTTAATTCGAATTTCGTAAAAAGAAAAAAAAAATAAAAGATGTGGGTTTTTAAAAATTTGTCATGTGAAGAGAAGCAAGCAAATAAACTCAAATGATTCAAGCAAATATGGTGAAAGCAAGGGAGATATGACTTTGTTGGTCCAATGATGTGATCGGCTATAAGGTTCACATATAGGTTGGAAAAGAACGGTAAACTCAATCTCACCCCTCGGAACTACCCACTAATCTCTCTCTAGTCTATAGGGACCTAGTTGGGTGATGAGCTTACACCTCTCGGCTTGGGTCCTATTAAAACACACAATCGCATTACACCCGGGGTTCAAACGACTACAACTATCCCCTAGTCTTTCTATAAAGCTAGGTAGATTTGTGAGGGAGGGGTAAAGCTTGCATGTTTATTACTATCGGTTTTAAAACTTGCCTAAGGATTGACTAGCTAGTTAGCTACTCTAACTAGAGATAACACGCAACCCATTCCCATAGATTTCTTCTTGTTTTCCCTCATGAAAATCATCTCTATTCCTAAGGAAATGAACCAACCATCACCACTTATCCAACTATATCATGCCCCTTTACAAATCTAGCTACTCATAATAGAAATCAAACAAAGCAAAATAACAATAATCAAAAGTAAGAAAACTATAAAGTAAAGAGACATGGTATTCAATCAAAACTCAAAATATACCCAATTCAATACCCTCAAATCAAGATTCAACTCCAACAATATTCAAATAAACATAGAAACTAGATCAAAGCATGAAATAACAAAAAATTAAACTCAAAACTAAAATACAAATCTCCAAAATATCAAAATCAACTAGAAACTTAAAAAACAAGCAAGGATTGTTCAATAAGCAAGAAAATAAAAAATGGAATAGGAAAAGGGATAACAAAGAGTGATGTTGAATGCACTTCCTCCTCCTCCTTCTCTCCAAGAGCTCCAATGGCTTTTTCTCTCCAAATATGGGTCTCTAAATATAAACTTTTGAGTAATGTGTAATGTATGAGATGATGATGTGTTTAGACCAGATTAGGACAGAGCATTTTGGATCCTTAGATGGGATCCAAGGGTCAAGATTAGCTTTTAAATGAACTCTTTAAAAAAATCGGTTATGTCCCCCTGCCCATCGTGTGACCGTTCTGCGCGACGCGTGGGGGTCAGCGCGTCCATCGCGCTAGGTCTTGGAAATTTTGGTGCTGCTTGCGCGTCGTGCTCCTCTGAAGTCTACCAGAGCGTCCTGCTCTAAAGTTGCGCGTCATGCAAAACAAGGTTGACTTTTTGTCCAACTTTGACTTTGGCTTTTGGGGGTCGTTTCTTGAGCGTTTTAGCTCAAAATCCGCTCGTTTTCGCACCATAACACCCCATTTTGCTCTCCTGTACCTGAAAATCACTAAAAACTATCAAATAACCCAAGAAAAATCGTTTATTCTCATATTAAATGGTCGAGATAAGCGTGAATGAATCGAACTTATCAGTACCTTAAATTGACGACAACCAAAACAACCTTATGTATGGGTTATCGTCGGTCCAAGAAGTCCGCTCCAGGCTCGCGACTCCACAATGGCACATTCGACAATTTTCTGTGAACGAGCTCACTTCTTCGTTGCTTCCAGACATACGACTTCGAGAAGATTTTCGTTGCTCATCGCTGCAGTCAAGAACCAAGTCTCACAAGTCTCTTGAGCTCATGTTCGAAGAAGAAAGAGTGAGAAATTTACGAATTTAGTGATTCAAAAATTACGCTACAGAATTTAAATGAGGATATTAAATGGGAAAATTAATAATTTTCCCCTTTTGACAGCCCACGTGACAAAAATGTGACCCTAAAACTAACAGAAAATTGTAAAAATAGACGGAAGAATGATAATTGTAAGCAAATAAATGTTTAAGCCCACTGTCGTCAAGACAAAAAAAGAGAGACCACGTTGTTAAGTGGTCAAGAGTTCATAGGGCATTAGTGTAATTTATCATCTATTTTATGTTCATCTAATCTCCTTTTATATGTGTTATTTTCACTAGTATGTGGGTTCAGTGTATTTTTTTTAGTTTACGAGAGAAAATCGTGGTCTTTCCCATCTAATAACCAATACGTTTAATGTGCTCGCACTTCTACAAAACCCTTAATCTAGGTTTTACCCGACATATTTTGTTGTTAATGTGCTCAACACGTCACCCCAACATTTTTATCTCTTCAGGTTTCTTAGGCATAGATTGTAGCGAGCTTAAGTATTCATTATATGGTGATTGTTAATTTTTTTTTTATAACCTTGCTTTGGGATCAATGTTTAAGCATGCTCGGGATCTATACCGACCATGTATGCATGATTATCGGACACATATATATTTACAGATAGTGTTACCGTAATTGTTTGCTATTCCTTTGAGGCTTCGGCGATCCACAGTTCGTTGTAAGTTGTATGTACGGATCAAGATCAACTACTTCTGCCACGTCATAACTTGGTGCGCACTCCTATGGTCGGCAGTCATGGTTCAGACTATTTTGTACTTGGTCTTTGTGGCTGAAATGGAAGTAGAATTGGGCGTATCAAGAATATTCACGATCTTCCAATTGCAATTTTTACCATCTTCCAATTGCTCGGGTTCTTTCTCCTGCTGCTCAGTTCGTTACACCTTATTTCTCCGTTTTTAATAATAATTATTATTGTAAAAAAAGATGTATACTAGCTGAGAACTGAGAGCTCAACCATCAACACAACGTTAGCTTTTTCTCCGAGAATCCCAACCACCCACCGCAGCATGTAAAAGCAACAGAAACTGTTAATACTCCTTGCGTTTGTTCAAATTAAATCTAGGGATTATTCCTAAACTATTACCTCTACACTATTTTTTGACCAAAATCCAATATGTCTAAATTAATCCAAATATATGACTTTCATTTTGTTTAACTTACTCTTTTACCCTTTTTTTTACTCTCCACTCATTTGTCTCTCTCTCTCTCTCTCTCTCTCTCTCTCTCTCTCTCTCTCTCTCTCTCTCTCTCTCTCTCTCTCTCTGCTACAATGATTCTATCTTCTTCTTTTTGATGTGTGTTCTTCAATCTGTGGCAAACACTAAAATCAAAACTCAAATCTTCGCTGGAGAAAGTTGGTACTACTTGAAGAAGCTTATCAACGACGTCCCCAACAAGGTGGAGTCAACGCACAACACGGAGCGAGGAAGCGGTGCGGCTCGGCTTCCGAATCGAGCGAAAACCAGCTCGACGGAGACGATCGTCGAGCTCCAGCGCGTTCGTTGCTCTGTCACGCCTGGCGGGATTCGAAACTCGCCGTCGCTCTCGACTCTTTTGGTTGGGCATGGGCGAAGAGGGTTTCGGTGCCGTCGACGGCGAGGTGGGAGGAGCTGAGGTGGGCCGGGGTCGAGGACACGACAGCGGTGGTCGGAGGAGGCATAGCTCGGCGACGTCGTTTGGGAGGCCTGAGATCAGCTCTGAAAATTTATAGGTTTTCGTTGAAGATTTATTGACATTGATGTCAATAAATATGCATTTTTATTGACATCAATGTCAATAAATCTTCAAATGAATTTCCCAGAATCGTTGAAGATCTTCAAAGGAATTTTCCAGAATCGTTGAAGATTTATTGACATTGATGTCAATAAATATGCATTTTTATTGACATCAATGTCAATAAATCTTCAAATGAATTTCTCAGAATCGTTGAAGATTTATTGACATTAATGTCAATAAAAATGCATATTTATTAACATCAATGTCAATAAATCTTCAACGAAAACCCAAAAACGTGAGACGTGAGGGAAGACACATAGACATGAAATACGCAGGAAAAGAGAGGGAAGAGAGAGGGACGTGAATAACTCATCCCATTAATCCAAAAATAAAAAAAGAAAGTCAAATAATTAAATAAGAAAGAAAATCAAATATTATTAAAAGTAAGGGTATTTTTGTATTTAGTGAAAATAGGTAGTCATAGTTTAGGATTTATTTGGGTTTAGTAGATTTTGGTCCAAAATCTTTGTACAAGTCATAGAATAGGAATAATCCCTTAAATCTAACTTCCCGGTTTTCATCTATAAATAAATACATTTAACAGAATAATAATAACAATAACAATTCTCAAGTTTTCGCCACTGGAACCATGCCTTCGTTTAAAAATATAGCCATACTCAACTTGTCACAAGTTACATACTTGATTACCTAAAACACTAGAAGCGGTTGTAAACTTCCTAAATTTTCTATTCTTGGTACTGTGCATATAAAATAATAAATTATAACTGAAATCCGTTCCCTATGAATGGAACAAACATGTAAAAATTGAAAAAACCATTTCTTTGTTTCCACAGGCATATTGAAACGACTTGCACACGAAACTCCACTAATGCCAATGTGTGTAACCGATATAAACTTAGGTCTCTTGAGCAGGACTAAGGAGTTAGGTTGTCAAGGATGTCAATACATCTCTTGAGAAAGGACTTGGCTTCCCCATTTTTCTCTACTTCGTGCACGTGAAGAAGCTCATTTTTAAGCCCTGCATTCTCTGCCCGGCAAGCTGATGGGATATCTCCGTATAGTTTGAACATTTCAAGAAGACACTCCGAAGCATTTATGTGAACCTAACATTAAATGAGACAAGGAATTCGTTTAAAAGACCGTATTATTTATTGCATCGTGTCATTTTAGTACATGGTGAAACCATATTGTTAGCCGAGGTAAATGCAGTACCTGAGCTATCTTCACGGTATGCAGACATTCAACGACCTTAGGTGACAACATTCCACACATCTGAAGAGAAGAAGAGTGAGATTCCACAGCGAGTTTTATTTGTGTTCTAAGTTTTGTATTGGAATTTTAACTTTGACTGTTACCTCGTTGACAAAAGAAGCTATCTTAGGGTGTGTAGAAGTTTCCGTTGAATTATCCAAAACCTCACGAAGCTTTGAACAGAGTTCTTTTACTGCTGAAAATCCCGCTATTTTGACTACAAACGAATGTTTCTATTAGTAGAAGCAACAAACCCACGTGGTATTTAGCAAAAAAGGGCAATGGGAAAGAGAACTTACCAGTCCAAGGAAACCCAGGGGAAAGAGAAGTAACTAGAACATGCATTAAGTTCTCTTGTTGGTCTAGAACATCGTTTATATGCGCTATATGGATGCAGGAT
The DNA here is from genome assembly GCF_054948205.1 of Urtica dioica subsp. dioica. NCBI lineage: Eukaryota > Viridiplantae > Streptophyta > Magnoliopsida > Rosales > Urticaceae > Urtica > Urtica dioica. The sequence goes on from NC_142766.1 coordinate 6,961,611, forward strand.
TTCAGACAGTCCAAAATTTTATCACTTGGAACTGATATCTCTCCAGCAGTATCAACTTCTGCGATTGATATGATATACAACAAGCTCAGAATAAAATACTTTCAATACTGACTATCAGGAATCTTCAAAACACTGTCTTCAAGACTAAACCGAAGCATAGCTGTTTTTGCAACCATCTTTACCTGTATCGCCTGATGAAGTTGCCTTCCCTGAATTGCTAGGAGCCACAGACTTGAACATATCTAACAGCATGGGAAAAATTGATTTAAAGAACTCTGGATTACCGAATGCTGTTACAACCTGAAACAAGGGTATGATAAAGAGATTTGAATAAGTGAAAAAGCAAGTTCCAGTGGAGGGGAGATGATCAACAGAAATTCTTTTTAAAGAAAAGTACAATGGAAATTACAGTTTACCATTTACAAAATAAAAGGAGGATATAGTTACCTGCTCAAGACAAGCAAAAGCAGCTTCACGGTATTTTTTCACCTTTTTAGTACAAGCAGATGATACAACACTCAATATAGTACTAGGTGCAGAAGGGTTGTCACTAGAAATTGCTATGTGACAGGACTTGGAAAGAGCACCAATTGCTTGAAGTAGAGCTTCCTTGCCCTGTTTAGTTCACCTTGATATTAGCAGACAAAAATTGAAAAAAAAATATATATATAATCCAAGAGGAGATGAATTTAAGCAGGGGATGGTTTAGCAATTTGAATTCCCTTAAAAATGTTTTCACATGTGACCTGTTTCCAGATTAACATCTTTGTGCTCAGCCGCTCACTAACCCAGAATTGTCTTTCCACATTGAATTAGCTATATATTTTGAGTTGTCATTAACTGAAAGAAAATTGCTTCTAATGCAGGATTACATGTTGGCGTTTCATATCGCTTATACTTTTACAGCTTTGACGAATTAGTTTCTTCTTATAAGCACATTTCCCATTCTACTAGTGGATAAATAAGCTGTTTAGGCTCTCGATAATGTTAAATGAATAAATACATTAACCAACATAAAAAAGGAGAATCTTACCTCCCATAAACGTCCAGGAATGTCTTTCAAAACAGCCTCAAGTAGTACACGATGGTGAGAAGCCAGAGATTCACCTAAAACTTCACCTAGTTTGCAAATTGCTAGACCAGACTGAAATTCAAGATAAAATTCATACAACGAATCAACAACTTGATAGATGTGTAAAAAAATATTAAATATTTTTTTTTTTTTTTGGGAAAGCGATGAGATATATTATTATACACGGGAGGGCAGAAATGAAGCAATTAAAGAAAGAAAAAATGAAAGGAAAAAAAGAGTGAGAGAAACACATATGATTGACCTTCTTTTTACTTGACCATGACGAGGATGTAATGCTCTCACAAACGAGGGAGACAATCTCAGCCAAGTATAACTGGAGAGCTATTCTTTCACTGCTTGTATTCTCTTCCCACAACTCCTCAAACAGACCGGATACGTGCTTGTCATCCTCGAACCTGCAAGGCAAAATCTATATCATTGAACAAGATATACAAACAAAATGGCTTCTTAAAATTCTATTTAATTTTTTAGAGCTTCTGCCCCTAAAAAAAATAAATAAATAAAAAGCGAGGTTACATCATTCAAAATGAAGATGACAATAATTTTTCAGCATATTTTAATTCATGGATCTTATGCATTTTCAGTTAAGAGCTGTTACATTCACTAATCTTTCTTTTTTACAGATGATCCAGAGCTAGTAGTTTGAGTCTCCATCCATAGTTTTACTAAAATGTATTATGGCAAAAAAAAAATGCCATTGCCTTGAAGAACAAGAAACATGCGTCAGACCTTGATATAAAAATAACAGGAATAATTAGAGCAAGATATCCATTCAGAACGTCTGAGGCCATTGATGCATAGTTTTTCAATAGAATTGCACATGTGATTTGTGAATTTCTGTCACCAGAATGCAGCGCTGTGGTATCTTCAATTAACTTCTGGGCCTGAGGTGTGGCTGCATACTTCAACACTATAGCACAAGCACTAGCGAAGGCACGTTTCGCAACATTGCTTTTTTCTTCCTTAACGACTGGGAACAACAGCTTCAATAACATGGCTGTGTAAGGTTTGATATCACCACCTACTTTTTGTACAAGCATGCTTGTAAAGTTGGCAACGCCAACCCTGCAAGGGAAAAATAAAATGGTCAAAGAAACTCCAGGTAAAAGCTAATTTCTCATATACTTTGTATACAGAGCGAGCATGCATTTAATTCACACAATCCTACCATCTCTTTTACACTCTTATCATACGGAAACCGTCGTAATTTTGGGTTTGTGGTTTGAAAACCCTCATATTTACATATTATTAAATTACCACCTAAGCCTGAGTATTGCCGACTGTGATGCATAAAGCTTTCATAATCGCTAAAAAAGCTAATTAACCTAAGAAATTGGACAAACACCAACTCTATTTGTCAAAACAGCCCCTAACCTCAACTTTCGTTCACTTTGAAGCATAAAGATTTTATAAATGGCAAAAGAAAAATTATGAACCTTATAAATTAGACAAACACTAACCCTAGTCATCACACTATTCGTCGACTCGTCGTCATGAGTAACAGAAAAATTTATAGACAAACAACTTATTAAGTTTTTTTTTTTTTTTGTCATTTTAAAAATATCATACATTAAAGTCGAGAGAATTCGGGGTTGGGGTTGTTAAATCACAAGCATAATATATATTTTTTACAATAGCGTGAGACAGTGGGGAGAATAATGTCAGTAGACAAATAAATAAATAGAACACCCCTAACAGTTTAAATGGAGTGTAAAACATAGGGTGTCATTTTCCCATTCTGGTATTGGATAAAAGAACTTCTGCATATTTTTTTCTTTCCTCACATGATATAAATCATAATATAGATGACCATTAACAAAATACAATATTATTTTTATCATCTTTGCTTTCGCAAATCCATCTCCTTATTTGATGGGACGGGGGTGCTTACGAGCTAGCCCCTCTTGTCTTTCAATAAAACTAAGAAACAATATCAATCCACCATTCCAGTCTTAAAACCTAAAATCAAGGACAGATTGTGATTGAAAAAAGTATTACCTGGTGTTGAGACCAACTCCAGACCGGACCAATTGGGCAAGGCGAGGAACCAGTTGATCTATTGACGCAGTATCCACAACATTTAAGGACAGATCAAGAGTTTCCCACATTGGAGAGCCTTTGGCAATTGAAATTCTCAAGTTTTCAAGTTTTTCTGTTTGTATTCCAACATTTGCTGCATGGAGCTAGAAAGAAGCACAAACAAAAAAATATGTTAGACTGCGCATGATATTCATCCTGAACGAGAGAATTTAATATTAATTCTTACAACCTCGACATAATTAAGCCCTTGGTCTTCAAGACTAGATAAACTTTCCAGCATGCAACAGATCAAATCAGATAAATGTGGACGGAGAGCAGTTCCTGCACCCTATAAATACGTTGGTAAACCCATAAGTCAGTCACGATCTTGGGAATATTATGGAAAACGGACTAGCTTTAAGAATGTAGACAAGTAAACTGCCAAGTAAAATGAAGTCACCTTTGCAAGCTTCATAACTACTGCAATAGATGCCTTGCGGACACTGCCAACCTTACTTAAGATGCCCTCTCCTAGCAGACCAGGAAGAACAATATCCATGGCTTGGCTTGCATGTGCAACATCTGTTAAGGATATGTCACATAGCCTAATAGTCAATGAAGTAACAGAACGACATAACTTTTCACCGGAAATCCGAACAGTCTCTTTGATGTCGTCCATGGCACGGAAGGCAGTTGACCATAATTTCTTCAGATGTTTTCCAACCTATCACAAGAAGACAATTGTTTTTAAGAGAAATATAATAAATATGAGGGGATGGAGCTTGCCAAAAAGTAAGACATCAGTTGAGAAGATATGGCAAACACTCTTTTTTTTTTTTTTTTTTGAAGGCAGCTTTGCTGCACTGGGGATTGAACCCACGACCTCCACACAGGAGGTGGTGTGGAATTACCACTAGGCTATCCTAGGTACCACATATGGCAAACACTTATGTGATACATATTATACGATATATGGTTAAACCTGTTCAAATTTCCGGCCTTGAATGATATCTGCAAGAGCAAGACAGGATGCTTCCCGTGAACGCCAAAGCCTAGAGCCAGATTGCACTAACAAATCCTCAATAATATCATCAAAGTGCTCGTCGATGGTCTTCTTCGAGTCTTCCACAAGTGACTTCCATATGTGTGACATTGCATCCTATAAACACAAGAAAATCACAAGAAAGGAAATGAGCACCTAAGTACCAATATATGTATGATCAGTGAGGAAATCAGTACACCTATCATCACAAAAGTAAAAGGTTATAGCAAAGATATTGGCCACCAACCTCGGAAAACAACTCATTTTTCCCCTCTTTTTTTTTTTTTTTTTTTTTTGCAGCATGTTACTGATCTTTTTCTAAATAACGACAATAATAAAAATACTAATAATTTTACAGCAAAGCGTGGAATCTTAATAGATCAACTTTTTAAAAGCTTCCGACGATGACGATTTCAGTTGGTTCAAGGAGATCTACCTGCACATTTTTTTCAGGGTCGTATTGATAACGGACAAGCCTTGGGATAAGTGTACGTAAATGAGGCTTAAGAACATCCCCTGCTTGCTTTGCTATCTTAGAAAATCCAAAGGCCGCGCCCCTTTTTGAGTTTAGAGAAGCTTGATGATTTGCCAGATCCATAAATTTATATATTAGGTCTGGTTGTCCCATCTCATTCGCTAAGCTGCAAAGCTCCTTATAAGTGCTGAGCTTCCCACCATTCATACCCTCCCCAATCGCTCCCTCTTGAAACACTTCAGTATCTTCAACAAGCTGCAACACTTATTATATTAGAAACGAAGCCAAATATAGAAAATGTGGAGAGGGAGAGAGAGGGACCAACTTGCCTTGATTGCTCTTTTCCTCTTTCCTGAACCAGTAAGGGTGCTCACAAGCGCATTTACCAAGTTTTTCTTCATTGGTTCATCTCCAAGTTCATACACAATACTCATGCCTTGTGAAGCTAGCTCTTGTGTCAGTTCGTTCTGCTCCCCAAGTAAGTGTGAAAAGGCTTCCTGTGTTAACACAAATAGTTACAGTTGGAGCTTCACGCATAATTTTTCAGCCTATTGTATTATCAAGGCATGAAATGGGACTTTATGATTTTTCTCATTTTTGTTCATTAATCATTTCCCTGGAATGAATTTAAAAGTATCCACACTATTTATCAGCAAATATCCCAGCTTTATTATTTATTAAAACAAAAAAACAAAAAACAAAAAAAACAAGTTCAGTAATAACTTAAGAAGAGTCAAACGTCAACAATATCGTGATCTTTGCTGAGAAGGCTAAAAGTTCAAGGAAAAGTCTAAAATGAAAAATAGACAATGATGAGTATTAAAATAATCAGATGAAAAGTTTCCTTCTGCTTGACATACTTGAATTTCAGGAAGCATTTTCTGGATGGCAGGATGATTGCCACAATACATTGTGATCGATAAAAGCCAGACAGTTCCAGAACATCGCTCTTCTTTCCTTGTGCTGAATAAAAGTTCATCAAAAAGCTTTTTCCTAATAGCATCTCTAACCAAGGGATGACAATCTTCACTTGGTGAATCTGCTCCACCAGTGCTATATTTTGATACCGACAAGTTCACATCACCCATAAGAAAGTTAGAACTCATAGAAAGGGTGCTATAATTAGTTTTGAGAATCACATCAGCAGTTACGGGAACTCCACCCCACAAAAACGAAAGAGCCTCTCCGGCAGCAAAAAGGACATCTTCGACCTATAGACCACAAAAACTGTCAGAAAAAACACCATTTCCTAAATTATCACAAATATTCTACTAAGTTGGTAAATACATAAAAATTATGGTTCCATATTTTCCTTGCAACTGTCAACTAGAAAATGTAAGAGTTGTACAGATTTTCCTTGAATGTTTCAAGTATGCAACTCATCCAAATCTAGTTTAAGAAAATTACAAGAATTGACACTGCCACTTATCTTAAACTGCTTCCTTTACTCTTTGTAATTAAGAATTGAAAAAGACAACCTAACTGAAAATTTCAAAACCAGAGAAAACAGATAAAAGTACGGGAATGGAACTCACAAAAAGAAAATCAGCCTTCTCTTAAGCGCAGCTGTTATATAAGAAGGATTTTTATAAAGAAAATCCATGAACAAACCAATGGTTTAAGCTGATCCCAAAGTAAAATACTATAACAATTCGGGGTTCGCTAGATATATAGCCTTATAAACATAATAAAATTGCTATATAGCCAATCTTTCGTTATTTGTAAGTAAATAGTCATGCCTATTTATTAACATGGCCAAATTTACATTAATACCCAAATTTACGTAATACGTAAAGGGGTATATATAGAATGAGAATTAACGCATGATGACACATGCGAACTATATGGCTATTTACCTATAATTAACGAAACATTGGCTATTTACCAATTCACAAACTTTTAGAGGCTTAGTTAATTAGAAATTTGAACAATTTGGTATGTAAAACCTACAACTAGATTTCAGTTTAGCCAAAGATACTCGAAGTATCGTTTTTACTATACCAAATTGGTATGTAAAACCTTACAATATTAACTAGAACGGTATGAACAAAGCAGATCAACTAAAACATGTAAAAATAAATTAATTAAAATACCAACCTTTGACCGGCGAAGACTGAAAATCAAGTCAAGAGCAAGATTCAGACAAGAAGCTGATGTTTCCTTTATACAAATATGCCCAATGGAAATAACTATTTTCTGAATTGCTTTCATGTCATCCCCAGATAAGAGCTTGCTCAGCTTTTCGTGTAAGATTGTAAGAATATCAACTGCAATAATAGAGGGAATTACTTGTTACGTAGCAAGTAAGGGTGGTTATAGAAGTCATTGATTCGAAGACAGATTTAGTTACTTGAATTAGAATCATTAAGAAGTGGTGGCAACGGAACGCGCAACCCAATATGACCCAGGGCTTGCATTGCGACTGAGGCCAGCGTAGCAGTTTCAGAACTAACAATATCAGCAACAAATTTGAGAGTTGTCTGCAGCAGTGTCTCAGGGATCTGCACAAAAATCATGTGATGCTTCAGAAAATCTTTTGCAACATTGCATCATATTTGTGGAACACCTCTGGAAGAGGCGAGATATCCTTGGAAAGTGTACGAAAATAAAGGAAACATGTGGCTTACAGAAGGTATTCTAGATACACAATCTGCAGTAACATATCCAATCGCACATATCACTCCATGTTGAGTTTCAAATCTGCAATAGCATAAATTTATGTTTAGCAATCTTTGATGATTAAGATATGAAATAGATGATATTCATTTTAGTGAAATTTTTGTTAATACTTAATAATAAGCATATAGAGAGAGAGAGAGAGAGAGAGAGAGAGAATTGTATTATACACTGGAAATAGGGAGAATTTTATTAATAAAGGGGAAAAAATAGAGAAACGCGTCATTACAAAAGGGGGATTGAGACAATAAAGGCATTCGCCCAGACACATGCTAGATGTTCAAAAGATAAACCCTTAAAGTCTATACAGCCAAAATGCAGCCATACCAAAATTTGAGAATATACAAACCTCAACTTCTGTGCTCTACTGATTGTGGCAATAAGTTCACTAATTATATCAGATGATGTGGCAATTGGAAGATTAGAGGAAGCTATTCCAAGTAATCGCGCTGCAGATTCACGAGTGTCCAAGTCCACATGACTAAGCAGTTGCTTGAGCCATGGTACTTTTTGAGCATAGTGAGACGCTATCATCTAGAAGAACCGTACATCAGAAGCATGGAAAAACGAAAGAGACATATAAATATTACGTTTTTTGTAAGCATGATAAAGGTTTGGAATATTGACCTCTGGAACACAAGATCCGATTTCAATCAATCCCTTGGAAGCATTAGCATGCAATTCAACAGATCCTTCAAAAGCCATAGCATGTTCTAGCAGCAAACACATATTTTCCACAGCAGAGCCATTTACAGGTGACCCTTCTGTAGATTTATTTTGATTGACCTCTGACTGAAAGCACTTCAACAAGAACTGTATCAAAACCACATAGGTTCTTGAAGGAAAAACAAGCTTTTGGTCCCTCATTTCAGTCGAGTTTAATAACATTGGCTGCTGTCTGAGAATATAATCTAGCATTTCTCCCAGCTTTGGATAATGCGCATCAGATTTGCCATTCATGCTTCGCCCACCGTCTTTCAATAGAGAAAGGCCTTCAAGAGACATTTCCCTGTAAAAAGCAAAATTTTAAGCGTGTGAGTGACAGTGAGGGATAGAAAGAAAGAGAGTTTTACATGCTTCAAGTCACTTCAAGCAAATGTTAAACCACATTAAAACTGTATAACCTTCTTACTCAACAATGGAAATCATCACAAAACTGTTATATTTTACAGCATCCACCTGATAAAAAGCCACATATATAATAAATATAAGTTGAACTTTCCATCCTCAATGACATCTACTGACAATAATTATCAATATCTTGTGTAGTTAGAGACTTTGAATTTTGTAGTGAATAAAAATATTTTATCATGTTGAGTTTGTCGTGTTCATCAAAAGAGTTGTGCGTTTTCATATAAAATTCATTATCTTTTTATTTTCAGGCTGAAAAAAAAAAGTAGAATCTAGCAATCTTAGACAATTGTATAATCTTTATTTGGAAAATTGAACATAATTTTTTGTCTGATTGCATACTTTTTATGTTCATTTTTTTTTTTTAAAAATGAACGTTAATAAATTATAGGTAGAACCCACAATGAATTTTTTAGCATGTTGTTCTACAATACTATTATGGTGCAGTAGTTAAAAACTTAATTTGACGTTTAAGGTAAAATAACATTTTTTATGTGCGTCACCCGTGTAACCCACGGGGCCTCGGCAGGAAGTACCAAGTTTGATTCCCCCCTAGAACTACATGTAGGGCTACTGGCAGGGTCTCCTGGTCGGCTAGCCAAGGCACCGAGGGATTTGTAGCACAAAACCCAAATACTCACGGCTATCGAGAAAGGGATATTTGACCAAATGTCCTCAGGTACAATTAAAATGTTTCGAGATCATAATGCTTTTCACACTAGTGCTATGCAATGATAACTGGTCATCTGGGGCATCAACTGCTACGAGGGCATAGAGTTGCCAACTCAGACAACTAGTAAAAAAGCTAGTTGTGCTACAGCCTATACAATGGCAGCATTGACCAGTCTTGGAGGCAAAACTAGTGCAAGATGGTTTGTTATGGTACTTGATGACAGAGATTAATTAGGGGCTGGGTCTCATGTGGTCTTTACTACAGCGGAAACAGGGGCAATGGAGATTTATAATTCCGCATGCCTGTTTTCTTGTTGTAATGAGTTCAAAATGTATACTTCGGAGGATTTGTTTCGAGATTGGTCTAGCTGTCTGTAATTTCCTTTCCCTGGGTGTCTTTTTGCTGTCAAGTGTTGGTCTTGGGGTTTCAGGGTGGCATGTTCGATTAGAGTTTGCTCCGTACTCCTTTGCCTATCTTGCAGTTTGTTTTTGTACATTTTTACGCTTTCACGACTCGCCGTTGTAGTAAAATATTTTGTTTCTTTAAAGATAAAAATAAAAATTCCGCATGTCTCCTAAAGTGAGACGGTTAAACCAAAGTGGTCTGCAGCAGTTTGGAGACTTACTTGCAGTATTTCTCTTACGTATCCATAAGTCTCTTGAATGCTTGGTTAGCATTTTTATTGGTAATCATTTTCTGCATTTGAATTCGTTAATCTTGTAATTATAACATTTTGTAGCTTTTGGATCGAAAACTGTTGATTTATTTTTTATCAGTATCACCCCCGGTTACTTTTAAGCAGGTAAGTGAAAGAGATATATGGAGACGTGTAAAAATAAAAATAAAAAAACACAGAGTTTAGCCCATGGACCAGGCCAAATATATGCTAGAATAAACGCAGAAAAAATAATTGACTATTGTTTTACTTCAAGTGCAAATGAAAGGCAAATAGTATGATACCTTATATCCAAACTAGAATCGGATGCGGCAAGCATACAAATATACCGACTAGGGCAATGTTGTATGTTAAACAACTGGGTAGCCCACCTCACAGCGCAATATCTTATTTCGCTTTGATCCTAGGCCAGTACAACAAATTAGTTAAAGTGTATGCTACTGATAACCTGAGATACTTCTCCACAATAATGGCCTAGAAAATTCGAAGTGGAGCACAAACCCATGTATGCAAAAGAGTACCTCTTGAGAGCTTCTCAGCAACAGTGTCTCTAAGTCTTTTAATACAGCAGCTGAGGCTCCCTAATACCCAAAAGCTAGTATCAGCATATAGAATCAGATGTAAAGTCCACTTCCACCAAAACAATAATAGTATTACTGTAATAAATCCCCAGAAAAGGTTCACAGAAAGCAGAATATGCATTTATGTATAACATGAACGATTTTACTTTTATTTTAAAAAATAGGTTAATTCGTTGACAAAGGAAAATAAATACTCTAGTTTGCTGATTCTGTATTATCCTGGGACAGGTTTCTTGATTGCACAAACAATTATTTTACGAATTTTCATATATGGATCATCTTACAATAACCTGGTTGCAAGAGATTAGCTTTCCAACTTATGAGCTGACATTATGTTATATACTCTGTAATTGGATTCTTGATATTTTATCTTGAATAAAATTAAAATGGGTTGTCAGAATAATTGTTAGAAGGAAATAGCGGGAGAATATTTCAAGCAGAAAGTGAGTAACTTCAATACCTTATACGCACTAGAAAGGGAAACAGTTGCCTCTTGAATAATAAAGCGAAGAGCTTGAGGTTCTGCTTTCAGTGCACCAAAAAGACGCACAGCCATGTCAGTATTATCTCTGAAAAAAAAAAAGTCACGAACAACTTTTTACTTTTGAATTTAAATTGAAGATTGAAAAGCATAGCTGCAACAAAGAAAGTTGATAATTAAGTTCAAACAAAGGCGCAAACCTAAAAAGTTGTGGCATGCGCTGCGCAAGCAATCCAATGCCTTGGAAAGCAAAAACTTTGGTATCCCTCGCAGTAGCATCTGATTAAATTGATACACAATCGAATATGATTATAATTTATCTGATGTTTTAAAGTGATAAATATTAAGAAACTAATCCTCCAGACTAAAATGACGAACCTGTCTCAACGTTTGAAGAATTGTCCAGTGACTTCACAATTGCACTCAGTATCACCGGACCCATCAGCTTAAGCTGATTGATTTGTGACTGCGCAAAGCAATAAAAAAATATTAGAAAAGTGTTCTGGAAATACATGCAAATTCGAAAAATAGAAACAAATTACTTACATGTTTAAATACCCATACTGTAAACTCCATTCCCAACTGCTTCAACCTTGATGTAGTGTCGTTTCCTTTCAATACACAGTACAAACATCTAAATATTTAGCTCACGGTAGCCCACATAAAACTTGAATGCAACCGAGGTTAAGCCTATAAGCTTGTAGTTTTCAATATACTTTAGATGCTAGTAAGTTAGGATAAAAAGGGTCTTGTACATTTTTTTTCAGTTATCAATAGAAATATCAGTTTCTCTTACAAAAACAAAAACAAAAACAAAAAATGAAAAGAAAAAAAAAAGTTTATATTACAAGGTACCATATGTATTGGCATACAGAGATTAGCCTTGGTGATGTATTTGAAGATGGCGAATGTTCAAAAGTAAATGCTTATTTATTTTTAGTAGCATATGCTTTCAGAATTAATACCAAAGGCTTGGATACTTTACATTACATATATTAACTACAGCGTTACTTACAAGGATAATGAATTAAACACTGCTTGAATGAATAAATAAATAAATTGTATAACCCTAAAAATTAAGAAACCTTTAAGAACAAGAAACAAATTTGACCCTGTACGCATACCATACCATATATGCAACCAAAAATGCACTGTAAAGTTGATGGAAAACTATTCGCTGCTGTAATGGATCGGCAAAAAATTGACATGAGCTTTGCTTTGAAAACAGGACTCACAGGAGCAACCTTAGACTCCACAGCAGCACTTTGAGAGCCAGCAGTACCTACATAAAGTTTAACATGTCTGTCAATTATGCACTAAAAATGGAAGCAAAGGCTATTATTGCACATGACCCATAACAGAAACAATGTTTAACTTTCCCTCACATGCATTCGATGAATTGTTACCTCATATTCCTGTGTGCAATGATGTACATGGACATGTATACATGCTAAATTGCGATGGGACCCAAATTCATGTGGGTTCTTCTTTAACCTGATAAAATATATAATGTAACCTAGGCTGCAGTTATGATTTAACCGGGCAGGGTTTTTCATTCTTCTACTTTAGTTTCCTTTCTCTCTTTCTATTTTACTTCTGTTAATATCTTACCTCTCATCTTTTGTTAATAAAATTCTGCTTCTTAAAAAAACAATTATAATAAAGAGGGGTTTTTTTTACAGACCATTGGTAATTGCATTATAATGTGCTAGCTTAAAATATTAGCTTTCCATATTATCGCTAATTCAATTATATTTTATTTAAGTCAGCCAAGAAATAAAAACACCAATAGAGCAGAAATTATTTATATACCATTAAATAGCAGAAAAAGTTTGGTTATAAGGTTGGAATCCTCCAGGTTTGTGCCGCTACCCTTCTTTCTTAGAAGCTCCTCCCCTCTCTTTGCAACACCCTCTTGACTAAAATCAATCAACAGAGACTTATTATCAGTTTTGTTATACAAAAATGAAAAGTAAAAAATTATTATTGAGACACATTACTTCATTTGTCTCATATTCATTTCATTAAATGATGACTCTTTGTTCTCTTTTCGTTGTACTTGGTGTTTCAATTTAAGTATGTTTTTGTTCTTATAATCATATTACTGAAAAACATAGCTCAAAAGTAACTGAAGAAATTGCATACTAATCAACAGAAGCAGCCAGATAGAGTGGATAAACAAGCTCAGGTACCAGATCCATTCCTTCAACGATATTTAAGATCCCCAACTGCTTGTAGAAAATCAAAATGGTGCATTACCGTCAGATGACCAAAAATACATTTCATACGAAACAAGCATAGTAACAGAACAATGTTCAAACCGAATGAATATAAATAGAATTCAAGAATCTTATATCATTGCAAATGACTAAATCTCCCTGTAAATCGTAAAAATTCATTTGACTTCTCTTTGACCACATTTCCCCCAATTAGAGCTAAGGAAGCAACTTTTCCTAAGACCGTGCGCTAAATAGTGATGACATCACAGCATATTGCTCAACTTCGTGGCTTCATGGCCAAAAGAAATTTCCCTTAAAAAATAATGATGACATCACCGCATATTGCTCACTATGGTGTACCTAGAAAAATCTGTATGTATTCCCATAAAGTCGTCATTATCAAACCAAATTTACCTTTCTCATCAAAAGTATATCTCTATCCAAAGTTTGTTTTCCAGTTACACGGCTGGCTTGCGAGATTGAAAGCCCAGGTGGGCATGCTCTGCTGCACAGATGCACACAACTCCTTATAGAACTTCATCATTGTACCAAAAAGCTATTTGGAAATAGAAAAAGAAAACTGTTCTTCAATATAATTTACTGACCTTTGAGTAGATGGCTGGTACAAAATTGTATGGAGGCAAAAATCAATAAACATCTGCCTGTCCTGAGAATCACAAAGTTCCCTGTATTTTGCAACAACTTCATCATCAACTCGAGTAGAATGACAATCGCCGATAACCTGAAACCAATTGGATAGAAAGGTTGGGAATGGCCACCCGTCAACAAACACACACACACATAATGGTGCCAAGGTCAAGAATTGAGTGCAAAACTCAATTTATAATATAAAAGTAGAACAAACATATGGTTAATTGCAAAGAACAAAGCAAACTATACAGAAGAGTGATATAAAATGGTTATTAAAATACTTGCACTACTCCAAATTAACCACCCGAATCAACAGAAAAATACCTTGCTTGTGATTCGAAGAATGATCTCTTGGTGCTGATGAGGAAGCTTTGAAACATTAACCAGAAGCATAGGTGCCAAATTTTCTTTTTCCTGTACAATAAAGTGACATCGCAAATTTGAAACATGTACGCAATCTTCGCTAGAAAAAAAAAACAAAAAACAAAAAAATAACAACAACAAACATAAAAGAACAATTCAATCACCAAACATTAAAAAATAATACACGCACCTTAGTTGGTACACGCTCAAACGCCATTTCTATGTAGACAATACAAAAATTCCGAACCATTGGAGCAGCATTAGGCTCTGAATATATATTCCACAGTTCCAACAATGGAAGACCAATTTCAAACTGATGTTTCACTCTCTTGTTCACGTGACTCAATATCTCAAGAACCTGCGTAGTCATCAATTCCAACCAAAAAAGCTCACACCACTTTAGTTGGTTTACAAAGATACACAAAAACGAGTCAACTGGATCGCTAATTTGAAATCCCTAAAAACACGGCTTGAAAACGCTCCGATAACAACTAAGGCATATAAGTAGAGTCTCGGCATAGGAAAAGAGAGAGAGGAAAACCTTGGTACGGACGGCGGAGGAGGGTGAGGAGAGAGAGGAAATGGTGATGGGAAGGAGCTTGGAGAGGAGGTTTTGGATGTTGGAGTCCTCGCAGAGAGCGAGGCGTGTGAGCATTCGATCGAGCATCTCTTCAATCTCTGCTTCCGATTTCTGCGCTTGCGGTGGGTCCGCCATTTTCTTCCCCTCGAGCTTTCTCCAACAATGGCGGTCGAGAGCAAAAGGGTGCTGGGCAAGCAAAGAGGAGAAATGAATACTAGAGTAATAATTAGTGAACTTATAATGGGTTTTATTTGGAAATTTTGACCAAAAGATTATTACTTAACCAAAATCAACAAATTTTGACAATTTTATCATTAAATGAATTATGCAAAGACTATGGGGCCGTTTGGTAGTTAACTCAAAAAAATTTTGTTTTCTATTTTCTAATTTTTGTAGTTGTACTGAAAAATTATTTTGTAGTTGTTTTTAAAAAGCTGTTTGGTACAGTTTTCATTTTTGTTTTTGAGAAATTGAAAAAACTGAAAAAAAAACTGTTTGATATAGTTTTCATTTTTGTTTTTGAAAAAATGAAAAAACGAAAAAAATGAAAACTATTTAGCGGCGATGGTGAGGCTCGGTGGTGATTGACGAAGATGGCCGGATTTTTTTTTTCAAGTCTTGCGCACGGGTGAGGAGAAGGAGGAGAGAAGAGAAGAAAATATTTTCCAAAAACACATTTTATTTGTTTTCAGTTTTCTTTACTCTTTTACAAAACAACTTCAAAATTTTTTAAAATTTTTTTCCGAAAACACAACCAAACACAATTTTCACTTCTTGTTTCCTATTTTTTCAACTCAAAAACTCTTTTTGAGTTGAGAACCAAACACTCCCTATAATACTCTTCGTAATTTCGTGACAAATCGGTCTCAAAATACAGAATTTCGTAACAATTTGATCACGTAATACAAAAGTTTATAATTCGGTCATGAAATTATGTATTTTCTCACTATTTTTAAGTATTTGTTGCAACTAGTCAATTCGCTACCTCATTTTAAAGATCTAGCTCAAGTTTCATTTTATTAAGAAAATAGTATACCAAGCCGAAGTAAATTAACTAACCTAATTAGGTTAATTAATTTACTTTGGTTTGGAAGACTATTTTCTGAGTAAATTAAATTAACATAACCAGTCAATTAATTTATTTTGCGCTGGTAAGCTATTAAAAAAAAAAAAAAAACTTTTGACTATTTTATAAAATGATAGACCAATAACCCACCCTCCTTTTAAAAAATTGCATAAGTTTCATTTTATTAAGAAAATAGTCCACCAAACCTAATTAAATTAATTAACTCATTAGGTTAATTTAATTTACTTCGAAAATAGTTGTATTTGAAACCATGTTGAGAGATGTCAGGTGATGGTCCCATACATCTGAGTGAACTAGTTCAAATTGTTTGGTTGTGTGTGTTGTGATAGGTTTAAAGTTAAACCGGTGCATTTTACCAATCACACAATCAAACACAAAAGAAATCTTTATTCAAAGTGGTGTTACATTGTACATGTTTCAAGATACAAGTGACAATATCCTTTGGTACATGGCCTAATCTTATGTGTCAAGTGTTGGCATCAAAAGTGCTAGACTGATTTGAAGTAATAATACACACAAAGGACTACATACATGACTCTTGAACACACTCGGGTTGTGGTGCACTAAACTTAGGCTCATAACAATCAACAAGTAAAACAACAGACTTTGGCACAACAAGACTACTACACACTTCAATACACGTTTTATCACATACAGCAAACAGATTACCATCAAAGTTTGACATAAGAGCATGAAGTCTTGGCTTGAGAAGAACTTCAATCTGAAAGAGATCAAGCTAATACAAGTCGTCTTTCAGAGCTGCATCCAGTAGTACTCTCATCGAAGCCTTGTTCTTAATAAGACATTTATCAACATAGAACTCAATCAAAACTTGATCATCTTTGGTGAACTGAGAGATGCTCAACTAATTTTTGGTTATGTGTGCTACGTTAAGGATATGTTTCAAAAGCAAACTGTCATGATTAATTTTCAAAGATGAATCACCAATGTAAAGTATAGTGAGAGAAGAATACTGGTTGTTGATGTTGGAGAGATTGGAAGTGATGTGTCGTCACTCCACTGTCTAGATACCATTCTTGACCAGCTTGTTCATCATTGGTCGTGGCAACGTAAGCTTAAGCACCCTTGATGACTTTGATGTGCCTGTGGTGACGAGCCTTGTGACTGTGGTGTTGAACCATCGAAATGCACATTGAATCGATGGAAGCATTAGACGGCGATTATGGCTAGTTCGACCGTATAGTTGGCACATCGGGTGGTTGTTGGAGTTGTTGCGACCACCTCTTCCACCATGGTTGCGACCTCGATTACCATGACCTCTATTTTGCCCTCGTCCACCGCGATATGTCGAATTCGCTGATGGTGTTGAGTAATTTTCTGTGTTTGTGGTCGAATTGAGCGATTTAATCCTCATTTCTTGATATTGAAGGGCAAATTGTACCTCTGGGGGTGTAGATGTCTCATTTCTTAATATGATCCAAGTTCGTCGAAGGATGTAGAGAATTAGGTCATCGTCTTTCACTAGGGCATCACCACAATTGAGATTGTTTGCGATGGTCTTCATCTTCAAAATTAATTCGTTGACGCTAAGATTATCTTTCTTCGTCGTCTAGAGAGCGAATCGAAGTTGCAAAACTCGAGCTTTCGATGTGGTTTGAAAGATTTTGCTCAGCGTCGACCAGACTGCGGCAAAGATGACGCGACGATTCACATGACCTAACATTCGTTCAGAGATGGAGGCGAAAAGCCAACTGAGAAAGAATCATGTCGAAGCCAGAGATAGTACTCGGGGTTCAATATTTGACTGGAGTTGCCATTGACGTCAACTAGGCTCTGAATTTGAGGAGGACATTCGAGCATTCCAAGAAGGAAGCCCTCGAGTTCATGAGCTCGTGTTGTGGAGAGGACTTCAGTGCTACAGAATTGATAATATCATAATACTAAGTAAGTGTAAGTTGGGAGAAAATATATTTTGTATATATGAACAAGCCATACGACATCTACATTTATAGAATGAGAAAATAACAACTTGACCATAACTCAGCCTATAGAATAGGAACTAACTAACCGCTAATAATTATCTAGTAATTAAATAAATAACAGCTATTTACTCTAACTAATTATTAACACGTTTACAGTTTTCTACACTCCCCCTCAAGTTGGTAAGTATATATCATACATTCCTAACTTGCTTACAAATAGTTCGAACACTGGTTTGAACAACCCCTTAGTCAAAATGTCAGTTGTTTGATCCTTGGTGGATACAAATGGCGTGCACACAATCCCAGCTTTAATATTTTCCTTAATGAAGTGTCTGTCCGCTTCAACATGCTTGGTACAATCTTGTTGTACATGATTATGAGAAATGCTAACCGCTGCCTTGTTGTCACAATACAGCTTCATAGGCAAATCTATTTCCATCTTCAGTTCTGTCATTACTCTCTTGATCCAGAGAAGTTCACAGATTCCATTAGCCATAGCTCAAAATTTTTACTCTGCACTGCTAGCAACCACGTTCTGCTTCTTACTCCTCCAAGTCACTAGGTTTTCCCACACATAAGTACAGTAGCCTAAAGTGGATCTTCGATCAGTAACAAAACCAGCATAGTCTACATCTGTAAAGGCCTCAACTGTTCTGTTGTTGCCCTTTTTGAAGAGTAGTCCTTTTCCTGGATAGCTTTTTAAGTATCTGAGAATCCTGTAGGTAGCCTCAAGATGCTCTTCATATGGGCAGTGCATAAATTGACTGACCATGTTGACTGCAAATGCTATGTCTGGTCTTGTATGTTCCAAATAGATCAGCCTTTCCACCAATCTCTGATATTGCTGGATATTGACTAGAACTCCCTCTTTGACATCCCCCAACTTCTGATTCGGATCAATGGGAGTATCTGCTGGCTTGCACGCACTCATTCCTGTTTCTTGTAGAAGATCCAGGACATACTTCCTCTGTGAGACAAAAATTCCTTCCCTTGATCGAGCTATCTCCATGGCAAGAAAGTACTTCAACTCTCCTAGGTCTTTAACTTCAAACTCATGAGCCAGCTTCTTCTTCAAACTTTCAGTCTCTTCATAGTAATCTTCAGTAAGGATAATATCATCTACATAGACAATCAATATTGCAATCTCCCCATTACTTGAAAACTTCATGAAGAGTGTATGATCAGCTTGAGCATGTTTGAATCCATGCCTCTTTACGAACTGAGTGAACCTATCAAACCAAGCTCTCGGAGACTGTTTAAGTCCATACAATGCTTTCTCCAATTTGCACACCTTTGAACCAAAACTGCTCTCAAATCCCGGAGGAGGATTCATATACACTTCTTCTTCAAGCTTTCCATTTAGAAAAGCATTCTTCACATCTAACTGTTGAAGTGGCCAATCTCGGTTAACAGCTAGAGATAAGAGAATTCTTACAGTGTTCAACTTCGCAACTGGTGCAAAAGTTTCAGTGTAGTCTATTCCATAGGTCTGTGTATAACCTTTGGCGACCAATCTCGCCTTGTACCTCTCCAGTATTCCATTTGCCATGAACTTAGGAGTGAAAACCCATCTACAACCGACTGCTGGTTTGTCTTTGGGCAGCTGTACAATCTTCCATGTCTGATTCCTTTCAAGTGCATTCATCTCTTCCAAAACAGTTTTCTTCCACTCAGGTCTAGATAGAGCTTCCTGTATGGTTGAGGGGACAGTAATAGAGGAGACACTAAAGGTAAAGGTTGCAAATGATGAGGACAGTTTAGAATAAGAGACATAGTTTAAGATAGGGTATTTGGCACATGATCTTTTTTTTTCTTTTCTGAGAGCTATTGGTAAGTCGAGTTCAATAGAATTATTACCTTTTTCTCTTGCTGTCATCGAGTCAGATTCATGGATAGGTGCAAGATCAGGGACTTCTTCTAGTCTTTGATTTGGATTCTTCTCTCATAAATTTTTCCAAAGAACTTACTTATCTATTGCTCTTCTTTTTCCCGTGTTTCGGTTGTATTTATCTCATCATTTGCTAATATTGTTTCAGTTGTATTTATTCCATTAGTTTCCCATTCTTGACTATTTTCCGATGTACCTAGGTTTGTAGTATGATGCACATCTAGATTAATTTCAAGAAAATCAAGCTTTTCATTCTTCTGCAAAACATTGTTTACATCTTCAATTAAATTCTCCCCCTGAAGATGAGTAGTAAAAAAAGGTTGATTTTCAACAAAATTAGTGTCCATTGTTACAAACATCCTTTTTGTTGTCGGATCAAAACATTGATATTTTTTTTGTGTTGAAGAAATTCCTAAGAAAACACATTTTTTCCTTTAGGATCGAATTTACTTGCTGTTTTGTCAAGATTTTTATTAAACATTGTGCAACCAAAAAAATTTAAAGGGAGAGAGCTAATTAACCTGTTTGTTGGAAAGCAGTCTTGAAGAGTGTTAATAGGAGTCTTAAATCCTAAATTTTTTTTACGGCATTCGATTAATTAGGTATGTAGCATGTAAAACAGCATCTCCCTATAAAATATTTGGGAATTTTTGTTGAAAACATGATTGCACGAGTTACTTCAAGTAAATACCTATTTTTCCTCTAAGCAATTCCATTCTGAGCAGGTGTATTTATGCAAGAACTTTGATGAATAATTCCTTTTTCAGCAAAAAATTTGTTTAGGTTTTGAGAAAAATATTCACGGCCATTATCACTTCTTACCATTTTAATATTTGGTATTGAATTGAGTTTGTACCATAGTATAAAAATTCATAAACACATTTTCTTCTTCAGATTTTTCCTTAAGCAAAAAAACCCAAGTTACCCTTGTATGATCATCTATGATTGTTACAAACCATCTCTTTCGTAGATACTCTAGATGCACCCCAAATATCACTATGCACAAGAGTAAAATGACTCATAGGTTTGTAATTATGAGGAATATAAGAATTTCTATGATGTTTTGCAAATGCACACCTATCACAGTGAAACAATGAAGGAATAACTTAGGAAACAATCTTTTCAAATAATAAAAACTAGGATGTCTTAGTCTATAATGCAGCAAATACAACTCATTATCACTGGAAAAAGAAATAATTCGCAGACAAGCATTTCTTTGACCTCTTTTATTTGATTCAGTCCCCTCATCAAAGACATAGAGTCCATCTTCCTCTCTAGCATTGCCAATCATCCCCCCCGATGCCAGATCCTGAAAAATGCAATAAGAGGGATAAAATTTAGCACAACATTGAAGCTCTTTGGCTAATTTGCTAACAGAGGCAAGGTTACAAGACATGTTTGGAACATGTAGGACTTTAGAAAGATCAATTGAAGGGGAAATTTTGATATTTCATATTCCTGCAATGACTGATAGAGAGCCATCAACAACTTTTACTTTCTTATCTCTTGCATAGGGTTTATATGAGTGATAGAGGTTTGAAATAGAGGTCATATGGTTTGTTGCACATGAGTCAATGACCCAGGAATTTTTTTTTATTTTCCGGAGCAAAAAAATGATGCAATTTACCATTTTGGGCATAGGAGCAGGAAAGAGTGTCTAGGTTGGAATTTTTCTGGGCTGTTAGGAGTTGGAGAAGTTGCTCTATCTGTTCCTTCGTGAAGGTAGGGTGCTTGGAATTGACTTGCTGCTCTTGTTGAGTTTCAGTCACAGTAGTTTGGAGAGCTTTCTCAGAATTCTTATTCCCTGCCCTTGGTGGCTTCCCATGAATCTTCCAGCAGGTCTCCCTGGTATGCCACAGCTTCTTACAGTGATCACACCACGGCTTCTTCTTCTCATCCCCTCTGACAAACATTGCTGCTGAGTCTTCAACTTCATTATTCTGTCCTGAGTTGTTATACATGATCTTCCTTCTGCTTTCTTCCAGCCTGACTTCGGAGAATACTTCTCGGATTGAGGGCAAAGGCTTCCTTCCTAGGATTCTTCCCTTCACATCATCTAGGCTTCGATTGACTCCTGCTAGAAACATGTAGACTCTGTCATTCTCCTCTCTCTTCTTGTGTCTGGCCAGATCCCTTGCACTTTCCCACTCATCATCATGGCACTGAACAAGTTCCTGCCATATAGACACAATCTCATTGTAATGAGTTATGACATCTCTATCTCCTTGCTTGGATTGCCAGAGCATCGTCTTCAACTCAAAAATCTGAGAGGAATTCTCAAGATTTTAGTATGTTTCTCTGATGGAATCCCACACTTCCTTCGATGTCTTCATGAACATGTGGGGCTTAGCAATTGATGCATCCATTGAGCTGAAAAGCCAGGCTGTCACTAAGGAATTCTCTGTGTGACGACCCGACTTTTCGGACCGTCTTACTTATCTTACTTTTAAACTTTAGAAAATTATTTAGAGAACTTGGAGGAATTTTTTTTTTTTAACACATCGAATCAAGGCGAACTAAAATTTTAAAGATCTTAAAAAGAAACAAAAGCATTTAAGAAAAAAAAATATGAAGATTGCATATCAAACATTTCATGAGAAGTACTTAACCAAAAATGAAAATACGAATTTAAAACAAAGCATAACAGTAAACATACTAAAACATAAACCATAACCTAAATCCCAACCAAAATATAAAACTCTTTGAAACTTCGAAATAAATGAAAATAAAAACCTTTAAAAATTATTTCTTAAGAACTCGTAGCGGAAGACTTATTTCTTAATAACGAAAACAAAACTTTAAACTTTATTTTTTAATAACTTGTAGTGGAAGACTAAATTCGTGAATGGAAACCATGACCCACCCCTCTCGCTATCGACGCCGCTAGCCCGCCCTGCTCAGTTCTTTGCAAGTTGTTTACCTACAACACAGACGCATATTTTTTTTTTCAAAGAGATGAGCTTACGCTCAGCGAGAATAATATAAATCTCACAAAAAAGAGTAATGCAATGCATGAATAGGTTATTAGTATCTTAAAACTAATTGATGACTTGATCTTTCTTTTCTTGATTCTATCAACTTTTAGTTCGGGGTGCCTCTAGGGTAGTCGTACCAATTTCAGTGTACACTTTAGATACGAAGAGATGGGGGTTATAAAGTCCCACACTTCGCTCTATCTTTTAAACTTACTACGGCCTCGGCCCGAGAAATTTCCCCATTAGAGCCTCGGCCCGAGAAACTTCTCCTTAATACCTCTCGAGGCGATACGACTCCCTTGCTATCTTTATCTTTTCACTTTTGAAATTACGTTACATACTGATATGAAATGTACATAAAAACTTTCAAACATATGCTCATTCAATACACGACTAAACAAAATATAAAACATGTACATTCTCAAATCTACTTTAACTTAACAGTGCATAATCGACCAAACATAAATCCAACTACTACAATCAAACATACAAACAAATAAAGAAAACCTTACTCAAACATATAAAGCTTTAAACAAACTAGAATATGAATTAATAATCATCATATTTAATTTTTAACTAATCTGTGTTGTAGTGAGATTATTCTCACCTGGATAACGGAAATTACGATCGTAGACCATCGAAGGAATTGGACGCTCTAAAAGACTTGGAACCTAATTGGGATAAAAGACTACCGGGATCAGCTTAGAAAAAGATTCAAGACAAACTTTTGGTTCTGGAAATTTTCAAAAACGACTTTTAAAGTGAAATTACCAAAATACCCTTGTTATTAGGGTTTCGGTGAAAAACTAAAACTCTGAGAAAACTTCTGTAAAACTTCCAGTACGTACAAATCATAATTTTGATCACTTTTTGTAAAGACACCACAGCCAAAATAATTTTTTAACTATTTATTAAAAATAAAAGAACTACTAAATTCTAACTTTAAAATTTTTGCCAAAAATTGTCTGCGCACCATTTTCAAAATAATCAGAAATTATTCTGTATTTCATAAAAATATTTTTCGATTAAAGGTTTAGATAGAAGAAATTTAAACCTAACTTTTCCAAAAAGAATCAACGCAAAACCAAATTTGTTGAATCCACAGTAAGCGTTTAAAGTTTGAAAATCAGGAATAGGTCTCAGGTTTGTGCACTGATTTGAAAATAATCGGAAAATATTCCGTATTTCATAAAAATATTTTTCGATTAAAGATTTAGATAGAAGACACTTGAATCTAACTTTTCAAAAAGAATCAACGCAAAATCATACTTTTTGAAATCAGGGCAATCGTTTTAAGAAACCGTTTTCAAGGAATCCGAACCAGATAGAAAGAAAGCATACCTAATTAGAGCTACGAATTTCCGAACAAAGAGAGAGATGAGGGAGGGAGAGCAGAGAAGAAATGTTAAAAGAAGAGGAGAGGATGTTTAAATATGATTTAATTAAACCCTAAAAGCCCAAACCCTAAAAGCTTAAACTTAATCCTACTTTTATTCTTAATATATTAATAATAATTATTATTATTATTTATATAAATATATATATAAATATATATATATATATATATACGTACATATACACTAACGTGACTACTATGTATATAGAATATTACCTTATATAATATAATACACTATATTACATAATCATATATATATACATATACTACAAACAATAAAAATTAATTAATATATATAATCATATACTATATATATAACATATATATACATAACTTAGTTATAATATATAATTTATATACAATATATATATATATATATATATATAGATATATCCATAATTTGTATTTTAAAGAGTATATTAAAATTCAAAAACACTCTAAAACACATATAATAAAAATAAAACTTCAAAAACTACCACATAAATAAATCATTCACTACTTTATTTAAAAAAAAAAATACTAACGTCACTCGAACACTAATATTTTAGCTTTTTAATTAAACTTAAAATTTGGGATTTCACACTCTGACCTCCAGGTATTGTAGCCATCATCGCTGCTTTTCTTTTCCTTGATTTCTCTAGTTAGATATCCTATTTTTCCCCTCCCGTCAATTGCTAGTTTGACAGATTGAGACCATTCCAAATAATTCTTTCCATTCAGTCTATGACCAGTAATGAGCATAGACAAATGAACAGAAGACTGGTGGTTTGCTATCGAGCTAATTTGTGAGGTAGGGAAAGAGATGTTTTGTGATTGGGAAGATGAATTAGGGCTATTGGTTTCCATCGTGATGATGAACGTAATGCTCTGATACCATGTAAGTTTGGAGAAAATATATTTTGTATATATGAACAAGCTATACGGCATCTACATTTATAGAATGAGAAAATAACAACTTGACCATAACTCAGCCTATAGAATATGAACTAACTAACCGCTAATAATTATCTAGTAATTAAATAAATAACAGCTAATTACTCTAACTAATTATTAACACGTTTATAGTTTTCTACAGTAAGATATATATATATATATATATATATATATATATATATATATATATATCTATATATTATTTTAATATATTCGGGTGCAGAGTCAAAGTAAAAAATTGCCTTATATATAATATATTAGTGAAATGATAGGCGAGTGTGTGTTAGCCTTGATCTAATGTGAGTTAATCTATAATATAAAGCATAGTATAAAATGTTTTTTTTTATCGAATACTATATAATATAATATATTAGCCTTGGTCTAATCTGTTGCTTTTTAAAAAAAAAGCCACATTATAACTAGGGTTTTAAATTCCAGGGAAATCGGACGGAAACCAGTCCGGTTCCCTTTTTTTAAAACTCCGGCACCAGAATGAACAAAACCGAAAGTTTCCGGAGATTCCGAGGAATCCGGACTGGGAACCAAGCCGGAACCCGGTTCACACTTCCCGGTCCGGTTCAGTGTTTTTTTTTAAACCGGCCTATAAAAGCCGGAAACCATGCCATTTTGGTCAAAAAAAGTCGAGAAGATACCCCAGAACTTTTCGCCGCGAACCAGACCAAATTTCACTCCATCCCGCCGGAAAGCACGCGTGGCTACTTGTATTGTACTGGATCCCTACGTTTTTTTTTTGATGATTTTGAGGTGTTTTTTTTTTTTTTTGAAATTTCTCGTTAATTCTTGAAGATTAAGTATAAATTGGTAGTTGTGAACATGAATCTAGTGTTGATTTTAAATTTGTGTTCATGTATTCTATTTTTTTATTAATCCGAATTATTTAGTAATCGTTTTGCTAGTTTGTGATGATTATGGTTAAAATCATATATGTTGACTTGATTATTGTTTTATTCCGAATTTCTTATGAATTATTTTCCATTTTCTTTTATATCCGGGAATATTTTAGAGTTTGCGTTAATGTTTTTTAATTTTTTTTATTAATCCGAATTATTTTTTTAATTTATTGTTAGTTTGTGATGATTATGGTTAAAATCATATATTTAAAACCATTATTGTTTTATTCTGAATTTCTTATGAATTATTTTCAATTTTCATTTAGATCCAGGAATATGTTAGTTTAGATCCGGAAATATGTTAGAGTTTGTGAATATGATTCATGATTGTTAGTCTAATGTAATTTATTAAAGGTGAATATGTTGATGATTGTTAGTTTCATTACTTAATTTGTAGGTTACAAGAATGTCGCCCCTCAACCTAGCTAGGAGGTATTGTACACTCGTGGCCGGAAAAAATAATGCGCACCAGTGTATATTTTGCGATCGCATTATTGGAGGCAGCGGCATCACCGAAGTGAAAAACCACCTAGCCAATATAGACGCGACCAAGAGTGTAAAATTTTGTGATGAAGTCCCTCCTGAAGTCAATGAAGAGATGCGAGGTTTACTTCCTGGCAATATCGAAAAAAAAAGAAGAAACATTCATTGGACTCTACGATTCGCAGGACATTGAATAAAAATGTTGGTGTTGAAGAATCAGACGAAGAAGAAAACTACGAAGCCCAATCACGATCAGTGATGAAGAGGTCACGTCAAGAGGCGCCTCGGACAGAATGGGAGGCTCCATCGTTATATAAGTCTGCGAGCGCTAAGTAAAAAAAATGACAAGATGGTGGAGCCGAAGAAGAAAACGTGGCTTAGAAGATATATAACCAAATTCTTCGTTCACCAGCATGTGCCGCTAAGCAAGGCGGACTCTCATGAGTTCAAAAACATGATTGCGACCGCTCAAGATCTAGGTAATCCGCAATTTGTCATCACTTAATGTATTTCCATATTGCCGCATGTATTCTTGAAACGTTAATGTGATGCTCATCTATAATATATATTGTAGGTCCTAATGTTCCTATACCATCACCGTATGAAATTCATTACAAGTAGCTCGATATGGAGGATGCAGATGCGGAGAACTACGTCGAAGAACAAAAGAAGCGGTGGGAAAAGTATAGATGCACCGTACTCACTGATGGTTGGACGGAGCCGACCAGACTAAGCATCATCAACAACATGGTATATTGTGCTAGTGCAACGGTGTTCTTAAGGTCTATTGATGCATCCAAAAAGGTGAAGACAAGAGAGTACATCTACGAAATATTGAGGGGCGTGGTCAAAGAAATCGAAAAACACAATATCGTCCAAGTTGTGACCAACAATGGTTCGAACTACAAGAGTGTATATTTGAAATTGGCACGCAAGTACTGTGTACTGGATACCTTGCACCGCACATTGTCTAGATCTAATGTTTGAAGATATTGGGAAGAGAGATAATGTTAAGCAGACTATCAAAGCAGCGAGAGATGCGACTAAGTTCATCTACAACCACAGCATTGTGTTGTTCAAGTTACGGAACATCCACATGCAAAATTGTCTATCTCGGGGCAACAAGATTTATCACAAACTATCTAACTCTCAGAAGTCTCCGAGAGAAGAGAGTTGCGTTGAGGACGATGTTCATTTGTCAATGGTGGGATGACTGCAAAGTGAGCGCAACACCTACAGGTAGATTCATCACCGAGACTCCTCTAAACCCTAGGTTTTGACAATCGGTGGACGAAGTGTGTGCCATATTCGAGCCGATGTACACCACTCTTTGATTAGTGGACACTGAGGTGCATCTCGTGATGGGATTATTGTACTATGTCTTCTATGAGATGAAAAAAGAAGTTAGAAGTGATGAATGGAATAAAAATGGGTCGTCGACATCGTCGCAAATAGATGGAGTACTCAAATGTGTCATCCACTACACATTGCAGCTTTCTTCCTAAATCCAAAGTTATAGTTGAACCCGGATATAACCATGGACAATACTCACATGGCCGCTATCACAAAGGTGTTCGACTTCTTGCATCCGGAGTTAGATGGGGCCACTCTTGGGAAATAGGTATAAATTCTGACTATGTAGTAGATTTTTTTTTCTAACGATGTATATGAATATAGTAGTCTTATTTGATTTGTAATTACAGTTGATTGCATTTTGAGACGCTCGATGAGACTTCTCACAAAAAAATGCTATTTTGGCACGAGGCACCCTTTGTGCAAGTAAGCATTTTGTAAAGTGTTATACACAAACTATGTCATGGAACGGTATGAAATGAAATTATATGATTTATGTCACATGATTGCAGGTGAGTGGTGTTCGTGTTACGAAAATTAGACTCCGACTATACAGATGTTGATCATTCGAATTTTATCACAGACTTCATCTGCGTCCGCTTGTGAGAAGAATTGGAGTTCATTTTCCCTCGTCCACACAAAGAAAAGGAACCGCCTAGCGTACAAAAGAATCGAGAAGCTTGTTTTATGCTCATACAACATGAAGTTGCAGCTCAGAGAAATAACTCGGATTCACGACTACACTTAGTCCCAATGGATCCTTTGGATATCATCGAAAAAGCTTTCGAACGTTCGGGGAATGAAAATTAAGGAGACGACAAAATGCTCCACTGGATTGACTCAGTTCACCTGGACGACGTCGACCAGAACCGGATCCGACAGTAGCTAAAGAGGCTCGAGAGCATGGAGTTGATCTGGAGCGAGTGCTTAACGAGGAAGTCCAGCCTCAACGCGGATCTGGAGACAGTTCGGATTTAGATGGTGGATGAGATGGACGTTGATCAGGTGGAGGAGGTGGAGGTGAAGGTGGATCAACGGAGGTGGTAGAGGTTCCTATGTTACTGAACGTTCAGGTTCATATGGTGCTGGAGGTTCATATGGTGATGTTAGAGGTGGTCAAGTTGGATACGCACCATTGGAAGAGTGTTGTCAATGGTGCCCACAAGAAGAGTTGTAGTCTTTATTTTGAACATTTGATGTAATAAAGTCTCATGAAGACTCTTGCTTGTAATTGCCTATTCATTCATTAATAAAAAGTTGAAACGTTCATTCAATCTTCCTTGTCTGAAGCTTTATGATAAAACCTTAGTCTTTTAGTCCATAAACAAACTTAACAACTTACGAAGAGACAAATGTAGATTTGCATGAACAAACTCTTCGTAGTTTGCTTAAAACGATATATTCGCAATCTTAGGGTCAAAGGACTATTGACCTCAGTATGATTGTTAGAAGAATCTATGATGTCTGGTTATGAGGCATTGAGAGTTGGGGACTCTATAGTTCTTCTAGGTATCTTCCGAAGGTACTGAATTGACCAGTGCACTTCTAGAGACAATATAAGAACAAACCATTTAACCTCTTATGTCTCGAAGTCACTATGTATGAATTGCATCATGCTTACCTTAATCCTGAAATGAGACATGCCATTTCACACCTTAGTATTCTCATTTGAGAAAGTCAGAGTTCGGACTCACTATGTCATTCCGAACAGGGCCTATTGGTGAAATACTAAGTTGTGAGTATGTCATGAGTAACTTTGTGAAGTTCTCATAGATATGGAATTCATGTACAAGATTGCTGAAATGCAATGTATGTCACCTCATGCTTTGTTCCTTGGAGTGTGAATAAATGAACTGGCCAGTGTCCAAATTGAGTCCTGACTCTTTTGGATGAAACAATGTGACTTGTTAGCTCCTCGTCAATACATTGTTTCTAACTTATTCACAAGCGACAAAGGAGTTGAGGAAATAACAGCTAGAAGGGTAAAATGGTAATTTAGTAAAACCCGACTAGCTGATGACATTCATGAAGGGTAGCATAGATAATATTCAGTGGATCCGCTCATTATAATTAGGTCGAATTCTTGAGTAGAAAACAAATTCATTTGAACCGAGAGATTTTCAGTGTCAGCTTTTTAGTGGAGTCAGCTGGCATTAAGCTAAACTTGGAAAAGGTTTGTGAACTTTTGAGTCCAAGTGTTTAGCTAAAGCTTTGTTCATTTTGGTCAATGAGGTCACTGTCACGAATCACATCGATAGGAATAGTTAAACTGGAAGCTAAGTCAAAACAAGAACGAAAATAGTCAAAAGGGTATTTTTGTCTTTTGAGACAAAGGATGAAATGAATGTCAATAAATTTTTTGACAAGTTCATTTGATGACTTAATGTCACTCGGCCATAATATGATTAATTGGGCCTTGTGGATTAATTTCATTTCATAAGAATTTTATTGAAAATTCTTAATGGGCCTTTTTCATGTTGTCATGAACAAAATGGAAAAGCTTCTAGAAGCCCCTTCTAGTAGGTGATAGGCGCCCATAATACCCATAGGAAGAGAGAATATTTTGTGCATAAATGTATCAAGATACTTGCCAAAAGAAAAAGAGGAAACAAATTTCCCCTAAGAGGAAACATGGTGGGCGCCCAAATGTGGTCAAGAGAGAAGCAAACAAAAGAGGAAACAAATCCAAGGACTTACTTGTTTTGTCTTGGACGTGCACCTCTTTGAAGGAAAAGGGAAATTGGCTCATGAATATGTGATATTCTATAGAAGAGGAAACTACCTTATTGAAGGTGAGACATCTCCTATAAATAGGAGCCTCATTCCACACTTTTCATTCATGCAAAGTTTTAGAGATTGAGAGCTTCTCTCTCTAGACTTGGCCGCCCCTTCCTCTCTCTCTCTCTAGTTTATATTTTCGATTTTTCTTGTCTTGGCACCTAGGTCCTCACTCGACCTAGTGTTTAGCTCTGCGACTTCGAGACTCGTTCTTAAGTCGTAGTGTTTAAAAGTGCCCACTCACTAATTCCTTCTTTTCGAGTGATTTAGTGATAGAAACTTTCGTGGTTGCTCGAGGTGCCGATGAAAGAAAGAGAGACGTGCTGCGAGGGGAGACGAGCGTTGCAACTTTCCAAAAGCTTCTACAAGGTTCAAGCTTCAAGAAAGGTTAGTAACTTTAATAGCTCATATTAGTTTTTATTTACATGTACATGCTCTTGTCTAGGTTAGTAAAAACTAGTTTTACTTAAAAAGAAAATTTTTAAAATTCCGCCGCTTAACGAAGCGTTAAACTTTTTCTTAAACCCTAGATCGATTCCAACAAAGAGGATTATGACCGTCTTCATCACCCTGCCTTTTTTTGTCCAGGATACAGACGTGGAGGTATGAATGATGCCATGTCATTTACGTCTAACAATGACGTTGATGACTTGTCCTACAACTTCGGATCAGTATCAATTGGTCCTCAAGGTTCAGAGTCCTCGTATGATGACGAGTCTTCTAATTACAACCAGGACTACTATCCAACAGCAAATCCCACTCCCGACGTGGTGCGACCATTTCCAGGTTATCCCCTCTACTCCATGTCTGTTGTTGCAACTCAATATGAGTACAACTATCACTTGAACAGTACTTTCATGCACATGTTCATTACATGAGTTGGTATGATCACTATATGACCGCTGCATATGGTCGCTTTCCAGAGTAGTCCTTTTATTTCTTTTATGTTGAAGTTGAACTATGGTATTTGGTGGATTGTGTTGAACTTTATCATTTTAGTTTGTTTATATTTGAACTCAGTTTTTGTTGTGTTTGTATTTTGGTAATGTATTGAAACATTGTACACTATTTTCAATTTTATGAATTATATCCTATGCACTTTGTATATTTTTTCACTGGATTCCTCTCGATAAATGCAGTATTTGACGGTATTCCTCAACGGTAACGGTAAGTTCAATGGTTCAGTTTTCCCTTTCATTTTATACTTTCCACGATATTCCTTTCGGATACCAGTGGTTATCAGTAAATTCTGAACCTCGGAGCGGTAATGATAACAGTATTTAGATCATTGATTATAACCAATGGTACACGCATAACTACATAAGCCACAACCAATCACATATCAATGACAAATATACATATTTTAATTTTTTCCAAAAAGCCTTTTGAGTTTTCACTTCTTTTTCTTCACTCTCTCTCTCTCTCTCTCTCTTCCGATAATTTCTCTCTTTACTGTTGGTTCGTTTTCTTCCCTAACTCAGGAAACTAGTCAAACTAAAACTAAAAAAAAAAAAATCAAAAGCAATTTTTTTTTACAATCCTCTTCTCTGTTATTTCTCCACACACGGGATTCGCCGGTACAGAGGTAAAGATTCAACTACAGCATGCCAGAACATGCAAAAATCCAGCGGGAAGTGGCGAGAAGGCGTGAAGATCTTTTAGCGAAGTGACGAGAAACGTAACCCTAGATTTCGGCATGGGAAAATGAGCGCGAGTTTCTTTTGTATACTCCGATTTTTGTTTAAAATTACACTGAACCATACCGATTCTTCTGTATCGAGAATCGGGTCACTTGCCGTCCGATTCCCAACGATTCTCAGGAAATTTATTGGTTTTGTTCAGAACCGTGCCGAAACCCCTTCTGAACTCGAGTTTCGGATAGAAATTTGACGGGAACCCCGAGATTTTAATCCTTAATTTGGACAACAAATCATCAAGGAACTAAAGAGTTTGTCGCTTCTCAAGTCTACTATAGGTCCAAGAAAGAGTATAAATATCCGAAATCAACGTATTTCAAATTCTAATACAATATATATATATATATATATATATATATATATATATATATATATATATATATATATATATATAAAGCACATCTATACGGCAGTGTACACTCCCAAAATACCAGAGCACAAATGAACATATTCGATTATTATTCTCTCTATGAAGAAAAAAATCAGTGAGTAAATATCTATATCCTATATAATAATTATGTATATCTCATTCTCACATTTAAAATAAATAAATACAAAAAAAAAAAAACAAATAAACGAATGAAAATAACACGAAACGGGTGTCATCAAACCATAAAGCCAAGCACAAGTACGACCACCACAGCAAAGGTGAAAACCCTAGACAAGTGGGGAGCCCCGGAAGGAGTGGATTGCTTCTCGTCGGTGTCGCCGTCGTTATCGGTGACCTCTTTGGGGTGATCGAAGTTGGCGGGGACGTTGGTCTCGGGCGCGGACTGGTCGTCATCGTCATCACCTGGGGACGGGCCCGCGGCGGGCCCCGGGGGGTCGTCGGCGGGGTCGCGGAGGGAGGGAGGGAGGCCTTGGCCGCGGGCGACGGAGATGGAAAAGCGTTGGCCGCTGAAGCACTGGTCGCCGTCGTAGTCGCCGGAGAAGAAGAAGGTCTTGCCCACCTTCAGGAGAGGGACGGGGACGGTGACCGGCCGCGTTTCCGTGTTCGAAGGATCGCCAACGGACCACTGCGTCGCGTCCGAGTCGTCAGAGTCGCTCGAGTCGCACAGCTTGTAGATCGTCTCGTTGTAGGTTTGGGTCACTGAGTGGTTGGTGTTCGTGTGGAACACTGCATTTAATTTAGTTAAACATATCATTAGAGACTCAAAATTTCAGTTTTATCACCTGAACGACGGATGTGAGTTGACTCTCCTTACATAATTATTTATATGCAATAAAAATAACAATTCGAAACTAAGGTTAACACAGTTAGCTCAGTTTCCAATATATACAGCTATAGTTATCAAGGAATAATTTAGATCCAACGTCCAACATATTCTTCTATGAATTTTGAAAATGAGATTCTTTGTAAAATCTAGTGAAACACTTAAATATTATAGTTTTTCATATATCCACGCGATTCTTATTGTGAAAGACGGACATTGATGAATAGAGGTAAATATATAGGTACAAGTAAATACCATGATCGGTTCTGTCAATTTACTAAATAAACAAGTCTTTTTAAAGTAGAACTTGGCTTGTAAATAAAAGGACCATAAGAGATAGGACGTGATATAAATAATTGTTAATTTGTTAGTACGCTGTGTAATGTGAACTTATTTCCCCCCATTAAAAATTAGATTTAAGTGATTTGAAAAGATTATTTATTAGTTTGTTAACCTATCTGTATCACAGTGATGAATAAGAAACGCTAATAAGGCACAAGCTTATGATACATACGATACCTAAATATATATATATATATATATATATATATATATATATTTTTCCTGAGAAGTGACAAATTATTGGGCAAAATTACATGATATATTATTAATGCAAAACGTATGTGGTACTATTGGCCAAAATTATATAATTTAGAATAAATCCTAAGAAAATATATATTTCTACAGTTCAGAAGGTTCGAATTCAAGACTTCTCATCCGATATATTGTGAGAATATATTAGACCAAACTAACTACCACTATAAATAATAATTATTATTATGGCATACATGTGTATCACAATACATATACCTTACCTAAATAATAATAAATGAGTATAATAGTATGATCTTTAATGAAATATACGTTCGACCGTATATATATCAAGAACCTTTTATGTTGTTGGGAAGTTTCAATATGATAATTTAGGAACTACAAGAACTTCTTAGCTAAAAACATACAAGTGTATTACTACAACCGCCTAACCATATGAAATTTATGGTGATTGCTAGACTCCTAAATTATTGCACAGATACGAAAGCTACCCTAAACCGTTAGGGTAATCTAGCCCACTTGTAACACTTTTTTAGCTATCTAAATTTAGCAAAAATAAATTACTCAATAACTAAAACGTAGAAAATATATATTGATATAGTTATTTGTTAGACGACTAATAATTGTAGACGGGCAGAAAGATAGTTTATCATATATTATTATTTTTAACTAACTACTTTATGCTTCGTTATTATTTTAATTTTTTGTGGGGTTGACTGCACAAATTTACATTATTATATGCTTCTTTCGTTATATGAAATGAGCTCAGCATTCTGTCCACCCACCACACCAATTATGTGTTTTATTACAACAAAAGTACCGTTTTCGTAGTTAACGATGTTGGAATGAGCTCTTCCAATAGCGTTTTGAAAGTGGAAAAAGGCTATCGGAAGACATTCCTTCCGCTAATTTCCATTAATCATTCGTGTTTTTATTTTTTAATTGAAAATATTTCCGAATCGTTGATAATTAAACATCTAATGGATGATATAATTTGTCCCTTATTAAATATTTTTTTCATTAAATATCGGAAATTATCATTTCCGTTATGCCAAAAATTGCCTAACGAATTTACCACTTCCGTTAACTTTCGGAAAGCAAAAAATTGCTTAACATAATTGCATAATGGAAAACGCACTGACGAATTCCTTCCGCTAATTTCCATTAATCATTCGTGTTTTTATTTTTTAATTGAAAATATTTCCGAATCGTTGATAATTAAACATCTAACGGCTGATATAATTTGTCCCTTATTAAATATTTTTTTCATTAAATATCGGAAATTATCATTTCCGTTATGCCAAAAATTGCCTAACGAATTTACCACTTCCGTTAACTTTCGGAAAGCAAAAAATTGCCACTTCCGTTAAATAATGGAAAACGCACTGACGAATCATCGGCTAAATGGCGGTAATTATTGGATATTTGCATATTTGGGAGGAGAATTTGTTTTATATACTCTTCCAATTTGACAATCAATATATTCAGTATAAAAACACGCCACTTGTACATGAGAAATATTGACAAAACCTTCTCTAGTTTTCAATAAAAAAAAAAAAAATTATACTTTCTATTTTTTTTTTTCCATACCATCTATTTGACAACTAAATGACAACAAAAACTTTACTTGCAATGTAAATAATGCTTATCTAGTAATCTCCAGATTATAATAATATAGCATTACATTTTTTTTGTTAACATGTACCCGCTGTTTGTAATTGAATGAAATAAAATACTTTTTCCTTTCTATTTTCTTTTTAAAAAGTATTGAAATCAACCTGTAAAATTTATAAGATAAATGTATTAATTATTTGTTGAACTAAATAAAATCTTTGCCACCAAAAGCAAAAAAAAGAAATAATAATAATAATAATAATACAAATATATATATCTATATATCTTCAAATTTGTTGGTACACGCCCAATGATTAAATGTTGCTTGATAATTCCACTGTAAGTAAATAGGTCATCGTTGAGCAAATTTAAAGAAATTCAAATGCCTGTTTAAAAGTTTCGCTTGAATTTTGCAAACAGAAAAAATATTATGAAAATTTTAATTTAAACTCCAGACGACGTTCGCCGGAATATTATATTTTCTTCAAATTATAAAAATATTATATTATATATTTTTTTTCTGTATCCACCAAAAAAAAAAAATTCAGCGGTGTCCAAGCCAAAAGGACGACGGCATTTCAATTCGTGCTTACATCAGTGATAGATGGCGTTAACGTTATTGAATTTTTTGGAAGAAGTAAAAAACAATTATTTTGGTTGTTTACTCTTTTATAAACGAAACTTTTTATAAGAAAGATAAAATAATAACAAGCTACACGATTTATGATTAGTATAATTCAACAACTGATTGACTTAAAAAGTCATTAGCCAATGCCGACAGTATTTTTTATCTTTTCATAATCATTACAAAGTGGAGTTTCAATATCAAGCGACTGATATTTGGCTAGCATTAAATAATACTGTGGAGAAGAGATAAGAGAATGT
Source organism: Urtica dioica subsp. dioica (assembly GCF_054948205.1). Classification (NCBI taxonomy): domain Eukaryota; kingdom Viridiplantae; phylum Streptophyta; class Magnoliopsida; order Rosales; family Urticaceae; genus Urtica; species Urtica dioica. The sequence continues at coordinate 6,997,980 of NC_142766.1, forward strand.
GGTGATAGGTTACGGAAAGAGATAAAGCATCTCACATTGTGTGAGTTGTACATAAATCGTCACAGGCCATGTTATAATATAACGCAAACACGTGAAAAGCAGCTGGGTTTTCAGATAAAGAAATTCATGTCTCAATGAGTGAGTATACTACAGATGTCATTCTCACCTTTATTTTCTTTTCCATCCTATACACGTGTCACTTTCTTAGTGCCTCTAGTTTTTTTTTTTTTTTTTTTTTTCTCAGAAACATAAATTCCAATTGCCATAAGCGCATTGAACATGTCACATGTGATTGGGGAATTGGAGCTAAATTGAAGGGACACGAAACAGAAAAATAAGAAAGGTACCAAGTTTCGTGAATTTTGTTTCACCAAAAAAAAAAAAAAATCACAACATTATTGAAAAAAAAGAGGTCACCATTGAAGAAAGCATGAATGTCTGGAAATTTAAATTCATGAAAAATAAATAAATAATCCTAAGCTGAATTTCAAGGCCTTGGATCAAAGTAGAAGTCATGATTTTTGCCAAAAAAAATTATAGCTTTGTCAAATCAGATCAAGCAGGTGAGACATGGGAAGTAAATATACAAAAGCCATAATTAGAAATATAAAGATCTTAAGCCAAGTTCTCTCACTCACCACCACAGAAGCTAAGAAGTAGAATATCAACAAAAACAAGGTGTATTTGCTAATATGGACCAAATTGAAGAATAATTGACTAATTGAAGTAGTGATCAGAGAAACTTACATAAGAAATCTCCCAAGCTGAAGTTTTTGCCTTGTGCCCATTTCTGGTAATTCACTTCAGGCTTCTCTGTGTTGTCGTACCAGCCAAAAGAGTCACCGACAGTGTAGTTCTCATATGCTTCTGAAGGTTTTGGAAGCGAATAAACGAGGACAATACAGAACAATATGAATTGAAGTCCCACACTGTTCCGATCTCTTATCATTTTCGTGATTATATATGATCCTATTTTTCCTTCCCTTGGGATCTGTGGACTAATTTTTTTTTTTTTTTTTTTTGGAAGTGTTGATATGTGGTTCAGAAACTGCAGAGGATTGTGGTTTTGTCTTCCTTCTCGGTGGTGCAAAGAATATAAAGGGACTGAACTGTAATGTTATTTATTTATTATTGTATCTATTTTCTTTTAGTTAAGTGTTAGGATTTGTCGTGTTGTTTGTGCTGTGTTTATAGCTGTAACTTATGTAGTACTACTATTTGTGAAATTACCAAAACAGGCTTCACCTGCTTGTCGGTCAATTAATTTAGTTGTATCTAATTTTAGAAAAAAAAATATCCTAGATTTTTTTACACAGAATAAAGAAGAAGAAAAATAGAGCTAGGAAAGCGATGCTGTACTTGTAGCGATAGACAACTATTATTATGTATATTTGATGTGAATGTTTACGGGAATAGCGTTTAATCAAATATTTAAGATCTCATATTGAGTTTTGTGATTAGTTTCTGATGTTGCTAAATATCTGTTTTTTGAGGTATCAAAAAATTGAAAATGAAATCACAATACACCAAAATAATAATACATTAACAGTTTTTGTCAAAAAAACTGTTAATGTATTATTATTTTTAACCACCTTAGTTATAATCCCAAATTTGATTGAAGATTCTTTGATCAAAATAATATAGCTAAGGTCGTTAAGGTAGCGAGCGTGTCCCTAGCTAAAACATTAAAATAGCGCAAGTTTTTTTCTTTTTTTTGAAAAGTAAATTGGACCTCAATAAAATCCTCCACGCTCCTAAATAAGTGCCACGAAGAGGAAAAGAGCACCCCCAATTTCATCAACCTAAACTATCATCGCACAAAAATTTTCGAACAAAGATCGGAACTTCCTTGATGTTAAGATAGCATAAGTTGCACAGTCCACACTCCTGTCAAATTTTTGATGAGCCACACGGTACCAGATTTTCAAAGTTCAAACACTATTAAGGGTAAAGGGAAAAAAAAAAAATACAAGAATCAATCTATCAAAATGCAAGAAGTCCAAGGAGCAAGTGTACAAGTCTACTCACAATATTGTCTTTCCGCGTGATCTTCACTGTCTCACCAGAATCAGAGTGGGGCTCCATCTGACCAACATCTTTCAATCTATATTTAGGTATAATCAGAGGTACAAAATTAATCTACACGAATATGTATTTATTTGAGTACGTTTAGGAGTGCAACAAAATATGGTTATTTAAGTTGAGGCATTCACATATAAACAGAAAACATAGTGTAAAGGAGGGGTTCAAAAAATTACGTGAAGTACAAGTGATTCTCTGAAATCCACTTCCTTTCTTTCCGGTCACCGGAAATTCAGTTCCTAGGAGTGGCTACCCCCTTGTTTGGAACTCTCCTCTGCGTTCCTTTTTAAAGGTTAGTTGGAGCTTTCGCCTCATCCCCGCTCTCCGGCGTACGATGGATGACTTGTGCGAACGGTGGTCAGAACTGGGAGTGGACGACGAAGATGACGAAAACGTGGTGGTCTTCGACGATGATGACCTCTCGGCTGCGAACCCAGACCTCTCTACCTGTCTTTATGGTAAGCTGTTGCGTTCGAAATCCTTCAACAGAGGTGCCTTCCGGGCTGTCATGACCAAAGTTTGGAAACCAAAGGGTTCTCTCTCAATATCGGAGGATAGCAACGGAACCTTTACCTTCAGATTTGGCAAGGCTTCGGATAAGAAAAGAGTGCTTGACGCAAGTCCCTGGAACTTCGACCGATCCCTGCTGGCTTTGCGTGACCCGGTGACTGAGACCAACCCGGTAGACTTCTTCCGATTCGTCCATTTTTGGGTCCAACTTCATGGTCTTCCTGAAAGTAATAGGTCAGTCAAAATGGGTGAGGCCCTGGGAAATAAAATAGGAAGAGTGACCTCCGTCGAGAAAGATAAAGACGGGTTCATCAACGGCGATTTTATCAGAGTTCGTGTCACCATCGACCTCAGCAAACCATTGAGGACTGGCATTCTGGTCCAGCTCGGTTCTGGCGCCCCAAGAACTTGGGTGGGTTTTAAGTACGAAAAGCTTCAGGACTTTTGCTATGTCTGTGGCAAGATCGGTCATGGCGAGTCTGAATGCTCGGGAGAACGCCCAAAGGAAGGAGAGAAGCAAAGGTTCGGGGCTTGGCTCAGGGGTGTGCCTCCTAACCGACTGGTTGACTCTGTGTGGACGTTCAAAGGCTTCGATGCCTCGTTGCCAAAAGGTTGGAGAGGGCCAGACCCTCAGAAAAATAAGGTTCGTGACAAAGCTCCCGGGCACCCAGCACAACCTGATCCTCAAGCTACCCACGCTCAGCCTCACGACCAACCTGCGGTGAATACTCCGACAGCCACGAGACACCCGACCGCTTCGACACCCCCGGCGTCGGAATCTGCATCGGAGCCGACCCACATGGCGGTGGAAACTCCTGCGATTGTAAAGACCCATAAGAGAGGCGTTACCTCGGAATCGGGGACGTCATCCCATTCTTCGGCGAAGTCTGACCCACCAGCGCGACCTCCAGATCTGTCGGCGGTTTCCTCTCCGGCGATCCCGATAGCCCCCCTCTCCACCGTCAACAAAGGCGCTCCTGGTGCTTCGAGCCCGCGTCGCTCCTCTCCTCCGTCCCCGGCTACCCAGGCGCCGGCTATCTTCTCCTCGCCGGAGAGGAGGGTTCCTGAGGACGCGAGGCCCGATGTTAACCCAACGGCTCCTGACACTGCGTCTGGCCGACGTCCTGCCCGAAAACCGAAAACCAGGAGCCAGAAGGTTAGTCGCGTCAGAGCCGCGCGCCGAACTAGCGTCGATCCGACCTACCTTTCACCTGCTCCTGGTTCTGCCTCCCCTATTTCGGGAAATGCTGTCTCAGTCTCTTCGGCCGCTACCCACTTTAAGGGTTTGGGGACACCTCATGCTCTTAACCCTAATATCGGCCCAAGCCCATCTTCTGCTTCTCATATCTCTAGCGATCTGGGCCAGGCCATCCAATTGGCTCCTCCTCCTCAATCCCTCTCGGCTGGGCTTCAGGAAAACTGCCTGGTGGGCCTGGACTCTGTGGGCCTTGGACCTTGCACTCAGATCATTCCCGCTGGGCCTCATAAAACCCAGGAAGGGAATCCTCTTGATGATCTCCCCTCTCTCGGGCCGGTTAGGCAATTGGGCAAGAGAAAGCTCCCCACTCTTGATAAGGGGACAGCGATGAGTTTGCTTTTAGCGGGCCCAGGTGGAGAGGATCACGTGGGATTGGTAGAGTGTGATCGTGGCAGAACGGGAAACCTGAAGAAAATGGCGCGCCTCTCTGGGAGTCTACCTCCTAAGAGCCTCACCTTCCACACCTCGACGGACTCTCAGGTATGTCCACCTATCACCTCTCATACCCTTTCTCAGTCTGTTCTAGGACATAGAGACTTTTTTACAGCTACACTAGCCTTAGAGGATAGAGATTCCTTCTCGGACACACATGATCTAGGGGATAGAGATTTACTTTCTGCCACACATTGTTGGAATCGATCTAGGGTTTAAGAAAAAGATTAAACGCTTCGCAAAGCGGCGGAATATTAAAAATTTTCTTTTTAAGTAAAACTAGTTTTTACTAACCTAGACAAGAGCATATGCATGTAAATAAAAACTAATATGAGCTTTAAAAGTTACTAACCTTTTTGATGCTTGAACGTTGATGAGCCTTTGGAAGGTTGGCAACGTTCGTCTCCCCTCGCAGCACGTCTCTCTTTTCTTTCCTCGGCACCTCGAGCAACCACGAAGGTTTCTATCACTAAATCACTCGAAAAGAAGGAATTAGTGAGTGGGCACTTTTAAACACTACGACTTGAGAACGAGTCTCGAAGTCGCAGAGCTAAAGACTAGGTCGAGTGAGGACCTAGGTGCCAAGACAAGAGAAAACCGAAAATAAACTAGAGAGAGAGAGAAGAGGACTTCGGCCAAGTTCTAGAGAGAGAGTCTCTCAAATCTCTTAAACTTGGATGATTGAATTGTGAGGAAATGGGGCTCCTATTTATAGGAGAGGTCTCACCTTCAATAAGGTAGTTTCCTCTTCTATAGAATATCACATATTCATGAGCAAAAATCCTTCATTTCCCATTCCTTGTTGGGCGCCCAAGGCTGCCTCCTAGAGGCAAGGATTTGTTTCCTTTTTTGTTCCTTGGCTTTCCCTTTTCTCACTTGGCCGAATTTCCCATTGCATGTGTGGGAAATTTGTTTCCTCTTTTTCTTTTGGCAAGTATCTAAATACATTTATGCACAAAATAAACTCTCTTTCCTTGGGTATTATGGGCGCCCATTTCACTTCTAGAAGGAGCTTCTAGAAACTTCTTCATTTATTCATGAGAACATGAAAAAGGCCCATTAAGAGTTTTCAATAAAATTCTTATGAAATGAAATTAATTCACAAGGCCCAATTAATCATATTATGGCCGAGTGACATTAAGTCATCAAATGAACTTGTCAAAATTTATTGACATCCATTTCATCCTTATGTCTCAAAAGACAAAAATACCCTTTTAACTATTTTCGTTCTTGTTTTGGCTTAGCTTCCAGTTTAACTATTCCTATCGATGTGATTCGTGACAGTGACCTCATGGACCCAAATGAACAAAGCTTTAGCTAAACACTTGGACTCAAAAGTTCACAAACCTTTTCCAAGTTTAGCTTAATGCCAACTGACTCCACTAAAGAGCTGACACTGAAAATCTCTCGGTTCAAATGAATTTATTTTCTACTCAAGAATTCGACCTAATTATGATGAGCGGATCCACTGAATATTATCTATGTTTACCCTTCATGAATGTCATCAGCTAGTCGGGATTTACTAAATTACCATTTTACCCTTCTAGCTGTTATTTCCTCAACTCCTTTGTCGCTTGTGAATAAGTTAGAAACAATGTATTGACGAGGAGCTAACAAGTCACATTGTTTCATCCAAAAGAGTCAAGACTCAATTTGGACACTGGCCAGTTCATTTATTCACACTCCAAGGAACAAAGCATGAGGTGACATACATTGCATTTCAGCAATCTTGTACATGAATTCCATATCTATGAGAACTTCACAAAGTTACTCATGACAGACTCACAACTTAGTACTTCACCAATAGGCCTTGTTCGGAATCACATAGTGAGTCCGAACTTTGACTTTCTCAAATGAGAATACTAAGGTGTGAAATGGCATGTCTCATTTCAGGATTAAGGTAAGCATGATGCAATTCATACATAGTGACTTCGAGACATAAGAGGTTAAATGGTTTGTTCTTATCTTGTCTCTAGAAGTGCACTGGTCAATTCAGTACCTTCGGAAGATACCTAGAAGAACTATAGAGTTCCTAACTCTCAATGCCTCATAACCAGACATCATAGATTCTTCTAACAATCATACTGAGGTCAATAGTCCTTTGACCCTAAGATTGCGAATATATCGTTTTAAGCAAACTACGAAGAGTTTGTTCATGCAAATCTACATTTGTCTCTTCGTAAGTTGTTAAGTTTGTTTATGGACTAAAAGACTATGGTTTTATCATAAAGCTTCAGACAAGGAAGATTGAATGAACGTTTCAACTTTATTAATGAATGAATAGGCAATTACAAGCAAGAGTCTTCATGAGACTTTATTACATCAAATGTTCAAAATAAAGACTACAACTCTTCTTGTGGGCACTATTGACAACACACATGACCTAGGTAGGAGAGGTTTTACTCGTACTTTGGAAGTTTCTAGTCCTCTAGATTCGACCTTAGTAGTTACTGTTGAGAGAGCGGCGCCCCTCGAGAGTGAGGGCCGCCGAACGCGATGATAGGCGTTATTTGGAACGTCCAGGGGTTGGGTAACCCCGGGACGAGGTCAGCCCTCCTTACTCATGTCCGTGATCATAGGCCCGATTTTATTTTTCTTTCGGAGACCAGATTACGGCGAGAGGGGGCTGAAAGAGTGAGAGTGTTGTTAGGTTTCGATGGTTGTATAACGGTGGACAGTCTTGGTAGGAGTGGAGGCTTGATGTTACTTTGGAGAGAGCCTGTGAGATTCCTACTTGGGACGTTTTCGAGATATCACATTGAGGGAGATCTGGTTAGTGAGCTAGGTGAGAGATGGAGATTTGTGGGGATCTACGGGGACCCAGTGAGCACCCAGAGGAGGCATACTTGGGAGCTTCTTCGACGCCTCCGGAGCTCTTCCTCGGGTCCCTGGTTAGTTGGAGGCGATATGAACGAAGTTGCCTCTAACTCAGAGATTAGAGGAGGTAGTGACAGAAGCCCCGGCCAGCTCTTAGCTTTCAGAGACATGATTTTAGATTGCGACATCCATGACTTAGGTTTCGAGGGTGACCCTTTCACCTGGCGCAGAGGAGGTGTTGAGGAACGTCTGGACAGATGCCTTGCGAGTCACGAGTGGTGCGACCTCTTCCCTTCGGCAAAAGTTCGACACTTGAGGTTCTGGAGATCGGATCATAGACCTCTACTTCTGCTTACAGCTGGTTTCAGAGACCGCAGGCGGATTAGACGGCCGAGGAGATTCTTCTTTGAGGAGTCTTGGATAGGTGAGCCAGAGTGTGACGAGCGGATCCGTAGAGCTTGGGGGATGGGTCAAAATGGTGATCCGAGCCAGAGTCCGAGCTTAGCTGATGCGCTCAGGCAGTGTAGCCAGAGCCTCTCCCGCTGGGGCGGGGAGAGGAACAGAGATATCAGAATTAGGATTGAGATGCAGAAGAAGATGGTGGAGATTGCGGGACGATCGGGCCCGGATTTCTGTATGGAGACTTTCAGACGGGAGGAGAGACAGCTTGACGCCTTAGTAGAGAGGGAGGAGCTTTACTGGAGACAGAGGAGCAGAGTGTCCTGGATGCGGTGCGGGGATAAGAATACGAAACTTTTTCACCGCAAGGCTTCTGCTAGGAGGAAGAAGAACGCCATCAAAGGTTTGGAAGACGAGCACGGGGATTGGCACAGCGGAGACTCTGAGATAGAGAGGATCGTCTCTGGCTACTTTGGTGATATTTTCTCTTCAGCGAGGCCTTCTCCACAGTGTATTGAGCTTGTTTCTGCGGGCGTACAGCCTAGGATCTCGGAGGCTATGAACGCCGAGTTGGAACGCCCTTTTGAGCCAGGGGAGGTGAGAAAGGCGCTTTTCTCGATGGACGCGATCAAGGCCCCGGGAAGTGACGGTTTTCCCGCGATTTTTTACCAGAAATATTGGGACATTGTTGGCACGTCGGTCCTGAAGACTTGCCTTGGGATTCTTAACGACGGGGATGAGGTGGCCACCATCAATGATACTGTGCTTACCCTTATCCCCAAAGTAGAGGACCCGAGACGAGTCAGTGACTTCAGACCGATAAGCCTGTGCAATGTGATCTATAAGATAGTGGCCAAGTGTTTGGTCAACCGTCTTAAGAGCACTATGCACGATGCTATTTCTGAGTCCCAAAGCGCTTTTGTTGGTGGTAGGCTGATCTTCGACAATGTCATGGTCGGTTTCGAGGCTCTCCATACGATGAAGCGGAAACGCTTCGGAAATGGAAGATGCGCGTCTCTCAAGCTTGACATGGCTAAGGCTTTTGACAGGGTCGAGTGGGTCTACCTAGAGTCGATGATGTTGAGACTGGGTTACAGCACGCAGTGGGTGCACCTCATCATGAGATGCGTTACCTCAGTCAGGTTTGCTTTCAACATCAACGGCTCCACCCGAGGCAGTGTGACTCCCTTCAGAGGCCTCCGCCAGGGGGACCCTCTCTCCCCTTTCTTATTCCTCTTCTGCTCTGAGGGTCTCTCGAGCCTCTTTCGAGCGAGCGAGGATGCTGGGGCGATATCGGGAGTCCGTTTCCGGGACCTTCACGTGTCTCACCTCCTCTTCGCGGATGATAGCATGGTTTTCTGTCGAGCTTTACCTGATGAGTGCGAGAGGGTCACAGACATTTTACAGACTTATTCAGAGGCCTCGGGCCAGATGGTGAACTTTCAAAAGTCTGATGTTTGTTTCGGCACGGAGGTTAGCGATGAGGAGGGCGAGGTTCTGGCTCAGATCCTAGGTGTTAGGAAGACGGACTGCCATAAGAGGTACCTGGGTCTTCCCGCGTTCAGTGGCCGGAGGAAGGCGGAGCTTTTTGGGTTTGTGAGAGACCGCGTCTGGGCTAAGATTAAGAGCTGGAACGGTCTCTCCCTCTCGCAGGCTGGAAGAGAGGTCCTCATCAAATCCGTCCTTCAGTCGATCCCTAGCTACGTGGCCTCGTGCCATAAGATCCCTCTGCGCCTGATTAGAGACATCCATTCGGCGATCGCCAGATTCTGGTGGGGGGGTGGAACGGCTACGAAGAAGATCCACTGGTGCAAGTGGGAGGACCTCACGCGTCACAAGTCAGAAGGCGGGATGGGCTTCAGAGATCTGGAGAAGTCCAACCAGGCCCTTCTGGCTAAGTGTGTCTGGAGGCTCCTCAGGAGACCGGATAGTCTGGTAGGACGAGTCTATAGACAGAGCTACTTCTCAGACGGTGATATTATGACGGCCCTCCCTGGCTCGTGTAGCTCTTCTATTTGGCGCAGTCTTCTTTGGGGTCGTGAGATCATTCAGTCTGGTTCGAGATGGCGGATCGGGGACGGGGAGTCGGTGTTGGTCGTAGGCGACAGTTGGGTACCGAGGGACAGACCGGCCACCTGGATTGATCCCCCTTGGATCCCCCCCGATATGCGTGTAGCCGAGCTTATGCGTGTCGACGGTAGCTGGGACGTCGATCTTATTTCAGCGATGTTCGGGGAGGAGGACGCTGCGGCGATCCTGAGCATTCCGTGTGGTGGTGAGGGTACTCCCGATTTGCGTCGCTGGCATTTCACGGAGAACGGAGAGTACTCCGTCAAGAGCGGCTACCGCGTCGCGATGGGGATGGCCAGTACTCCGGTCGCCAGCTCTTCAGATCCGACGGCAATGGAGAAGTGGTGGACGAAGTTCTGGCAGCTGAGAGTCCCTCCTAAGGTGAAACTCTTCTGCTGGCGAGTCTGTTTAGGCCAGATCCCGGCCAGAGCAGTCTTAGCCAAGAAGAGGATCACCTCTGACGACAGCTGTCCTGTCTGTCAGGAGGCGAGTGAGACTATTTTCCACGCGTTTTGGGGTTGCAGGTGGAGTAGGAGAGTCTGGAAAGAGGTGGGCTTCAGCCACATTCTTCCGCCTTTCAGGGACGGCGATGCTTTCGACGCTTTCCTCAGAGCGACGGAGACCCTTGAGGTTCGTTTTCATGAGCTTTTCATTACCATTATTTGGGAACTTTGGAACCACAGGAACAATATCTTGGCCGGGAGATCTGCTTGGAGCCAGCCACAGCTAGTCCAGTGGACGGTGAGCTTCCTAGAAGAGTACAGAGCGGCTACGGTTGTGGAGACTCCGACGAGCACGAGGGTGACTACGACCCCCAGATGGACCCCTCCTAGCGACGGGACCCTCTCGATTAATGTCGACGCGGCACTCGCTCGCGACCGTGGAGGCTTCGGTGTCGGTTGCATTATCCGAAACCACACCGGAGAGGTGATCGCCTCGCATACGCTTTTCCTGGCTCGGGGGTTCTCCCCCCAGCTTGCGGAAGCGTATGCTGTCCTCCAGGGCATAGAGCTAGTTCGCAGCGTCGGTGGCAGGAGAGCGGAGATCCAGTCTGACTGCTTGGGGGTGGTGAGATTGATCGACGAGGGCGTGACACCGGCGACAGAGCTTGGGACGATCCTGCACCGCATCTACAGAGAGGTGAGGGAGCTTGAGGTTTTTCGCATTATGCATATTTCTCGTCTTTGTAATGTTGCTGCGCATAATCTAGCGCGCTATGCGGTTAACCATCACTCGTCCTCGACCTGGCTGGGTTTAGTCCCGCCTTGTTCGGAAGAGGCCATTAGAGCCGATGATCGCGAGTTGAGGTCCCGCGCGGCCTCCTAGGCCCTTGTTTATTTGAGTTTTTTTGTCTTTCCGTTGGTTCTGTTTCACTCTTATCTTTGTAACCACGGTTTTCCTCCGCCATACGTGAGGGCTTTTATGATATTTCGTGGCACCGACCACGTTTCCTCAAAAAAAAAAAAGTTGAGGCATTCACATTTTTTTGGGATTGAATTGGGAATCATAGGTGGGTCTGATTTCAACCTGGCTTATTGGAAATTTCGGCCTTCCATTAAGCCGATAAGGACGGCTTAATGGCTTAACGGAAATTTTCCTTCCGTTAAGCCATTAAGCCGTTTCCGTTTCTTATTGGAAGGCATTATTCCGTTAAGCCAATAAGCCGTTTTGATTTCAATTAAAATGTAAAATCAAGAGGACTAAAATGTTACGTTTTTAATAAAAAGGGTTAATATGCAAACTAAATTTTATCTTTACATACAAACTATATAATGAAAATATTTTCGAGACGTTTTTGTTTTAAGTAAGAAACGTGGACGGAACAACGAAAATTTTATTAATGAACCCTCACTTGTGGCGGAGAAAAACCGTGGTTACAATAAATATCATATAAAGAAAAATAAAACGAAAGGATTACAAATATTCAAGAAACGGGATTATATACTCATGTTTTCTAAGTTGACACCAAAATTATCAAATTCATCAACGGAAATAAACGTTTCTTGAGAACGATGTTCGTGTTGACACCAATCTTTGTAAATGGTTAGCGCCTCGACCATTTCGGGTTTCAAGCTATGTCTTCGGTCGTCAATAATGCGACCCGAGCTACTAAATGCTGATTCGGACGAAACCGTTGAAACCGGGATTGAATGTACATCTCGGGCCATCTTGGACAATATTGGAAACATGTTTTCGTGTTGCTTCCACCATGTCATCAAGTTCAGATCCTCTTGGCCCATAGATGCAAATTGTTGAGTGTTGTATAGCACGATCTCGTCGTGCTGTGACGTCTCAGTAGCGGGTTCGGGATGTGGTGACGAACTTGGAGTTGAACTTCCTCCTCGAACAAAGCGAGCTAGATCTCGAAACACTCCTCTACTCGTTGATGGTACGTGTCTCGATGGACTCGGCTCGGGGGCAGTTGGGATTTGGCGTTGATAAGACCTGAAAAATGTGTAAAACTCTTCCATGACCCTAGTATGATCATGTTCTACGTAATCATTTCCAGTCATACGTTTCAAATATTGCAAAAAAGTGAGATAACCTCCGAATTTCATTCGAGGGTCCAAAATGCATGCAAAACCATATATGGTTGTTGTGACATATGAGGATGTTGTTGTGGTGGTTGTTGTGACGAATGTTGGGGTTGTTGTGTGACAAAAGGAAATATCGGTGCAAATTGGTCTAATTGGGTCATCTCTTCTTGAGTGAAATTGTAGCTCGGGGGTTGATATGAAAATCTTGGATCGGGAACGGGGGCTTGGATTAAATCGGTGTCTTCGAAATTTGGAATTTGAGAAAGGGCTAACCAATTTTGCGGAAAGTTTCGAGAGGGCGGGTTTGGTTGTTGAACTTCTTGATTTTGAGCCTCTTCTTCATGTGTAGATGGTGATGGTGTGAGCGTGCGACTTGAGCTTCGACGAGAACCTCGACGAGATCTTCGGTGCAATGATGACTCGCCAGACATTTTGGTACATAAGTTATATTTTAGAAACTATAATATATTAAACTATATAGAAAATTTGATTTAGAAACTATATTATATAAATTAAATAGAGCTTGATGAGATTGTAGAGAGAATTGTAGAGAGAATTTGTTGGATGATGTTGTGAGAAATTGGATTGAAATGAGTTGTATTTATAGAGAAAATGATGAAAGTGTAAAAAAATTAAAAAATACGTGTATAAACAGTAAAATAACGGTCATTTTTTTGTGACCATTGATGAAAAAACGGTAAGAAAATCAATGGCCGAGATTAAAACGCCCCAACGGTCACTGACCACCAACGTCTCTCACGGAATTCACGGAAGCCGACTTTCCGTGTAAACGGCTCCGCGGAAGCCGAATTTCCGTATAAGTGGAAGCCGCTAAGCCGCTATGTCGTCTCGCGCGCGGAAGGAAGGACGGAAGCCGTGTCGCCGTTTCCAATAAGCCAGGTTGAGTCTGATTCCAAGGAAATTGAAGGACTTAAAGTCGCCTACATTAATACACGATTTTTTTAAGTCCAAAAAGAAAAGCACTTTTAAGGCATTTTTGTGAGTAAATATTCACCTAAATATCGTTGATGTAATAGTCACTACGCGTTCCCATTACTGATATTAATAATTCTTTAGTTAATACGTTTAGATAAAAGTTCTTTGCTACCATCAAATTATCATTTAAAATTTTCTAATAAAGAGCATAAATATTTTATTAGATAGATGGTCCATCGATAAAGCATTATATAATCAAGTATATATCACATATTATTATTATTATTATTATTATTATTATTATTATTATTATTATATATGAGTAGAAATAGGGTTCACTGTTCCTTTAGATACATTTTCCTGTTTGAGCCAAAGTCAAATTACATGGGATTGTCTAATTTTATGGTTGATCACCCTATTGAGAGCCCTGTTTAACCTGTTGTCCCTAATATTGAGAAGGATACCTCTACTCCTTCTAAACATCTTGCTGAACGAGAGATGGTTGTTGAAGAAAGAAATATAGAGGCATCCGGTGAATCTGTGCCTATTGTTGTTATTGAGAAGCCATCTAGGAAGAGAAAAGATGTTCCTGAGGATGATGATGTACTTTCCTCTTTCATGAAGAGTAAGAAGAAGAAGTCTACTGAGAAAGGAAAAGAAAAGGCTGCAAAGAAGATGAAGAAGAAGAAAGTGAAGAATGGTTTGAAGAAGAAGAAGTTTATGAAGAAAGAACCTGTTGTGGAGAAGGATCGAGGAAGATGTTATTGTCATCTTGGGTGACATATGGGAGGATGAAGAAGAAGAAAAAGAAGAGAGTGATGCCAAGCATTTCAGGATTGGGAAGCATTCCATTATGGGAAAGAAGCTTACGAAGAATGTTCTTTACGTTCCCTTCCATAATGTCGTTTCATGATGAAGAGAATGTGATAAAATGGAAGTTTGTGTATCACTGAGCTGTCGAAGAGTGCTTAGGAGACTGTAGAGATCATGAAGCTTCTGGGAGATGCTCAGTTGCTCAAGACTGTGATTATGATGGGACCCTATTATCTCAAGTTAGTGAGGGAGTTTGTGATGAACTTGTCTACTGATCTCAACAAGCCGGATAGCTCCGACTTCTGGAAAGTGCACATGATAGGTTACTTCTTTGATTTTTCACCGGATGTGATCAATGACTACCCGGGTCGATATAGAATTATCAATGTTGACCGATTGCCTTCCATAAAGGCTATTGTGCATGAAATTTTTGGATATGAAGAGAAGGAATGGCCAAAGAAGGGTATACTTCCCTCGGCTTTTCTGAGTGCTAATTACTTACTCCTCTACAAGATTGGGATAGAAATTTGGGCTCCTTCCTCACATGGCTCTGGTGTTACTCTTGCTCTTTCCAGTCTTTTGTATCAGATAGGTCCTCACTCATCCTTTGATTTTGGAGAGTTTATTTTTTATCATGTCGTGTGCCGAGTCCCACCCCTACAAGCTGTATATTGGGTCTCCTTCCTTGATTTATGGGATCTTTTTCTTTTCAAAATAAGGACATTTTGCGTCCTGATGATGCTGTAGGAGTTCTTCCAAGAAAGCTTACCTTCAGTCACAAGCTGTTTGAATGGAAACATGCTCGTGACATTGTCAGTGTATCTGTTGGTACATCTTTCGGCTCTGGTGATGATACTCTTGATGTGTACTCCTTATCCGGGTATGTGCGGAGTGATATTTTGAAAGCTCTGATTCAAGAGATATCTACTCTGCAAGATTTTATCGACACCTCTTCTTATCGGAAAAGCAGTTTGTGAATAAAGGTTGGTCAAGCTCATGACCTATGTCGCTCCTACTGATGGTGTGTCCTCCTCTAAGCTTGCCCCTCATGCTGATAAACCTACTACTGCTCTGTTGAAGAAGCTGAAGATGTAGATGTTGAAGACTCATATCCGGTGATTCTGAAGGTGATGATAATGGTACTTCTAGCTCTATATCTCCAAGAATTTGATTTGTTTCTTAGTCTGAGCTCTATTTGGATATTGTATTTGTTGCTATGCTGCTTCTTTTATGGATTTTTGCTACTGGCTTGTACTGTTTAAGACTCTGTTATCGGGATGGATTGTGTTGATCAGGCTCTCTGCTTTGGTCTTGTGTGTGTTCAGACATCTTGTATTTCAAATCAGTGTTATTTCTATTGTTTATTATACTATAATGTGGGTTTATCAGACGTGTGCCTCATTCAGTTTGGGTGATCCTTGTATTTGGTCTATTTTTTTATGCATTCAGGGGGAGATGTAGTAAATCGTCATTTATTTTGAAGATTAATTACTAGTCTCTTGTTGATGTGTCAACTTATTTTCGACTGAGACTTTGTATGATGAGTACTGTTTTGGAAGTGTTTGCCTAAAAAGTAGCCAAACGGGGAGTTAGTTGTTACGTCTTTTGTTGGCTTATTTTTTAGTACAAGTTTGTTTGGTAAGATGTTTTGCAACATGCTCCAGGATATGTTGAGACATCTTGTCACTATGACCAAAATTATATTTCTGGCAAATTTCATGTTTTGCCAGAATGTTTCGCGGAAGACTTTCTTCATTTATTTTATCTACGTGAATGGCTAAGATAACCCTAATTCGACTTTCCGAGGTGTTGACTACTATTAAAAGAAAGAGGTTTGGCCATTAGTAGTTGCGACATATTCATTCACACTTTTAGAGTTCTTAGACGTGCACGATCAGCGAATTGATAAGCTAACTATGTGGTGTGTGAGATGTGATTATCTAAAGACTATTCTTGTTCCATTGAGTGATAGAGAATTTTTTAGATTTTGTGATTGAGTGTTCACGAGTGTTGACATCGAAGATTACCAAGCACTTATGATAGTGTTTGAGAGTGGAAGTGTGAGATCTTAGATTCAGGGAGAGCCTGAGTTTAAATTCACAAGTATTAATAGGAATATTTCCTTGAAGCGGAGATCTCTCATATAAGTCCGTTGTTGTATTATTGACTACTTTTCATATAGTGATTTCCTTTTCAATAGACACACTGCCCTTCAGAGTAGGTGACGTTGCACCAAACTGGGTTACCATTCTTTGTGTCATTTACTTTTACGCATTTCTTTATATTTGTCCATCTATTGCATGAACATCATATCTGTGACTAAACATGATTTCACTGATAAACTTCTATAGAGATGTACATAGGGTTTGTTTGGAGTTAGCCTTGTCCGGCGTGGCGTACTTAGAGAAGGACAAGAACATATCAATATGTCTATGATTCACCATTGTTTCCTATTCAAACTCTCTTTGTAACTTGGCTAAGTTGGTTAGGTTGTAATGATTCGTTGTAGTCGCTCATTTTGAAAGCACTATGAGTGTTTGGGATTAAAGGAAACATAAGGGCTCATCAATGGAAAAACGCAATCTCGGAATATGAGACTGGGTGATTGTCTTTGTACTTGAATTTGTGTGTGAGTGATTGAGGGTGTATCACTACGACAATATATATATATATATATAATATATATATATATATAATATATATATATATAATATATATATATATAATATATATATATATATGCATTTTCGACAAGAGAAGTTGTCTATGATTCCAGGGTTTTATATACGAAAATAACAAATTTGAATCGTTTTAGATAAGATAACTCGTGTGTAATTATAATTAAACTATTTCGGCACGAGTTCTCATGTCTAAATATGAGGTCAAATATCAATTCACTACTCTCTCTCTCTCTCTCTCTCTCTCTCTCTCTCTCTCTCTCTCTCTCTGCTGCCGTTGTTCATCTAGAAGGTTGTAAGTCTTTTTTTGTATATTTAGGGATCTAAGATTGATGTTTATGAAGATGAACGAGGTTCCCCATTATGTTTTTGTGATATTAAACCCAAACTAATATGAGTAGTAGTTTATTATGTTGGACGTTCAAAATTTCTTTTGATTCGATGGGTTGTGATTCAAATTTTGATTACGAGGTCTAAGGTTTAGGGTATCCAAGTTACGTGTTCTTGAGTGTGAGTTTTTTTGAATGATTTCTAGATTTTGACATTTGTATGCTTAGAATATATTTATGCCACCTCTCTCTCCCAGCTCTACCCTTACTCGCTAACGAACTTGCCGTCGTCCACAATGTAATTGCCGCATTAAAAAATCATGTCAAGATATAGGGGAGTCTTTGTAGAAATAACCTTATAGTGGATTTTATTTACATCATTAGTCTCTTAGGTAAACAATTTGCAAGACTAACTCTTCCCTTTAATGAAATAAACCAAATGCTTATCATACCATTTTCTAAAAAACATGTAAAATAAAAATAGCAATAAGATCTCTTTATTATATTATATTTCTATTTAAAAAAAACGAATTTGACTTAAAAAAATTATTTTTTTTCATAAGAATATCATCCTCTCTAATGGAAACTACTCACCCTAGTCTAATCCCACTTTTTTTTTTTCATTAGTCTTTCATCCTCTTTAATGGAAATCTCACTCTAATCATCATTTCCAACTTCAAAATTTGTGAGAAAGAACTCTAGGTTTCCATTGTTGAGCTCAACAAGTTGAAGAAATCAAACGCTTGTAAGTTTATCTCTAATTTCTTACTTTAAACCTCTTATTTATGGAATATTTATATTACTAAGTAAGTATTTTGTAGTTGAGAGTTTAAGAGTACACAAAATGTATCAAGTGTGTGATTTATAATTTTTTTGGACTGAAAATTTCGGAAATTTTTTAGGAAAAACGAAGATGTACGAACAGGTCAACTATTCTGGAAAATTTCACAGTCGGCTTGGTCGACTTGGTTGAACCGGTTGATTTGGTCGATCTAGTCGATCCAAGAACTCATATTGTGTATTTTTTTTTATATTTTATTTGTAAAATCCTTATCGATCTTGTTGATATTTTTTGTACTCGGGTAGTGAAATTTTATATTTTCTAGTTTCTAATAATTTTTGTTTTTGAATGTTTTTTATTTTCAATATGATGGTGAATGGAGAAAGAAAGATGGAGAGTCATACGAGTGGAGTTCAATGAATGAAGACTTAAAAAGTATGATACTAGACGACATGAATAATGTTACATTCTCTTGTTTTGTTGAAAGAATATGTGAAAGGCTTCTTGTGAACACATCAACAAGGTTGAAGTTGAGCTATATATCTTTGATCTCAAAACCTCCGAGACCTAAGTATATTTTGGATGATATTGACGTCAAGTGTTATCTTTTTGACCATTCTGCCGTATGTCATTATCGAAGTGTGTTGTATGTCGAGCTTATTGAAGAGAGTGAACGTAACGAGGATGAAACAAATGAAATGCACGAGAAGGAAATAGAAGAAGAAATTCGAGATGACTATTTTGATGTTCACATTGAGGTTCCAATATCGTCAGATGTTCCTTTTATACCCATCCAAAAGGGTAATCTTCCAAGCGAGCACTTTTGAGCACACATCCGATCGAGATGATATGAACATACGTTCAAATATGGGTATTGAAATAGATCATTATGAGATATTTAAAACCAATGATTGTTGTACATCATACAACTATGAAGATGGTCTAAATGTTTTCGTCGCAGAAGAATTCAAGAGCAAAGAAGACGTTAAGAATTTGGTCATCGATGCCTGGCTAAAAGCTTGTTTTGATTTCAAAATTATAAAGTCGACAAAGACATTATTTGTGGTGAAGTGTGTAGTTGAGGATTGCAAATGGAAGTTGCGAGCGGCGGTCGTCCCAAATTCTAGTAATTTCTCTATCCGAGCATACAATAATCTACATTCATGTTCTTCTAATGTCGTGGATAAGAGAAACCGAGAAGCGACTGCAAGTTTAATAGCCGACATGTTGAGAAAAGAATTGACGAGCCCACTTGAAACACCGGTTCCGAAGACGATCATGAATACTATGAAGACGATCAAGTTTAAAGCGACTGCAAGTTTAATAGCCGACATGTTGAGAAATATCGTACCACAAAGCTTGGAGGGCTAAACAAATGGCAGTAAGTGGTATTAGAGGTGCACCAGACATGAGCTTTACGTTACTTCCCCGTTACTTGCACATGTTGAAAAAATTAAACCCCGGAACGGTCACACATTTGCTTGTAGACGATAATCAAGTGTTCAAGTATTTTTTTCGTGGCATTAGGGGCATGCATTGAGGGTTTCAAGGCAATGAGGAAGGTGATTGATATGGATGGTACTTTTTTGAAGACTAAGTACAGAGGTACTATGATTGTTGCCACGGCTCAACATGGTAACTACCACCAATATCCTCTCGCATTCGCGGTTGTTGACTCGGAGAATAATGATTCATGGAGGTGGTTTATGAAAAAACTACGAGAGATAATACCTGATGATGATGAGTTGGTCTTCATCTCATGTCGACATCAAAGTATACTCAAAGCAATGGCCGAGGTCTACAAAAAGTCAACACATGGATTCTGCGCATGGCATCTTTCTCAAAATATCAAGACACAAGTTAAGAGTAAAGCACGTGACGACCCTGAAGTTGATAAGGAAAAAAGAAAAAAAGGTAAGACATATCGTTCTGTAGCACTAAGTTCATGGATATTGCTGAGTCATACACAATATCAGAATTCAACAAACTCTACGATGACTATAAAATTAGGTATCCAAAAGCAACGAAATACCTTGAAAATAGTGTTGAAGTTGGAAAATGGGCTAGATGTTATTTTTTGGGTTCTCATTACAACATCTTAACTACAAATGGCGCCGAGTGTATCAATGGGGTGTTGAAGAAAGCAAGAGGACATCGGAAGGATTCATGTTTAGGATCTTCCTCTACACTCTTAACTCCAGCGATTAAGAAAGAATTACATACAAGATACAAGAAATCGACATCCTATGAAGTTTGAGAGTTGAACATGAGTACTCTTGAGTTCCACGTAACATGAGAAGATGGTAGTTTTTTTAGTTGATTTGGAGAAGAAAACTTGTACTTATAAAGTTTTTGATATTGACAAAATTCCATGTGCACATGCCCTAGCTGCTTTCCCCGGTGGTCCAAACAACATGTATACGCTATACTCGAAGTATTACTTGAAAGAGTTATGGTCATTGGCTTATGTTCAGACAATCTACCCTGTTCCAGAATTGTCAGAGTGGATAGTCCCAGATGATGTGCAAGACGTAAAAGTCTACGCTCAAGAGTTCAAAGTCAAGCGTGGAAGACTACAACAAACGAGATTTCCTTCAGTTGGAGAACACCGAAAGCGTAAGATTAGAAGTTTTGGCCAATCTAGTTGAAATTTGACATGATATTGCGTATTTCTTAACGTTATGTTATTTATACTATTTTGTTTTATTTGAAAGTTGAACTTAATTAACTATTTTCATGATATTATATTTTCTACTTATTTATTTATTGTTTAGTCTTTAGTTTTAAATTTTGAAAATATTTGAGTAACCAGGTCGACTAGTGCTGAGTTGAACCTGTTTTCTAAATTTTATATGAAAAACAAAGATAACCACAACCTAGTTTATGTGGTCGTCCAAACAGAGAGCACACTAATTTAAATATTTGTTCGACCGGAACTACCAAAGACTGCTTGAATCGGTCGCCTAATAATGAACAAAAACTGGTTCATAATTACTGGTTTGACTGAGATGACTAAATATATGTCGAATTAGTCGTCCAAATAATGAACAAAGACTGATGTATTTTTCATGCCAACGAGTTCGACATGTACAAGTAAATAGGTTAGTAATCTAGTGGTTCAACCAGTTCAACGTGTCATAAACGGTCGTTCTGGTCGGACTAGTCTTACATGACAACTAGTTGAAAGTCGTTCTAGTTGGCTTGTTCAAAATAACACAACTAATGTCTATTTGAACTAGATGTCTCGGTCGACTTATGAAACTACTAGTGAGTTTTTATAGTCAAACTTAATTTATCGTTAATTAGTATATTTACTATAACAACTAGTAATATAACATAGTCTTCACGTGTTCAACGTGGGTGTAACTTCATGATGATGAGAAAAACTCATTAATCATATTTAATTTATCAATTAACATAAAATTGATATTTCATCATGTAAATTAATCAAAATATTGGTGTGATTATCTTAAAATATATAAGTATAACTTGAGAACCTGACTAACTAGAGAATAGTCGACTAGTTGTTATAGACGGTCTTTCTGGTCGTACTAGTCGTCCATTGAGAACTTGATGAAAGTCGTTCTAGTTGGCTAGTTCAAAATTAGACAACTAGTAATAGTTGAACTAGTTAACTCGGTCGACTTATGAAACTACTAGTGAGTCTTTATAGTCAACCTTAATTAATCATTAATAGGTGTAATCATCAAAGTTCAATTTTGATCGACCGGTCCAACTAGCTAATAGTTGTACTAGTCGAATCGGTTCATTTAGATCACTCTGACTCTGTCTGGGCAATTAATTATACTAAATCTTGGTTGTTTCAGTTGGCTAAACAATATTTGGTCGATTGGTCTCAACTAGCTAATAGTTGTACTAGTCGTACATGTTTATACAGTTTACTTTTGCCTATGGCTAACTAACTAGTTAGATTAGATCTTGGTTGTTTCAGTTGTACCTGTTGATAAATAAAATAAGGAGTGTAGAAAAGACTCAATAAAAATTTAGATACTCGTTGCAAAGTTCATACATCTTCAACTCTAATATTTAGTAGAAAAGTTCACGGATCGTCAAGTCTAATTCTCAACCCAAAAGTCATACATCTTAAACTCCAATATTTAATAGAAAAGTTCATGCATCTTCAAGTCTAATACTCAACCCAAAAGTTCATACATCTTCAAGTCTAATACTTAATAGAAAAATTCACAAATTTTGAAGACAAAACAATAAACCAAACAACTTTACGGGAATTAATAATCATGAAAATCTCAACCGCCATCTTCTCTCGATAAAACATCATAAGTGAGTCATCTAATGCGTTATGCCATACCCTTGCATGTCAAACTCGATGAACTTGATTGTATAGATGCCATAATCTCCACTGCAACAATATGTAATTAGTTATTGCATACAAAAAAAAAATTATACATGTACTGTGTATTATGAGGAAGGTTGCGAGGTCGCCAATATTGCCATGGAGCATTAAGAGAATCCGCAATATGCACAAAAAATTTGAGTGTCGTAGGATCAAAGGAATCATCGTCCTAATTGGCAACATAAAATTTTCCATTTCACTTTCGGAGAAACATTCTAAATTACAATCGAATACAACAAGCTCTGTGTTTATGATATCAATCTTGATAGCAACCCAATGTTTCTCACCAACATTCAAGGGGAAGTATATGGAATTTGCTCCACGCCACGATCTCCCAAAGTTGTGAGATGTTCCATCGAAATACTTCATGAATGCAACTTCGATTACGTCTTTGTTACTTCCGTGGTTGATTCTTAAAAATTGCCCAAAGATCTCATCCAATACAACACAATCTTGCTTGATGATATCATGATATTTTTTTCACCTTTTCTTAACTCCATACATCGCTTCCTCTAAGTGCTAGATATTAAAAGAAATTCTATGTCAGATTATATTGTATAATAACAAAAAATTTCCAAATGAATTTTATATAAACATATACCTCACTCAGAAACCAGTCACGCGTTAAAATTTCATCGAAGAATATCCATGGTCGACTTTCAAGACCACAAGAACATGGTAATTTAGATGAAGAATTGTAGTATTCCTTGAAAGAGCTTCGCATATCATCCACTAAACGCATCGGATCATATCCCTTTATCGCGTCTTTTGCGAAACGTTTTTTTTTTCAAGGATCGGTGTATGAATCTTCCATATATATAGATCTCTTACTTTACCTTTGTGGTCTTTCATTCCCATCAACATGTTGACGTTTGTCCACCTCATCACCGTCACTCTCATTTCCATTATTCGCATCATCCATCGAACAAGTTAGAGTAATATAAAATCCATCATTTTCTTTATTGGAGTAATGATTTAAAGAATTACCATCATCCTCATCCTGAATGTCAACCGCCATATTAGACGAAATGGAACTTCTACAAGCTCTTAGAACTTTATTCATTTTGGCCTCCATTCCGCCCTCCAACTGCTCAGAACGAGAAATGACCTCTAATCTCAGCACTTCAATTGCTTGATCCATTTTTGCCTCCAATTTTACCTTTAATTGATCAACTTGAGAAGTAACATGTAACTCTAGTTGTCTAGTTGCTTGAGTAGATGATTTAACACCCACACTGACTTGTTCTTCTTGTTCATTTGTACCGTCTAGCTCGTTGTTACTTTCAGTTTGAAGAACGTGCGTCTTCCATCAATATCTTCATGTCGTATATCCTCCCAATAAAGTTCAACTCCGGCTTCCAAGAGCGCGGCCCAACGGTCAATTACGTCATCGGATTCGTCAGGAAAAACCACGATATCATGTATGTGCGGTCCTTCGTCCCCATCTTCAACCGCGAGAAAGCTTTTTATATCCTATTAATTACATATTTTATTACAAAAATAAGTACAGAAATATCAATTAATGTCGATATTGTATTTGAAAAGATTCATACAATAAACGCTAACATATTTGTGTCTCCGAGTGCTCCTAAGACTTGTTCCAATGGAGGAGATATTTTTTTTTCTCAGACATCCATCGACAAATTTTAGGCTCAAAATCTGAGACCTCATCTCTAAGCTGTAACAATTCTGGAGAAAGGGTTGGAATGCACTCAAAAGGTAATAACTGTCTTAAAAAGTAGATTGTTAAATTATAGGATCCAATAAATTCTCCACATAGCAAATATATAAACAATAACTTTTAAATGAAACTTATTGTGAGTGGGAGAATGAAACCCGGTAAATTGCATCACTACTACAAAATGTTGGATTACACAACGGAAATTCCACAACGGAACACAGTACCGTTGTGGAATCTATATGCTTCCACAACGGTACAGTTGTACCGTTGTGGAATGTCCGGGATTCCACAACGGTACCACAGTACCGTTGTGGAATCCCGGACATTCCACAATGGTACGGTGTCCCGTTGTTGGATCTCGCCGCGGCCAAGGCAAGAACTCGCCGCGGCCAAACTCTTCCACAACGGTACGCTGTACCGTTGTGGGAAAGGTATAAAGTCAGAGATCTCACCGCGGCGAAGTCAATGCTTCGCCGCGGCGAGTTGATTCCACAACGGGACAATAACCCGTTGTTGAAATTGTTTTACGACCTTTCGCCGCGGCCAAGGCTTAAACTCGCCGCGGCGAATTGTCGTAAAAATTTTTAGGGCTTCACTATAAAAGCCTCATTTCGATTTCTTTTTTCATTTTTTACACTTTCACTCGCCTCAGACCTTCATTTCGGCCGATTCTGTGCAATTTATCCTAAAAAACCCACCTTGAAACTTCGCCGCCATTTCGCCGCCGCCAAATCTCGCCGCCCTCCTCGCCGAAGCAAAATCTCGCCGTGTCTCTTCTTTCTTTCTCTCGGTGTCGCCTCCCTTGCTCTCTCTCCCACCGAATTCTTTTATCAAGGTATGATTTATAAACTAATTTATGATTTTGGTTGTAATTTATGATATTGGGGGTGTAGATTTGGCTGAAATTAGGGTTTTTTATTTTGGGTTTTTTGTTCTAATTTATGATTTTGGGTATTCTATTAAGGAACTTATGATTAAGGAACTTATTTCGCCGCGGCCAGGTGTTCTATTGGCCGTGGCGAGACATGATGGCCGCGGCGTGTATTATACATGGCCGCGGCGAAATAAGTTCCTTAAAAAACATAGAATCTGGAACTTATTTCGCCGCGGCCAGGTGTTCTATTGGCCGCGGCGAGACATGATGGCCGCGGCGAAATAAGTTCCTTAAAAAACATAGACTCGTTGTGGAATCTTTATGATTCCACAACGGTACCACAGTACCGTTGTGGAATCCCGGACATTCCACAACGGTACGGTGACCCGTTGTTGGATCTCGCAGCGGCCAAACTCTTCCACAACGGTACGCTGTACCGTTGTGGGAAAGGTATAAAGTCAATGCTTCGCCGCGGCGAGTTGATTCCACAACGGGACAATAACCCGTTGTTGAAATTTTTTACGACATTTCGCCGCGGCCAAGGCTTAAACTCGCCGCGGCGAATTGTCGTAAAAAATTTTAGGGCTTCACTATAAAAGCCTCATTTCGATTTCTTTTTTCATTTTTTACACTTTCACCCGCCTCAGACCTTCATTTCGGCCGATTCTGTGCAATTTCTCCTCCAAAACCCACCTTGAAACTTCGCCGCCATTTCGCCGCCACCAAATCTCGCCGCCCTCCTCGCCGAAGCAAAATCTCGCCGTGTCTCTTCTTTCTTTCTCTCGGTGTCGCCTCCCTTGCTCTCTCTCCCACCGAATTCTTTTATCAAGGTATGTTTTTATCTCAATTTCATATCAAAATCTTAATTTTCATGAATATTTTGTGTGATTTATAAACTAATTTATGATTTTGGTTGTAATTTATGATATTGGGGGTGTAGATTTGGCTGAAATTAGGGTTTTTTATTTTGGGTTTTTTGTTCTAATTTATGATTTTGGATATAATGTTATTTTAGATTAAAAATGAGTTGTATTTTGATATTGTAGTTAAATTGAGTTCGGATTTGAGTTTGAATTTGTGTTTGTGATGAGTTTTATGTTTTATTTATTCGAATATAATGTGTTTTTTTTTATGTATTTAGTGTTGAATTGAGTTTAATTTTGTGTTGAAGATGATTTATTGTTTGAAAATGTTGTTGAATTTGAGTTTGAAATGATTTGTTCAATTAGGTGAAAATGGGCCGTTCAAAGACCCCCGCCGGTCACAAAGAAGCCGCCCCTAGCTCTTCTAGGCCCCCCACAAAAAAAAATAAGAGGTCTCGTCAAGCCGAACCCGAACCCGTAGTGGATTATAATAGTCGGGTATTCACTAGCAAGGCCGCAGAAGATCGCTACGACATCCTCGTTCAACGAACTCCGATCTTTGAACGAGGATTGAAGGTGAGCTCAAGCACGACTATAGGGGCTCAAATCAACAACACCATCGAAGGTTTCTCATGGAGAAAATTTTGTGCCACACCCGAGCACAAAGCAAACGTCACTCTCATGTACGAATTCTACGCGAACTTACCAGATCACGAGGATGATGTGGTGACGGTTTGTGGTGTAGACGTCGATTGTAGTGTCGGAGCCATCAACGCATTGCTAGGAACCCCGGACATCGAATTCGAGAATGAGGGTTACCGACAATGGTTGAGAAATCCTAATCTCGATGAAATGTTGAGTTTGTTGACTACTCCAGGAGAGAATTGGGTCATGGACAAAGGAGTTAGAAAGCTTTTCCGTAAATCATTGACGAGGTTAGACTTTTCTTCTTTTTTGTGTGTATTATTTTATCTATTGTATGTTTTAAATAGAACTGTGTTTATTTTTTCTATTAATTGCATGTTTTAAATATAACGGTGTTTAATTTACAGGCTCGCAAAAACGTGGATTTATTTCATTTGCTCCCGTCTCTTTCCGATAAAGCACTTCACCCGTCTCGACGAGGAACATGTCCATCTTTTGTTTTGTATCATTCGTGGTAACACCATCAACGTCGGTCGATTCATCTACAATTGGATGAAGAGAATCGACTACAAGAATATCAAAAATGGGTTGCCGTATCCGTCAATCATCTACGGCTTGTGTCTGAATGCCGGTGTTGGAGGCGCAAAACACGACACAACCAAGAAGTGTGGGGCGCCTATTAATGACAAGACGATCGAGAGATACATTGTCAAAGAGCCGGAAGAGGAGGAAGAGGATGAAGAAGAGCAGGATGAACCGTCACTCAATGAGCCACTGTTGTGTTTACAACCACCTCCGGGGTATGATCCCGCCACCCAAGAGTACATTGCTCGGTGTAACCACTATCTCGTTGGCGGGTATCAACACACCCAAGATTACATGTACCAACAAGGACAATATGGCGCCGCGGCTTTCGAAGGATTGAACGAGCTGATAGGTCGATGGGACATTAATCAGGAGAATCAATACCGGTTTCCTCCATATCCTCAATACACATACTATCAGGCGCAAGCACCGTAATGGCCACCGCATATGGCACCTCCTCAGTACCCGGGGCCACCACCACCACCACCACAACCACCTAGGAATGACAACGACGACAACGAGTAAACTTTTTTTTTAATGTGGTTTTTGAAACCTTCTAAGTTTAATTATTGTTTTCAACTTTTTTTATGTGTGTGAGACTTAAATATTTATGTCTTTATGTGTGTTTGATACTTGTTTCAGTTTTTAATTTGTGTTTGAGACTCGTTATGGTATTGTATGAATTTCTGTTTGAGACTTGTTATGGTATTGAATGGATGATTTGAGTATTTAAAATTTATGTATTGATTGTGTTTGATATTACTTAAGATTAATAAGTAATAACTAGATTCTCCCCGACGAAGAAGTAATTCGCCGCGGCCACATGTTGTATTGGCTGCGGCGAGCCGTCATGGCTGCGGCGTGAGTTATACCTAGCCGCGGCCTTGTATCCTCTTGGCTGCGGCGAGATATCATGGCCGCGGCGAAATGGGTTCCTTAAAAAACATAGAATCTGGAACTTATTTCGCCGCGGCCAGGTGTTCTATTGGCCGCGGCGAGACATGATGGCCGCGGCGTGTATTATACATGGCCGCGGCGAAATAAGTTCCTTAAAAAACATAGAATCTGGAACTTATTTCGCCGCGGCCAGGTGTTCTATTGGCCGCGGCGAGACATGTTGGCCGCGGCGTGTATTATACATGGCCGCGGCGTGTATAAAGCTTTTGATTCATGACTTGTGTTCTTTGGCAACCCAATCGCGTCTGCATTAGTTAAATACTCCGAACAAAATTCAACGGACTCCTCAGCTATATAGTTTTCTACTATGCTCCATTCCGGCCTATTGTAGTTCTTCACATAACTCTTCAACACTTTCATGTAACGTTCGATTGGATACATCCAACGTAAAAATACGGGCCCACATAATTTCACTTCACGTACCAAGTGAACAGTTAAGTGAATCATGATGTCAAAAAACGAAGGTGGGAAAAACTTCTCTAGCATGCATAGAGTTTTTACCAACTCCGATTGCATGGAATCCAACCGAGTGAGATCAATAACCTTCGAGCAAATCGAGTTGAAGAATACACATATCTTGGATATTGCAAATCTCACATCGGGTGACAAAATTCCACGCAAGGCGAGAGGTAACATTTGTTGTAGAAGCACATGACAATCGTGAGTCTTCATTCCAATAAGTCTCAAATCTTTCATAGATACAAATCTCGTATAGTTTGAAGAATGACCATCGGGAACTTTGATAGACGCAAACCATTTACACAACTTCTTCTTCTCCTTCCGATCTAGAGTATACTTAGCCGCTGGTAATTTTGTTTTTTGTCCGACCTCCTCCTCGGCATGCAAAATACTTCTTATATTCAGCTCCTTGAGATCCCTTCTAGATTTTATTCCGTCTTTCGATTTATGTGGATCATCAAGAAGAGTACCGATAACGGATTCGCAAACATTTTTCTCGATATGCATAACATCCAGACAATTCCGAACGTAGTGCGTCTTCCAATACGGAAGGTCATAAAATATCGATTTCTTCTTCCAAGGATTCTCCTGAAACGACTCTTTAGTACTAGCACGACGCTTTCTTTTTCCAAGGACTTCATTGACGTTTTTTACCATCTCGTAGACATCTTCACCAGACAAAATTCGAGGAGGGAGCCGTTCTTCTGTGTTGCCATCAAATGCTTGTTTTAACCTTCTAAATGGGTGGTCTCTTGGTAAAAATCTTCTATGCCCGAGAAAAACAGTCTTCTTACCATGCTTCAACCGGATGGAAGATGTGTCTTTCATACAAATAGGACAACCAATCGAGCATTTCACATAATATCCTGACAAATTTCCATAGGCCGGAAAGTCGTTAATAGTCCACAATAACATTGCCCGTAAGTTGAAAGAATCTCCACGATAAGCGTCTTTAACCTCATAGCCCTTATCCCATAACATCTTCAAATCATCAACAAGCGGTGCCAAATAAACATCGATATCATTACCTAGTTGACTCGGTCCTGATATCAGAAGCGTTAACATCAAGAACTTTCTCTTCATACAGAGTTTTGGAGGGAGATTGTAGTTCACCAATATAACCGGCCAAACACTGTATTTACTGCTCATCATGCTAAACGGGTTCATACCATCAGTTGCTAAACCAAGATGAAGATTTCGGGGAACAGCACTGAAATCCTTATACTCAAAATCAAAGGATTTCCATTGGGCAGCATCGGCAGGATGTCTGAGAACACCATCATTGACACGTTTTTCGGAGTGCCAAACCATGTTCTTCGCGTGTTTGACACTATTAAACATTCGTCGGAAGCGTGGCATTGGAGGAATGTACCATAACGACTGTAATCATAAAAAAACAATAAGAAGCATACCATTATAGGCTATACATGTATTTGATAATCGAGTAGTGAATACATACCTCAACTGGAACTCCTTTGACTCCGTCACGTGTCATTTTACCCTTCTTCCACCTCGACTCTTTGCAGATCGGACATTCATCTAGATTTTCATGCTCGTGTCTGTATAAAATACAATCATTCGGGCACACATGGAACTTCTCGTACTTCATACCTAATGTGCCCAAAGTCTTCTTCGCCTCATACATACTTAAAGGAACTTTATTGTCTTTCGGAAATGCTTCTTTAAGTGTTTCCAACAATTTTGTAAAGCTAGTGTTTGTCCAACCACCCGACGCCTTCAAATGAAACAACGTAACTAAAAACGACAACTTCAAAAAGCTTGTACACCCTTCGTATAATGGTGTCTCCGCATCAATCATCATCGACTCAAACAACTCCGGCCGGTCAACAAAATCGTCCTCCAAATCATTCATCATTCCGGGCATATCATCAACATCATCTTCAATATCATCAACGCTATTGTTTATCGTCGAGCGAAAAACCTCACCATGATAGTACCATCTTTGATAGGAGGTCATTATTCCATACGCAAATAAATGGGTTCGAACAACATCAAGCGAAAAATGCCTATGATTTCCACATCGAACACAAGGGCAACGAATAGATTTCACGTCGTTCATATTCTCTCTAGCGAATTTACAAAACTCATCTACACCTTCTTGATATATCTCAGTTAATCTATTCTCCCACATCCATTTTTTCATCTTCAATGATAGAAAATCCTAGATTTTACAACAAATACCCATTCTAATTACCAAGTTATAAAAAACAAGCATATTCAAAGCAAGTAGGAGAATAACTTACAAGATTTGAACGTATAGTTGAGAGTGATAACCAAGAATGGCGCAGAACGGGTCGGAATTAGGTTTGGAGTGGGTTTCCGAATGAGGTTTTGAGATTAGAAAGTGAAAATGACGAGAAATTTTTAAGTTATAGATCAAGTGCGCGATGTTTTGCCGCGGCGAAAGATATACATAGCCGCGGCGAATAGATTCCACAACGGGACAATCGTCCCGTTGTAGAATTTTCACCGCGGCCAAGTCCAAATGTTGCCGCGGCGAAATGAGTTCCAGTAAATCTGAGAACTATTTCGCCGCGGCTATACTATAATTTGGCTGCGGCCAGGTAGGTCACGCCGTGGCGAAATAGGTACATGGCCGCGGCGAAACGAGTTCCAGGGGCTATGTAAATCTGTGAACTATTTCGCCGCGGCAACAGTATAATTTGGTTGCGGCCAGAATGTATTGCCGCGGCGAAATAGGTACGTGGCCGCGGCGAAACGAGTTCCAGGGGCTATGTAAATCTGTGAACTATTTCGCCGCGGCAACAGTATAATTTGGCTGCGGCCAGAATGTTTCGCCGCGGCCAAATTAGATACGTGGCCGCGGCGAAATATTCCACAACGGGACGGTCGTACCGTTGTGGAACACACTCGCCGCGGCGACGTTTGACCTTGGCCGCGGCAAAATATCGCGATCTGACCCTAAAACAGTTTTCCCACTCGATTTTTTTCAAAATTTTCAGAAATTTCATTTTTCTTCTTCTTCTCTCTCACTCTCCGACCCACACCCACTCCGTCGCCGCCCGCCACACCCACTCCGTCGCCGCCCATCTCTTCTTCCTCTGCCGCCGTCCCTCTCTCTCCTCTCTTCTTCCTCCGCCCCTCATCTCCTTCTTCCCCGCTGCCTTTTCTTTTTCCTCCGCCCCTTATCTCTTTCTTCTTCCTCCGCCCCTCATCTCATTCCCCGCGGCCTTTTCTTCTTCCTCCGCCCCGCCTCTCCTTCCGACCCACATTCCGCCGTGGTCATGCTTCTTCTTCTTCTTCACAAACCCCTCTCCACAAACTCACCAAACCCACTCTCCACAAATTTCTAAGTCCACAAAACCTTGCCTCCGACCACAAGTCCCGACAACGTCATTGACGTTTTATCTCTCCACCACGCCTCCGTGCTCGTCGTCTTCACTCCGGGTAAGTGTTTTTTTTTATGTAATTTGTATTTTTATGTTGAAATTAGGTTAGAATTGTGTATTTGTGTTTAAGTTATATAGAAATTGAATATGGAATTTGATATTTATGTAGAAAATTAGTGTGGAATCGAATTTCGATTTGAGTTTATATTGAAATTGGTTTGAATTGAAATTGAATTTCGGTTTGAGTTTATATTGGAATTGGTTTGAATTGAAATTGAATTTCGGTTTGAGTTTGTGTTGGAATTAGTTTGAATTGAAATTGAATTTAAGTTTGAGTTTGTGTTGGAATTGGTTTGAATTGAGATTATGTTGAATTTTGTTTTTTCATAGATTATGTCTAATACTTCCACTAGTACCGTTAGCGGTAAACGGAGATCCACCAATATCGATGGTCCCGGGAAAAGAAGAAATACTCTTATGCCCAAGATTAATAAGGTTAAAACTCTTGGTAAAAAGATAAACGTCAAATTTAATGATAGAGATGAACCATTGGATAAGGAGGGTGATGAGTTATCGAGTTATTTTGGTGTGTTAGCTAGAGAACACGTTCCAATTTCGATGATCGATTGGAGACTAAAAGAGCATAAACAGCTAAAAGAAAGGATTTGGAACGAAATATGTGAAGCATTTACGGTCCCTATCGAACTTAAGAATAATTGTCTTATGAGAGTTGGAGAAGCGGCGAGGTTATTCCGTCACGAGCTATACAACGATCTAGTCAAAGATAACCTCAATGATCCAAGCGTCTTGAAGAGGCCGGAATACGTTTTAAAACGCTATGGAAATATCACCGAAGAAGATTGGATAAAATTTGTTGAGTATAGACGTTCCGATGTGTTCAAAAAATAATCGGACAATGGGAAAGAAATAGCGAGGAAGAACGTGTACAAATCTAGAACCGGCCGCAATGGATATCGAAAACTTGATCAACAAAAGGTTAGATTTACATGTTTTATTTTGTATTCCATGTTTCATAATATTTATTAATTAATTTGTGGTATTGCTTGATAATAGTACGAGGAGACGGGTGAATGGCCTACAAAAGAGGTATTATGGGTTGAGTCGAGAATGAAGGGAAAATCATCTCAAGAAGTTACGGATGAGTCTATGGAAAGTGTCTTGCAATCTAAGGAACATCCCGGTCGTGTTCGTGGGCAATCTAAATACTCGTCAAGTTGCAATTCCGTATCTCGTCGGTCAAACTCGAGTGACGAGGTAACTAAGTTACGTCGAGAAATGTGTGAGTTAAAATCTTTCATTATGAAAGCCTTAACTCAAAACGGTTTGAGTCTCAAAGATGCTAATGACCAGTTACCTAGTGTCATACGTCCCACAAATGAAGAGGAAAATATTGGTGTTGATGAAGAGATGCCTAAGGGTGATGATGAAGAGATGGCTAAGGGCGGTGATGAAGACATGGCTAAAGATGGTGATGAAGACAAGGCTAATGAAGTGACGTCTTTAGGTAATTTTTAATTTTTTAATACAAGTAAAAAAATCAAATATTTTTATATTATTTTTTAATAACATTAGTGAATTTATTAGATAAACAATCTCAACATGAAGTTGCCGACAAACCCGATAGTGTTCGAGCAAGTTGCTCAATGAATCCAACCACGCCGGTGACACCGTGTTCGGATGAAAGCATCGAATGCATTCTCCTCCTTGATGATTTCATGAATGGAGGCACGATTCATGTAGCAAACGGGCGAGCGTACATGAAAGCCGAACATGTTCATTTTTCATCTTTGGAGGATGTAAACGTACGAGTGAGCATTGCGACGGCTTTGATTAAGAAAGCTTTTTTGCCGATTCCCACCGATGAAGCCAAGACTATTGAAGAAGCCGTAGGGGGCTTCGTTAAGTGGCCAAAGAGATTAGTAGAAACTGAAATTGCAAAAGAGAGTCGCGGCCGGGTGGTCACACAAGTGTTGAAGGTCGGTGGTGATAGTGAACCTAACGCCGATGACGATAAGAAGATTTCATATAAGTTGATTAATCCAAAGTTTCGATTGCTCGCCCAACATGCCAACCGAGTAATGTTACCGAAAAGGGGATTCAATCAATGTCAAAGTTTGTGCAAGTATCGCCGTAGAGCATATTCCGGTGATGTTTGACGATGTTAAAGAATTCCTTAGATACGAGGAAATAGGCGCGTCATGCATAACGATTTACATGGGGTAAATATTTCTTTTATATTATTTTTCTTATATCAATATACAATATTTCATTTTATTAACTAATCCAATAATTGTTTTTCGTAGTTATCTACAATCCATATTAGACAAAAATAAGCGGAGTGAAGTAATGTGTTTTGTTGAAGCGGGTTTGAGTTGCTACCTCCAAACCAACAACGATGAGGCTCATTTATCCGAACGCGTCAAGCAAATCGGGAAAATAGTACGAAATTGCAAACCAAAACAACTAGTTTTGATGCCGTACAATTTAAATGAACATTGGATGATTGTTGTCTTCGATCTTTGGAAAGATCAAGCGATGTTCTTCGATCCGTTGAAAAATAAAATCCCATTGGATTTAAGGATGTTGATAAAAAGGTAAATTAATTACATGTTATTTGAAATATTTCATTTACACTAATGCTTCTTTTCTAATTTTTTTTTTGTTGGGCGTATAAGGATTTTTTCGGATTTCAAGCTTCACAATCAAGAAGCCCGAAGTAACGGTCAATCAACCTTAATCACTAGTGCCTCGGCTCCCAGACAAATCGGAAACACGGAATGCGGGTATAATGTCTTAAGTTATATGCGTGATATTGTTGGAGTTGGTATAGATAAATTACAAATGAAGAAGTCATATACACCGGATAACTTAGAGAAAGTTCGAGAAGAGTGGGTGTTATACGTACAAACTTTTATAGAATTTGAATATTAGTTTGATTTTGGATATAGATATTTATTTTGGATTTTTTTGGACATATATTTGGTTTTGGATGTTATGGATATATTTTGGATGTTATGGATGTATTTGGTTTTGAATATATAATTTCATTTTCAGGTTTTTAATTGGAAAACAAAAAAAAAAAGCTCTCAGGTACAATTTGGCCGCGGCGTGTAATAATTACGCTGCGGCAAAATTTCCTGGGAATTCATCTCGCCGCAGCCAAAGGTATACCTTGCTGCGGTGAGAATTTTTAAAAAACACAATACATATTCGCCGCGGCCACGTGTACATTTCGCCGCGGCAAATTCTTCCACAACGGGACTACCGTCCCGTTGTGGAAGATCTCGCCGCAGCTAGTACGTAACGTTGCCGCGGCGAGAAACGGAAAACAACATTATTCAACTCCGCCGCGGCCACGTATGTCATTGGCCGCGGCGAACTATTCCACAACGGTATGGCTTTACCGTTGTGGAAGTTTTCGCCGCGGCGAAATCAATACGTGGCCGCGGCGATTTTTTAAAAAAATTGATCCATTTTTCACAACGGGACTGTCCCGTTGTGGAAAATGGATGTTTCCACAACGGTACTGTACCGTTGTGGAATCATTACACAGCGGAGGATTCCACAACGGTACAGAACCGTTGTGGAATCATTCCACAACGGTATTGTACCGTTGTGGAATCCCCTGTTTGTAGTAGTGCATGTCTCTTGTTCGGCTTTATTATAA
Organism: Urtica dioica subsp. dioica; assembly: GCF_054948205.1. Classification (NCBI taxonomy): domain Eukaryota; kingdom Viridiplantae; phylum Streptophyta; class Magnoliopsida; order Rosales; family Urticaceae; genus Urtica; species Urtica dioica. The sequence continues at coordinate 7,033,120 of NC_142766.1, forward strand.
AAAACCGCAGACACCTCCAAGTCCATCCTATGTAGATTGTCCATCAAATAGACAAAAGAAAATGTCCCCCAAGGAGACTTTAAACAAAAATCCAAATCATCAAACATTCTCAAAATACCATCACCAATGTGGGCGCTATCTTTTTCCGGGTGCGCCAAAATTGAAGAGATGAAAAGCAAGACCGTCATCTTCATTTTTTCCAATTGCAGTGCCGCGGACCACTTTTTTCTTGCAGGAGCACTTCGCTTCTTTTTTGGACTTTGACCTTCTTCAGAAAAATCACTCAACGCTAACAATCTATCCATCACATCCCTATATGAAATCACCTTCTTTTTCTCAAAATGCTTCTCCCTAAACGAGTTAGTACCGATCTTTTTCCATCCTTCAGGATATTTCGAACACGGTAAACTCGATATCAACGCATACTCGATCATAGAAAATTGAATTAGTTTACCGTTCACAAGAAACCATACTTCCACTTCCTTCTTTGATTGTATTCGACGACATAACATCATCCACAATGACGTCAAATTCATGTCCAAGTATGTGGGGACTTCAATCAAGTGCCTAAATTGAGTTTCTTTGAACCAATCTCCTTTATTCTTCTCTTTATCATAAACTGTTTCGAAAACTTTAACGAACTCCTTCAATCGACATTTAGTTGATAATTTACACTTGAAGTTCATCCTCTCTGGAATCAATCTCCATTTGGGCCGAGGAGCATCAAGAACCTACATAAATACACCTGATGTTTTTTATTTGCAAAAAAAAAAAAAGATTAGTACATAAAATTGGATGAAAAAAGTTACCTAATTTGTATCGTCATGAGGGCCATCTCCTTCTCCATCTTGCAATGTTTGATCATTTTGCGGAACCAAATTCGTTTCTCCTGATCTATCTCAAGATTCCATATTACTTCAAACAAAAAAAAATTACAATGATAAACTTGCTTTTTAGTCTACTAGGTGAGCATAATTTGTGGTTAACCTCTATAATTTCGTGTGTTCATGTATTCTTTACATTGCATTTACTATTCCGGCGTTTGTTTACTACTTCAAATTGAATTTGTACTTTCTTATTCAATTCAAACAAAATAGAGTCCTCGTTTTTCAAAAGGTAATCGTTTTCGCCCGCAATCGTAACAAAATATTTACAAAAACATAAATTTATATAAATTAATAACTTTAACAAAAACAAAGTAAAACCTAGACATCCCAATAAACTTATACATTGAGTATTTATCCACAAACAATTTAAAACAAACATCGAACATCATCCATAGAATCGAAACATCGATTTTGGACACCCCTAATCCCTTCAAGAATTTCAATTCAACAACAATTTTCTACCAAAAAATCAAAGTAACTTGGAATTTTCTATAAATGAAAACATATATCTCTTTTCCTACAATTCCTCTTGTCGGACATCACATAACTATCAACATAACATTTAAAGTAACACATAATATCTTAGATGTTCAAGATCCAAACAAGGTCGCACACAACAATAGCAACATCTCTCTCTCTCTCTCTCTCTCTCTCACACACACACACACACACACACACACACACACACACAGTCACACAGGCACAACCAGGACTTCAAACACACGGTCATAACAAACTCATGAGTAACAATAAAACCACGAGAAATAGAAACAACAACATCTACCATCAAAACCGAGCCAAACTGCAAGCAAGCCATAATCCCACACAAACACCCTTACGTGGCCGAAAGCACGCTCAAACCATGACCATTCACGTCATAATCAAAACCCTCTGTAATTAATCTTTAAGTTCATGATTTCCCTGTCTTTAAACCGTTTATATTTTCTGTAACCAGTTAAAATAAATAAATAAATAAAATCAAGAATTGAAAAAAAACATGTCTTCTTTTGGATAAAGAAAAAGATACAGATAAGTTGAATATGAATGAAAAAAATTAAAATCCCAAATTTCATAATCCAAACCCTAGACCTTAGATTTTAATAGAGGAAAATTTTGAATCTCTGACCTTATTGAAGAACTTGATCGTCCGAAGCTCACCCAGCTCCTTTTCGGCACTAGAGACAATCCTCCTCCACGCGTCCAACTTTTGGCCGCTACTCTTCCGCTGCGGCTCCTTCTTCCTTTTTCTTCACCCGACCGCGTGCCTCTCCTCATCAAAACCTCGCGCTCTTCTTCCTCCTTCGGGTTTTCCGGCCTCCCTCTCTCTCTTCGCTTCTTCTCTCTTTCTCTCTCTTTTTTTTTCTTTTCTTTTTTTTTTTTCTGTTTTGGTTCCTCGGTTAAAAGAGGATGAGAAGTCTTATTTGAAACCAAAAAAATCAATAGAAAAGAAAGGATAATTTAGTCATTTTGTGTCTTCTAGAATTGAAATTGAATAAATTTAATTTTAAAAGAAAATGAGTTTTATAACCAGTCCATATACGCAAAGAAGAGTCAAGAGAAGGTTATTGGTGCAAAAAATCCCAAGACATATATACTGCATTAATTATGCCTTTGTCGTTTGTATACCAGATTTGTACATAAAAGTAATTCTAACTCAAAACTTCAAAGCACAATAGCTTATGTAAATTAGATGGTAGTTCATCTCCAAATATCACCAGTGTCCTCTGTATTTTATCGAAATACGTGATTTATCTCATCGTCTTCGAGAAATATCAGACATCTCCCTTTAATTTAATATTAATGCACATACATCTCCTAAAAATATATTATATTGGAAATGCCACCCTTTTTTGTTTATTTTTGAAAATAAAAAAATAAAAAATTTGAACTTTAAAAAATATTCTTAATGAAATAGCTCTTTATTTTTATTTTATATATAAAAAATTAAATCAAACTTTTTCTTTATAAAATGCTAATGATTTTTTTTTATTTTTTTTGTAAAGAGTGGTTTTGATTTTATTTATTTTTAATAAAATAGTAAATAAATATTTATTTTCTTAAGGGCATTTTGGGGAGAGGTATTTGTGAAATAGTATATTTTTAGGAGAGCTATGTGTCATTTATATAAACTGAGGGGAGATGTATGATACTTCTGAAAGCTGATGGGATAACTCCAGCATTTCGATTAAACACATGTGATACTATTAATATTTACACTTAAAAATGACATCCTCATGTTTATATTATTTTAATAATTTCACAAATTTCTATTTGTTACACTATAGCCATACATATATTGAACTTGTTTATATATATATATATATATATATATATCCAATCATACTATTTTTTTTTATCTGATCATACTACTATACATCCATTGTATCCAATCATACTATTATATATATAAAAAAATTAGTTAACTAGCCAATTAAAACGTTTGAAATTGCTATATAACCAATGTTTCATAAATCTTATATAAATAATCATAAAGATGACATAGCATCCCTGATTTGCCTTTTCATTGAATAAAAATTGTGATCTATTTACGTCAATTTACACGTGCTAATATATGGACGTGACTATTTATTTAATATTCATGAAACGTTAACTATATAATAATGTAAAATTATAAATATGACTATATACCTAATAGACCCTTATATAAATACATATTATATCAATTTAAAATGATTTTTTTAATCACAAATGGATATGAACCAATAGTTTTTAAAAACCTTACACATAACACTTGGGAAAAGTAGTTATAAATAAAAGTATATCATATAATTTAAACATATTACAATTTTCCAACTAAAAAATAATACATAAATACTTATATATATATATATATATATATATATATATATATATATATATATATATCATTTAGCTTAATCCATCTTAGTATATGCTCCACACATGTAATCTATAGAGACATAAGTTTTCTGTTTGACTTAGTTTATTAAGCATGTGTTTAGCTTTTCTAAAAGCTTAACCATTTTGAAGTGTTTGATAAGATATTTTTGTAGTAAAAATTGTAAAAGCGCTTTTGATGAATTGTATGTAATTTTGAAAATGAAATTCGTAGCTTTTCAAAAATCACTTTCTTTTATTTATACATAATTAATTATATATTCTTATTCATATCTATATATAACAAAAAAAAAAAAATACATGTATTTTAACTGTGCCGCATCTGCCACCATAACCATAAGATTACCTATAATTTCTCTAACTTCGTTAACAAACTCATACATCTTTTCAAGAATCAGATTCTCTAATATGCGTATTACCAAAAAACAATTTGCGTACTCCAGAAGTTTTTTAATATGCGCATATGAAGTAAAATACACCACGAGTGTCTTTGAAAATTCAGACTCATTGTACAGACTTTGAGCATAATGAAAAAAAAGGTAGAAGCTACTATGGTACACATTTAGAGTTAAACGTACACAAAAATTAAAATTATAACCATTAAGACTTCATCTTTTTGTCGGAAACTAAGCTCAAAAGGAGTGCGGCCGAACGGGTCCGTTTGTTAGTAGGATACGAAGGATGTTTTGCTGTGGAGCGCGTTGGCCGGAGTGGGGGCCTCATGCTGCTCTGGAAGGATTGTGTTAGGTTCTCCCTCGGCTCGTTCTCTCGCTTCCACATTGAAGGCACGTTAACGGACGAAACGGGGAATAGTTGGAATTTTTTGGGTCTTTATGGGGACCCGGTGGCGGGTAATCGGAGGTACTCGTGGGAGCTTGTGCGAAGGGTGATGAGGTCGCGGCCGGGACCGTGGCTCTTGGGTGGTGACCTTAACGAAGTGTCGAGCGATCACGAGCTTAGCCATGGAAGGACAAGAGAGCCTCACCTTCTCGAATCCTTCCGCCACTTGCTTGAGGATTGTGATCTTGTGGACCTAGGCTTTGTTGGGGCCGATTTCACGTGGCGTCGTAACTCTCGCCCGGATAGCATTGAAGAAAGGCTAGACCGATGCCTTGCCACTCTGGATTGGGGAGCGTTGTACCCGAAAGCCATAGTTCGCCATCTTGAGTATTGAAACTCGGACCATCGCCCGCTCCCCCTTCTCACTAGTGGTGGAAGGGAGAAGCGGGGGAGGACGAGGGAGAAAAGATTCTTCTTCGAGGAGGCTTGGTGCGACGATGAGGGTTGTGGTGACCGTATTCGCGATGCTTGGGAGGCGACTAGCGTCGGGGGTGACCTCCCGGCTCTTATCAAGTCTCTCGGCCGGTGCAAGAATAGCCTCGAGTCGTGGGGATCGGGGAAGAAGAGGATTTTGGCTATGAGGATTCGTAGGCAAAAAGACCTTGTTCGAAAGATCGGAAATGGGGACGTTGGAGGCTCTCGGGCTGATTTGAAGCGAGAACAACAACAACTTGATGCGCTCCTTGAGAAGGAGGAGCGGTTTTGGAGACAAAGGAGCCGTTTAGGGTGGATGAAATGTGGGGAAAAGAACACAACGCTCTTCCATAGGAAGGCCTCGGCGAGGAAGAGAAGAAACACCATTATTGGCCTTTATGATGTGAACGGCGTGTGGAGAGAAGGGGACCTCGGGATCGAAGAGGTGGTCACCGACTATTTTAACGAGATCTTCTCGTCCACCTCCCCGAGCCCGGAGAACATCGAAGCGGCCTTGGCGGGAATCGAAGCCGCCGTCTCGCCCAAGATGAACATCGATCTTCTTAGACCCTTCGAAGCGGACGAGGTGAAGAATGCTCTCTTCTCCATGAGCCCGATTAAGGCCCCCGGGAGTGACGGTTTCCCGGCCCTCTTCTATCAAAAATGTTGGGGGATTGTCGGCGAGCGGGTGACCAAGGCATGCTTGGGGATCCTCAACGACGGTCAACCGGTGTCGGAGATCAACGACACAATTCTGACCCTCATTCCTAAGGTCGACAAGGCGGACAAGGTTAGCAATTTTAGACCGATTAGCCTTTGCAATGTTATGTATAAGATTGTCTCTCGTTGTCTTGTGTGGAGAATGAAGGGATTAATGGAGAACATCATCTCGGAGAATCAAGGGGCGTTCGTTGGAGGTCGCCAAATTTTTGATAACGTGATGGTGTGTTTTGAGGGGATCCACACGATGAAAAGGGGGCGATTCGGGAATGGGGGGTGCGCGGCTCTAAAAATCGACATGGCCAAAGCATACGACCGAGTCGAATGGTCCTTCCTTGAAGCCATGATGAGAAGATTAGGCTTTGACGAGGCTTGGGTGGAAAAAATCATGAGATGCGTCAAGTCGGTTAGCTTTTCCTTTAACATCAACGGTGCGACACGAGGGCGAGTGATTCCCAAACGGGGGCTCCGTCAAGGTGATCCCCTCTCTCCGTTCATCTTCCTCTTTTGCTCGGAGGGACTCTCTAGACTCCTTCGGAACGGGGAGAGGAACGGGAGCATTACCGGAGTCCGGTTCGGCAGAGGAAACTTCCGAGTCTCTCACCTTCTCTTCGCGGACGATAGCCTCATTTTCTTTAGGGCGGAGGTTGAAGAGGCTTCGGCAATTGTGGATTGCCTTGACACTTATGCGACGGCATCGGGGCAACTAATCAATCTTGCGAAATCCGATGTGTGTTTTGGTAAAGAGGTCGAGGAGGGAATAAAAGGGGACATCGCCTCCATTCTCCGGGTCAACATTACGACTTGCCACAAACGCTATCTCGGGTTACCGACGGTAACCGGTAGAAGGAAGAAAGAAGTGTTTGCCTTTGTGAAAGAGAGGATTTGGGACAAAATTAAGTCTTGGAGAGGTATATGGTTTTCTCAAGCGGGAAGGGAGGTCTTTATCAAGTCGATTCTTCAAGCGATCCCGAGCTACACGGCTAGTGTCTTCCGGCTTCTCAAGACTCTCATCGCCGATATCCACAAAACCGTGGCTAAGTTTTGGTGGGGTAATTGTGACGAAAAGAAGACCCACTGGTGCAAATGGGAAGTTCTTACGCAACACAAAGCTTTGAGAGGTCTTGGCTTCCGTGATCTTGAGAAATTTAATCAAGCCCTTGTGGCGAAGAGCGTGTGGAGACTTCTTTGACGGAGGGGCAGCCTTGTGGAGAGAGTGTTCCGGGCGAGTTACTACCCGAGTGGCGACCTCCTCGAGGCATCATGCAAGTCCAATGGTTCCTCGATTTGGAGGAGTATGATGTGGGGTAAGGAGATAATTAAAACGGGCTCGAGATGGAAGATATGGGATGGTGAGTCCGTGCTTGTGGGGAGGGACAAGTGGCTGCCCCACACCCACTCCTTCACCCTCTCCGACCCCCCGTTCATTCCCGACGATATGCGTGTTGCGGAGCTTAAATCCCTTGGGGGGAAATGGAATGCAGAATTAATCCATGCGATGTTTGCTAGAGAAGACGCGGAGGCCATTCTTGGAATCCCGGAGAGCAAGTTCGGAATCCCCGATGCGATGAGATGGCATTATTCGAAGGACGGCGAGTACTCGGTGAAGAGTGGGTATCGGGTGGCCATGATGGTTTCGACCATGGCTTGCTCGTCAAATCCACGGGCCTACGCCGATTGGTGGGAGAGTCTTTGGGATATCAAGCTTCCCCTCAAGGTTAAGCTCTTTGCGTGGAGAACAAGCAAAGGTTGGATCCCGCTTCACGTCGCACTCGCTCGAAGGAGAATAATTGAGGATGAGACTTGCCCGATTTGCCACACCGGGCCGGAGACGGTGGTGCAAGTCATTTGGGGGTGTCGGTGGGCGTGCAAAACATGGAAACTCGCGGGGTTTGCCAATGTGGTGGCGGACACACGAGACGAGACCCCCATCACCATCTTCTTGAAGGCCCTAAACCACGGAGAGGTACGTAACATGGATTTCTTCATTACCTTGGCTTGGGAAATTTGGAATGTTAGGAACAACATGGTGGCCGGAGGTGGTGGTTGGGAACCAAGCGACCTCATCCGGTGGACCGGCGACTTCCTCGACGAGTACAAGAGGGCCAACACCGTGACCCGCGTTGAGGGCGACAGCCCCGGGGCAGCCGTGTGGCCTCCCCCTAGCCACGGTTCGGTGGCGGTTAGTGTGGACGCGGCGTTGGACCGTTCCGGGGGTCGTTTCGGCACCGGGTGCGTGATCCGGGATAGTCACGGGGATGTGATTGCCTCGGAGATTACGGTGAAGAACACGGCCTTCGATCCTCCCCTCGCCAAAGCCACCGCCATCCTCCGGGGCATGTCGTTGGCCAAAGATCTTGGTTGGAGAAAGGTGGTCATTCAATCCGATTTCCTTGCCGTGATTAATACAATCGGCACGAAGACGACCCCACAAACGGAGCTGGGTACTATCATAGAAGACATCAAGGCTAGCGCTTTGTGGTTCTCCGTTTTCTCCATCTCTTTCTTGCCCCGTGCTTGTAATGAGGCTGCCCACAACATAGATCGTTATGCTCTTGTTATTGGTTCGGATGTGCGTTGGAAGGGGCTTGTCCCTCTGTGCGCCATGCGGGAGGTCTTGAGTGATAAATCTCATTTGTTGTAACCACGGTTTTCCTCCGCCATTTAAGTGAGGGCGTTTAATGTTATCTTCCGTGGTTCCGCCCACGTTTACTAAAAAAAAATGAAAGAAAATCTACGGAAGTTTACTGAAATGGTTCCCACTTGCTATATATATACATATATATATATATATATATATATATATATATATATTAACGGCGATTAATTCTTCTTCGACAGCCAAGAACAATCTGTCAAGAAATCTCGATTTCCTGGGAACCAATTCGAACCTAAATTTGAGTTATAAGAACCAATTCGAACCTAAATTCGAGTTATAAGAATAACCCTAAAAAATATTATCGTATTTCAAACTCAGAGATACATATAGTCTGAACCTGTAGAGCTAGCCAATCTTCAAATTCAACGCGAAGCCGACGAAACCTAGAACAAATGTCTTCGATTCGGCGGAGCTTAATTATATTCCTTGTGGTTGTCGATAAAAGAATTGTATGGTAATGGATACACATATGTAACAAACTATATTTAAGTTAAATGGGTCATTGTTTTAAGTGCTTAAATGGTACTATATTCGAGTATTTATATATTTGATTTTAAATAATTATACTACGCTTCTCGAATGATATATCCGACTTTGAAATTAATGGTTACCCATTCAAGAATCAAGTAAAAATAGTTATCGCAACTATAGCACTACATAATTATATAAAAATGCATGCAAAACAAGAGCTAAATTTTATAACAATTGATGAGACGGTAGATGATGGGAAAGTGGATGAAATGACACAAGTAAATATTAAGATTAAGAGTGTCATACTTCTACGAGTAGTGTGGATAATTTAGGAGATGGAATTGCCGCAAATTTAGTAAAAACGATGAATCCGTAGTTTAAATGTTTGTCAATATTCTGAAAACTTTATATTAAAATAAAATAAATTTTGGTTGTCCACCTCTGTTTAATTTGCAAATTACGATTATTACACATACACACACACACACACAAATCAATACATTAATAATTACTATTTAATATTTAAAGAGAGGTGTACTTTTGTCTTTTCTATAATCATGTTTATTTTATCAAACGCTAAATTTGCTTTTGCTATCAGCAAAAGCTAATTTTAAAGCAGTGTACCAAACACTTGTCTGTTTTTGAAAAAAAAAACAGTTTTTTTCAAAAGCATAATCTAAAAACGTTTTTTTTTTAAGTAAAACTATCCCAATTTAAACAATTTTATCTTCGTGTGTCTATTTTTCATGTTATTTGACATGAAATTTTTTAAATATATAATTAATTAATTTTATGTAGCTATTCTATATTACATATTAAATTAATTTTCATACTATAAATTCTAGTTAGAATTATATAAAATAAGTTTACCTATACTTTCTTTTGTTATAAACTAAAATAACTAAGGATACCATATGTCAATTACAATCTATCTATTTCATACCGGTTTCTGCTAAATTAGATTCCAATGACGTTTTGAAATCATACAATTTAACTTAATATAATAATAAAAACACAATTAAAAAATCTCTCTCTGAGTTCTCTCGAGCTTCAGAGCTTCCTTTGGTGGTGAAACCTTCAAATAAGGTCATGGATGTCTCTGCAACAAGTGGAGTCATATGAATCTTACAAAAGATGAAGATGTGGTCGTGGCTATCGAAGACGATTCCTTGGACGAAGGAAGAAAGATGGCAGACTCTATGCTTTTAAGCAACCTATGGAACGTGAAGGAAGGGCGGGCTACAGATAAGTGAGCTCCATAACTCGATCTTCAAGTTCAGCTTTGGCTCTATGACGGAGAAAAAGAAACTGCCCCTAAGCAGAACCAAGACCCGCCAACGCGGCGGTCGGAGTCCCATAAGCCTACCTCGAATCCACCGATGATGAGGTAGGTGACCAATTTCCCAAAACCACGGGAAGTGTGTCAGGGGAGTCTCGACACCATTTAGAGGAAAACACATCGCTCGAGAAAAAGATTTAATCCAATAATTATGAACCCTCAAAATTGGGAGATGATGAAGTTACCAAAGAGGGACAAGTCATTTTCCAAAGCCAAGAAGTTACGTCGTTTGGAAAAGGAAGGAGCACGACAAAAAAAGCCAAACGCTTTCTTGGACGTAAAATTAAAGAAAAACTCAATTTTTTAATTTTGGGGACCAGAATAACCCAAGCCCATTTATCCCAACAACCCCACTTATGAAGGCCCAACTTTTATCCTGGATGTGGACCCAAAATCGGAAAAGGGCCCATGGGGCGAAACTCCCAAAGAGTTTGCGTTCAGAAACTTCGACGCGCAACGCTCTCCCCCACCCTTCAACAACGTGAAACCAAGAGAAGGAAAGATCGTGGGCTCTGCTTCTCCCCCTTTTTTGTCTACCAACACTGCTCTTCTCTCGCCAACCGATACCGACGAAGGTGGTGGTGTTGTCACAAAAGCTAAGTACAAAGCCCAAGAAGGAAATCAACCCAATTCCATCCTCTGCGAGAATGATCCTACGACGGCTTCGGCGGGGAGGACCGGCGAGATCTCCGTGGATGAGGCGGAGATAGGCGGATTGGCCTCTACAAAGCCTCAGGAGTTGTTTGAAGGGACGTGATCTATGGTGGTGGATGGTGGAAGGAGATCTTAACGAAGTGTCGGACAACAAGGAGCTTAGTAATGGAAGAACAAGAGAACATCGCATCTTTGAATCCTTCCGCCACATGTTGGAGGAATGTGAGCTCTTGAATTTTGGGGTTCGAGGGGGAGGAGTTTACATGGCGGCAAAACTCAGCCCTGAATAGTGCCTAGGCGAGACTGGATAGGTGTCTTGCCAATTCGGAGTGGAAGGTGCTTTTTTCGAAGGCCATGATTCACCACTTAGAGTTTTGGAATTCGGATCATCGCCATCTCCTCCTTTCTACGGAGGGCGGTGAGGAGGCTAATGTTTGGAGAAGGCTGAGAAGATTCTTTTTTGAAGAAGCGTAGAGAAGATGAGTATAATTTGAGAATCCGAAAAGAATAGGAGGCGGTTCCTTTCGGGGGCTTCCATGCCCTTTCTCCTCGATGTTATCCGTCCGTGCAAGAATAGCCTCGGTGGTTGGAGTGTGGGCAAGAGTTGGGATTTTAAGGCTAAAATTGACAAATCAAATGAGGTAATGCAGAGACTCGGAGACTAGAGGTCAGGGGCTGCTCGTAATGATTGGCTGGGAGGAGCGTCAACTTGCTGCTCTCCTTGAGAAAGAAGAACGATATTGGAGGCAAATGAGTAGAATGACTTAGATGAAGTGTAGTGATAAGAACACGAGCCTTTTCCATTGGAAGGCTTCATCATGAAAGAATAAGAAAGACATCCGAGGTCTTTTCAATAGGACCGGTAACTGGGTCCAAGGGGATAAAGGCATCGAAGAAGTGATCTCTTCTTATTTCTCGGAGATCTTTACTTATTCATGTCATAATCCAGGCGCTATTGACGAGGTCATGGAGGGAATGGAGGCGAGAGTCATGTTTAAGATGAATGACAATCTACTCCGGCCGTTCGACGGTGATGACATGAAGAAGGCTCTATTCTCTTTGGAGGCAATCAAAGCCTCGGAGAAGGATTGATTCTTGGTATTCTTCTACCAAAGACAGTGGGAGGTAGTAGGAGAGCTTGTGTCCAAGGTTTGTTTAGGAGTTCTTAATGAGGGGGAGTCAGTGACGGAAATCAACGACTCGATGATTACTTTGATTCTTAAAGTGGATAAGGCGACGAGGGTTAGTGAATTTCGACCGATAAGCCTTTGTAATGTTATTTATAAAGTGATTTCTTATTTTCTTGTGTTGAGAATGAATGGACACATGAAGAGGATCATCTCAGAGAACCAAGGTGCCTTCATAGGGGGTCGCAAAATATTTGATAACGTGATGGTTTGTTTCGAGGGAATCCACACGATGAAGAGAGGGCGGTTCGGGAACCGAGAGTCCGCGTCGCTCAAGATCGACATGGTCAAAGCCTACGACCGAGTGGAGTGGTTGTTCATCGAGGCAACGATGTTGAACTTGGGCTTTGACATGCCTTAGGTGGAGAAAATCATGCGGTGTGTGAGATCGGTGAGCTTCTCTTTCAACATCAACGGAGCAGTGAGAAGCCATGTGGTTCCGCAACTAGGTCTTAGGCAAGGGGACCCCCTCTCCCCTTTCCTCTTTCGCTTTTTTTTGGAAGGTCTCCCTTGCCTCCTCCGTGAAATAGAAAGATGAATAGCTATTCAAGGTGTGAAATTCGGGCATGGAGACCTCCGCGGGTCTCATTTACTCTTTGCAGATGATAGCCTTGTCTTCTTTCGGGCTTGCATGGAGGAATGTGAAGCGGTGGCGGGTTGTCTCTCGTCTTACTCGGCGGCGTCGGGATTACTCATAAACTTCTCCAAATCCGACATTTGTTTTGGGTGCGACGTCCCGGAAGAAGTCAAAGACCTTATTGTGAACTACCTTGGAGTCATTAGCACCTGTCGCCACCAATGGCACCTCAGCTTGCCCACCTTTACTGGGAGAAGGAAAAAGGAGATGCTCGCCTTCATGAGAGAGAGATAGTGTGGGAAAAGATCAAATCTTGGAGAAGGCGTTGGCTTTCGTAATCCGGCCATGAGATCATCATCAAGTCGATCCTCTATGCTATTCCTAGCTTCGCGGCTAGTTGCTTATGCTTCCCAAAGGTGCTCATTAAGAGTATCCATAAAGCGGTAGCCAAGTTTTGGTGGGGGAATAGTAGGGATGACCGAAAGATCCATTGTTGTAAATGGTAAGAGTTGGTTAAAAACAAGTCATGTTGGTGGGTTGGGCTTCCGGGACCTTGAAAAATTCAACCAATCTCTCAAGTGAGTTGGCTCCTTTGAGGAGATTGGGCAGCCTTGTGTGTCGGGTGTTTAGCGGGAGTTATTATCCGAACGGGGATCTCCTCGGAGAAAGTTGCGGCTCTAATGGTTCTTTCATGTGACGGAGCTTGGTTTGGGGTAAGGAAATATTGGTGGTGGGTTTGTGGTGGAATATCGGGGATGATGAATCGATCTTGGTTAGAAGGGATAAATGGATACCCCGGGCCACTAGTTTCTCCCTCATCGTCCCCTCCCCTATTCCCGACAATACGAGAGTGGCAAAACTCAAGGACCAGGATAGGGATTGGAATGAAGCCTTGGTCCGAGCTATGTTTGGTAGAGAAGACGTGGAGGCTATTCTCGGCATACCGGAGTGCGGTTTCGGGGCTGCCGATGTGGTGACATGACATTATTCTAAGAATGGCGAGTATACGATCAAGAGCAGGTATCGAGTGGCTATGTCCTCACTTCGGAAGTGAGCTCTTCGAACCGTTCGACCACAATCGCATGGTGGCAACGTCTTTGGAGATTGCCTATTCCCTTGAAAGTCAAGCTTTTCGCGTGGATAGTGTGCAAAGAGTGGATTCTGTTGCGTACAAAGCTTGTGAGTTGGAAAATTACTTGGGATAGCCACTACCTCTTATGCCTTGGAAGCCCGAAAACCGTGATACATGCTTTTTGGGAGTGTCGTTGGTCCCGAAAATTGTGAAAACTTGTGGGGTTCGACGTTGTGGTGAAAGCCTCCCGCGAAATAGACGTAATTAGCATCTTGAACTCCGTTGAGATACACAAATTCGATTTCTTTGTTACCTTGGTGTGAGAAATATGGAATCTAGGAACAAAATGATGGTCGGAAAAGATAAGTGGTCTCTAGGGAAACTCGAGGAATGGACCGAAGGCTTCCTTGAGGAGTATATAAAGGCAATTATGGTACCGGCTTTGGAGAGCAACCACATCGAGACTCCGGGATGGTCGCCGCCGGATGAGGGAGTTATTTCGGTGTGTGTTGATGCGACAATTGACGAAAAGGGGACGGCTTGGCACGGGGTGTGCTCTTCACGATCATAGAGGCTTTGTCACTGCATCTGAGGAGCTGTAAGGAACCGAGACTTTTCTCCTGCTCTTGCGTAAGCGGTGGCAATTCTTCGGGGAGCTCGGTTGGCGTTGACGCTCGAGGATGATCGAGTTGTAATACAATCGGATTGCCTCTCGGTGGTTCGGGATGTTAATAGTGGGGAGTGGCCGACGACGGAGATGGGAACAATCTTGGAGGACATTATGGTATTGTGTTTAAACTTTTCCTATGTTGATTTTGTCTTCCTCCCCAATTCTTGTAATATTGTGACACACAATTAGACTCGATTTGCTAGGTTCGGATGTACGTTGATCGTAGATTGTCCTACTTTGTGCTATGAACGAGGTCTTATGTGACCAAAATGCTGTTTTGTGACAACAATATTCCTCTGCCATTTAAGTGAAGATTGTTTAATGAATTTTTTGTGGTGCTGGCCACGTTTACTAAAAAACAAATTAATATAATATTTTTTATTTAAAATAAAACAATGAAATCTCATATTGTATAATTTTACTATTCATTTATGCATTCCGAAGTAGAGTTGGATCTCGAACATATTCCACTCTCACGGAGATGCTCTTAATCAAACTCAAAACCTACTTGGTGTATAATTTGTAGTTTCGCCTATCGCATGCGAAAAGATAATCTAAGAAGCCAGGGGGATAGTTCGTATAATCATACAGAGACGGAGACGGAGACGGGAAAAAGAAGAGCAATTCTAGCCTTTGACCTTAGCCTGGGATTCTAGTCTCAGAGGAACGAAATGTTGAAAGTCCAGAGATTCCCTTCGAAAGCGTACGGCAGTTTCTTCACCGGGATTCGCTACGGCATCGGAGGTACGTCATCTTGTCGTACTCTGAAATCCCAAACTTCTGATCTCGAATATGCCTTGGATTCGTTCGATAAAATGCTCCAAACGCGTCCTCTGCCTTCTGTTGTGGGTTTCAACCAGTTGCTGAGTCAAATCGCGAAAATGAAGCGTTATTCAGTCGTCGTTTCATTGGACCACAGAATGGGTCTGGTTGGAGTGAAGCCTAATGAGTACACACTCAGTATCCTGATTAATTGCTTTTGCCATTTGAGAGTCATGCGCTTTGGCTTGTCTATTCTTGGGAAGTTCGTCAAGCTTGGTTTTGAACCCACTCAGGTGACCATGTCCACTCTCGTAAACGGGTTCGTGCTGGAGAACAAGGTCAAGGAGGCAAAGGAGTTCTTCCATAAAATGGTTGCGCAAGGTTATGAGCCAAATGTCATCACTTACACCACTTTGCTGAACGGGTTTTGTAAGACGGGCAACACTAGCGAGGCCGTTGAGCTGTTGAGAATTATGGAACAGACTAAGGACTGCAAGCCAAACATAGTGTCGTACAGCACCGTCATATACGGCCTTTGCAAAGAAGGACTGATCTCAGATGCAAAAGATCTCTTCGCAAAGATGAGAAGCAAAGGCATTGCTCCAAATGTCGTCACTTACAACACCTTGATTCACGGGCTGTGCAGGTCCGGCGAGGTCAACGAAGCCACGAGGTTGGTGGAAGAAATGCAGAGCCGAGAGATTGTCCCCGACGTACAGACTTTCAGTATCTTGGTTCACGGGCTTTGCAAAGAGGGCAATGTTTTAGAGGCCCAAAAGGTGATTGACAACATGGCTCACCGAGGCATAAGGCCGAACGTGGTGACGTACAATTCGATGATGGAGGGTTATTGCCTGGCAGGGGAAATGGGCGAAGCCAGGAAAGTGCTTGACACCATGATCGCCAAAGGCTTATTAGCCTCCGAGGTCTACAGTTATAATATCTTGATCAACGGGTATTGCAAAGCTTTGGAGATAGAAAACGCTCTGGCCATTGTCGATGAAATGTCAGATAAGGGCCTGAAACCCGATGTTGTAACTTGCACGACTCTCATCCATGGCCTTTGTAAACTGGGAAGGACCCGAGACGCTCAAAGCCTCCTTAATGCGATGCAAGTCAGCAGGCAAAACCCTAATGCCCGAACATTCGCCACTTTACTCGACGGTTTCTGCGAACACGGGCAACTTAAAGAAGCGAAGGAACTGTACCGGGATATGGTGGAGAAGAATCTACCCATCAACATCGCTTTCTACACTACACTCATCGGAGCTCTGTGTGAAGCTCAAGATTTAGAAGCTGCAAAAGATCTATTCGGTAAGTTAGAATCGAGCGGCTTATGCACCGATGTGATGGCGTACACGATAATGATCCGTGGTCTTCTCGGCGCAGGACTCGCAGAGGATGCGTTAGAATTATACCGAGAAATGGAAGAAAAAGGTTGTCGACCAGACAGTGTGACCTTTAATATTATGATCCGGGGATTTTTCGACAACCATGACTTGTCGAGAGTTTTTGAACTTACAGTAGAAATGGCTCGGAGGGGTTTCATGGCAGATAATTGGACTTGTAAGGTTTTGGTAGATTTAATATCTGATGGGAAGATAGATTCTTCTCTCCTACCTCTAGTCGTTAAAGATACATGCAGAGACGACTCAATAAATAATGAGGCCTAGTCGGGAATTAAAAATAAACCTCCAATCATATTCAATTTTTTTTTCTACCCTTTTTATATGACAGATTATATCTTACGTTATATTTTGTCTAATGATTTAATCGGTAACCTGTAGTTTTTTTTTTTTTTTTTGTTTTTTTTTTTTTAATTTTTTTTTTATTGAAATGATATTTCAAATTCGATTTTTCTACTTTTGAGTAGGGAAATATTATTTATATTCCTACGCTTTATTGAATAGGATGATGTAACTAAATAGTCAATTTAAAGTTATGAATTTGCAAAATAGCAAAGGCTTGTCTTAATCGAGTGAAATAGCCAAAATGTGCAGCAATCTAGTTTCAAAAATTTTTTTGACTCCAATTTTAATTTTTTAGAAAGTGATAAATTGTTTATAATAATCATAAAAATTTTTAATCCTGTCTGTCATAAAAATTTTGAAAACTTAAATTTGTCTACTATACTGATAAGTTGAAACTTTGGATATTTTACTAATCAATAAGTTTCAAATGGCTATTTTATATAATTTTTCCCATTGAATATCATTTTGGTTTACTTAAGGCTATTCTTGATTTGTTTTCTTTGCTAGCACCGGGCTATGGTTAAAGCTTAAAATACAATTAAAAAATGTTAGGGATTGATTAAAAAAGTTAAAATTGTATGGACTTCATATTAAAAATGTATAGAATAAATCCGAAATAAAAAAAGTTATTCTGGTTGAATTTCTTTTTTCTGACTAATATAGAATTGAAAAAGGAAATCAATCTAATTAAATTGTCTAATTGAGGTTACAATCAAAATTATAAATAAAACATTAAACAAATGCTTTCAATTGATAGAAAAATACCTCCTTTAAACTGTTAATGTTATAATAATTTTTTGTTCAATTTGTAATGTTAATAAATTCAATAAATCGCATTTAAAACACTTTACACTAAACTAGAAAGAAAAAAAAAATTAACTAATAGAATCATGTTTTGTTTTGTTTTTTTTTTTGTTTTTGTTTTTGTTTTTGTTTTTGTTTTTTTTTTTTTTGTTTTTTTTTTTATGGATTCCTCTCACGGTACAATTTTAGATATATCAAGGATAAGTTTATATTTAGACTTATAATTTTTTTTTTCCCTTCGATATAGGTAATTTTAAATTTCATGTTTAGTTATGTGATCATTAAGGCTTTTTATTTTCGTCTTGTGACTCAAACTTCTCTATCAAGTAAATGAGTGAGAATGCGTATCAGTAATAACTAAACCATCTATAATTATCAAGCTTTTTCTAATTTGATATTTTCTTTTTCCTAATGAATAGAAATCAAATCTAATGCAAGTCTAATTATTATTATTATTATCAGTGGCATAAAAGATGAGACGCAAAATTAGAGGGAAAAAAGCTATATAACGTTTAAGACCATCCCCACCCGTAAGCTAAAGGGTGGGGATAGCGTCCAAAGATGCTCCAACCGAGCGGCATATCTCACGCCATTATGGCGTGGGATATTAAATAGGGGTGGTGTCACGCCAAATATGGTGTGACGCTATTCCCTACACCTAAATATTTTTTTAGTCCTTATAAAATTTATAATTTATATATTTGTATTGATTTATAGAATTATATCATATTTATCCTTAAATTATTCATTAAATTTATTTTCAAATACAACATTAACATTTGGAGTTTGAGATAAACTAAAACGACATTAATTTTAAAAGAGAAATAAAATAACATTACAACGACATCGAAATGTAAAAAAAAAAAAATTAAAAAAAAAACAAAATGCAACAAATAAAATTAAAAATAAATTTACAATACATAAATTAGTAGTCGGGAAGATTAGCGCCGGATCCTCCAAGACCGGTGAAATATTGTGAATATGAATCAGAATTGGAAAATGGTGTTTGAGATTGTTGTTGTTCGGCTCTCTTTTGTAAAACTTTGTACTTTATTTTATTTTATTTTATGTTATTTGTTTTGTATTGTATTTTTTTTTCATAAATATTAAGTTTACTTTGTGTTAATTTGTATTTTGAATAATTTTATGGAGTAATACTTGATTATTAAATAATAAATAAGTGGTATAATTGAAAAATATTAAATAAATATAAGGGTATAGAAATAAATAAAAGAAAGTTGAATATAAAATTAATATTTCAATTTGGTGTAAAAAATAGAGTTCGGTTGGAGATGAGATAATGTTTGATGTGACATATACTGTAAAATAGAGTAGAAAATGGTGTTATCGGGTGGAGTTGGTCTAAGTTCACCAAATTTCACTAAAATTATACTACAAAGAAATTTGATAAGATATACCTTATAAAAATTTATATATCAGAAAATTAAGAAAATAGCCAACTTAAACGTTTGACATTGCTAAATAGTAAACATTTGATAAATTTAGGTAAATACATGAAAATGACTATTTATCTAAAATTTACCAAACGTTAGCTATTTAGCAATCTCAAACGTTATAAGTTGACTATTTTCCTAATAGACCATTTATTTATTTAACAAACCAGGACCACTAGTGGGACCAAGTGGGGACCGGGGCTCGTGCATCTAAAACATTTGAAAATGGGATAATGAGACTCATGCAACTTAAAAAAATAAATAAACAAAATTTCGAACTTGATATTTCTATTACTAAACTCTTGTTATTTATATGAAATTAATCAAAATCTTTAATCTGACACTTCTATTATATGATTCTACACGACCATCCTTCAAACTCCGTTGACACTTCTATTATGTTCTACATGATCACCCTTCAAAATTCACCAACTAAGGACAACCTACTTCCCTTCAAACGCCGCCAATATCAGAAAGTCCCACATCGACTAGGGATGTATCATTTGAGCTCTTTATAAGGCTTGTGGGTTACTCCTATAATTACCAAGCTTGGTTTTAGATAGAACCCCACACCTTTAACATGGTATCAGAGTGGGGCCCATTCTCGGTTGTGGGCTACCTGATCGGGCCTATACTTCACGCTTCCAGTGCCTGTGCCAATGTGTGCCTGTGCCTGTGCGCGTGAGGGGGTGTATCAAGGATAATCCCACATCGACTGGGTATTACGATCCTGGGCTCTTTATAAGGCTTGTGAGTTACTCCTCTAATTACCAAGCTTGGTTTTAGATGGAACCCCACACCTTTAAGATGGTATCAGAGCTCACAGTGATTGAAACACTGCAAGGATTCGTCAATGTGTACGAAGGCATTAGTTCTTTCCCTGAAATATTCTCGCCGATTTCAGCTTTGTTATCTGTTATCAGAAGTGGCACATCGAGAAAACATGAAAGGTCCACTACAAGATAAACTCAAAGACGTCGCTCAGCTCATCGAGGTGGCAGTAAGAAATCGAGGCTTTTCTCCCTCTCTTGCGTAAGCGCTGGCAATTCTTTGAGCTCAGTTGGCGTTGACGCTCGGGGATGACCGGGTTTGTAATCCAATCAGATTGCCTCTCGGTGGTTCGGAATGTTAATAGTGGAGACTCGCCGACGACGGGGAAGGGAACGATCTTGGAGGACATTAAGGCATTTTGTTTAAACTTTTCCTATGTTGATTTTGTCTTCTTCTCTTGATTTTGTGAAATTGTGGCACACAATTTGGCCATATTTGCTCTTAAACTAGGTTCGGATGTACGTTGGTCGTAGACTGTCCCACCTTGTGCTATGAACGAGGTCTTATGTGACCAAAATGCTGTTTTGTGACAATAATATTTCTCCACCATTTAAGTGAGGGTTGTTTAATGAATTTTCCGTAGTACCGTTCACGTCTACTAAAAAAAAAATAGTATTATTTATTTAAAATAAAACAATGAAATCTCATATTATTTTATAATTTTACTATTCATTTATGCATTCCGAAGTAGAGTTGGATCTCGACGCATTCCACTCTCACGGAGATGCTCTTAATCAAACTCAAAACCTACTTGGTGTATAATTTGTAGTTTCGCCTATCGCATCCGAAAAGATAATCTAAGAAGCCAGTGGGATAGTTCGTATAATCATACAGAGACGGAGAAAAGAAGAACAATTCTAGCCTTTGAACTTAGCCTGGGATTCTAGTATCAGAGGAACGAAATGTTGAAAGTCCAGAGATTCCCTTCGAAAGCGTACGGCAGTTTCTTCACCGGGATTCGCTACGGCATCGGAGGTACGTCATCTTGTCGTACCTTGAAATCCCAAACTTCTGATCTCGAATATGCCTTGGATTCGTTCGATAAAATGCTCCAAACGCGTCCTCTGCCTTCTGTTGTGGGTTTCAACCAGTTGCTGAGTCAAATCTCGAAAATGAAGCGTTATTCAGTCGTCGTTTCATTGGACCTCAAAATGGGTCTGGTTGGAGTGAAGCCTAATGAGTACACACTCAGTATCCTGATTAATTGCTTTTGCCATTTGGGAGTCATGCGCTTTAGCTTGTCTGTTCTTGGGAAGTTCGTCAAGCTTGGTTTTGAACCCTCTCCGGTGACCATGTCCACTCTCGTAAACGGGTTCGTGCTCGAGAACAAGGTCAAGGAGGCAAAGGAGTTCTTCGATAAAATGGTCGGGCAAGGTTGTGAGCCAAATGTCATCACTTACACCACTTTGCTGAAAGGGTTTTGTAAGACGGGCAACACTAGCGAGGCCGTTGAGCTGTTGAGGATTATGGAACAGACTGAGGACTGCAAGCCAAACAGAGTGTCGTACAGCACCGTCATATACGGCCTTTGCAAAGAAGGACTGATCTCAGATGCAAAAGATCTCTTCGCAAAGATGAGAAGCAAAGGCATTGCTCCAAATGTCGTCACTTACAACACCTTGATTCACGGGCTGTGCAGGTCCGGCGAGGTCAACGAAGCCACGTGGTCGGTGGAAGAAATGCAGAGCCAAGAGATTGTCCCCGACGTACAGACGTTCAGTATCTTGGTACACGGGCTTTGCAAAGAGGGCAATGTTTTAGAGGCACAAAAGGTGATTGACAACATGGCTCACCGAGGCATAAGGCCGAACGAGGTGACGTACAATTCAATGATGGAGGGTTATTGCCTGGCAGGGGAAAAGGGCGAAGCCAGGAAAGTGCTTGACACCATGATCGCCAAAGGCTTATTAGCCTCCGAGGTCCACAGTTATAATATCTTGATCAATGGGTATTGCAAAGCTTTGGAGATAGAAAACGCTCTGGCTATTGTCGATGAAATGTCAGATAAGGGCCTGAAACCCGATGTTGTAACTTGCACGACTCTCATCCAGGGCCTTTGTAAACTGGGAAGGACCCGAGACGCTCAAAGCCTCCTTAATGCGATGCAACTCCACGGGCAAAACCCTGATGCCCACACATTCGCCACTTTACTCGACGGTTTATGCAAAAGGCAACTTGGAGAAGCGAAGGAATTGTACCGGGATATGGTGGAGAAGAATCTACCCATCAACATCGCTCTCTACACTACACTCATCGGAGCTTTGTGTGAAGCTCAAGATTTAGAAGCTGCAAAAGATCTATTCGGTAAGTTAGAATCGAGCGGTTTATGCACCGATGTGATGACGTACACGATAATGATCCGCGGTCTTCTCGGCGCTGGACTCGCAGAGGATGCGTTAGAATTATACCGAGAAATGGAAGAAAAAGGTTGTCGACCAGACGGTGTGACCTTTAATATTATGATCCGGGGATTTTTCGACAACCATGACTTGTCGAGAGCTGTTGAACTTACGGTAGAAATGGTTCGGAGGGGATTCTTGGCAGATAATTGGACTTGTAAGGTTTTGGTAGATTTAATATCTGATGGGAAGATAGATTCTTCTCTCCTACCTCTAGTGGTTAAAGATATATGCAGAGACGACTTAATGAATAATGAGGCCTAGTCGGGAATTAAAAAGGGTTATTGGCAGCGTAAGTACAACTTTTCGATTTTATACACTTTTATACGGAAACTTTTATAGAAAAAATAATTAATAGACTGTAAGCTGATTGTAGGGGTAGAATTCGGCCCCATTAAATAATTTGATATTTGGTCGCCAAAGTATCATATCAATCAAAGCCGATTTCGATAAAATAATTTAAATAATAAATAAACGATAATTATTAATTGATTGTTACTAATCCTTGTCGTACGAATTTAATAAACAGAAAATTAGGAAAATGGGTAACTTAAACGTTGAACATTGCTAAATAATCAACGTTTGGTAAATCTTAGGTAAATAACCACTTTCAGACGTAAATTAAGTAACCAACGTTTGGTATATGAAAGTGGTTATTTACCTAAAATTTAAGATTGAAAGTGGATATTTAGCTAAGATTTACCAAACGTTGGCTATTTAGTAATGTAAAACGTTTAAAGTTGGTTATTTTCCTAATGGACCCTTTAATCAATCACTTGGGCCCGACCCAAATCCATTTTACGACGTCACAATGTAACCACCAAAGTCGTGACGAAGTCTAAGTCAACAAATGAGAAGTGATCTCGCCTTGAAACCAGGAGAATTGACGATTTCAATCGAGCTTGTTCAGACACAGAAGCGATGCTGGCAGAAGAAGAGGCGATGAACGACGAAGTCGCCAACATGTGTCTTCAAGGATTTCATATCCCGTCGTAGTATAAATTCTATTCTTCAGAGAGAATGTGCACATTACTTTACTTTTTACCGCATACTCTCTCTCTCGCTCTTTCTCTCTCTCCCAAATTGTACTTCTCAGCTCGTCGATTGTGTTCATAATCAGTCGAGCTCGACCAGTGTATTCTAGATCAAATTGTACTAAGTAATTGTTGAGACTCGGAAACGACATCAACAGTCTCTTTGAGGCATTTCGTCGAACATCTTGCGCGCGTTTCGGAG
The DNA here is from genome assembly GCF_054948205.1 of Urtica dioica subsp. dioica. NCBI lineage: Eukaryota > Viridiplantae > Streptophyta > Magnoliopsida > Rosales > Urticaceae > Urtica > Urtica dioica. Next base: position 7,056,724 of record NC_142766.1, read on the forward strand.
ATTGTCGGCGTTGAAGTTGTAATCAGAAAAGAATTGGAGAAAAAAGTTGTTCTTTTTCTTATTCATTGTTCATGGGTATTTATACACGTACAATACATAACGTATAAGCAAAGTATCAACTACGTAATATTCTCCTAATTACTACATAATATTCTATGTAATAATCTCCTAATTAGTACATAATATTCTACGTAATATCTTCTAATAACTATGTAATCTGTAACACTCCCTCTCAAGCTGGAGCATATATGTTAATCATGCCCAGCTTGTTACAAAGATATTCAACCCGAACCCCATTGAACGCCTTTGTGAAAATATCTCCTATTTGATCGTCTGTGTTTACATAAGATGTGGAAATCGAGCCTTGTTGTATCTTCTCGCGAACAAAGTGACAGTCGATCTCAATATGTTTTGTTCTCTCAAGGAAAACTGAGTTGGATGCGATATGGATGGCAGCTTGGTTCTTGCACCATAATGTCGCTGGCAAAGTGACGTCGAAGCTTAATTCAGTCAATAGTTGATGTATCCACATTATCTCGCATTCTCCTTGGGCCATCGCTCTGTATTCCGACTCCGCACTTGATCATGATATGACATGTTGCTTCTTGCTCTTCCATGAGACCAAGTTTCCTCCGAAAAATACGTAATATCTAGTAGTTGATCTTCTGTCTATCTTAGACCCTCCATAGTCTGCATCTGTAAAGCATTCAATTCGAGTATGACCATGATTTGAATATAAGATTCCACGTCCTGGTGCTCCTTTCAAGTAACACAAGATCTGCTCCAATGCTGCCCAATGATCAACTGTAAGGGATGCCAAGAATTGGCTTACTATGCTGACGGAGTATGCAATGTCTGGACGAGTAATGGTGAGGTAATTCAACTTGCCGATTAATCTTCTATATCTTTTAGGATCATCCATTGGTTCTCTCTCCTTAGTAAGCTGCACGTTAGGAGTCATTGGGGGCACTGCACGGTTTAGCCCCTAATTTTGTCTCGGAAAACAAATCAAGTTCATATTTCCTTTGAGATAAGTATATACTTTTTTTCTTCTCGATACTTCAACACCCAAGAAGTATTTTAGCGTGCCCAAGTCCTTCGTATGGAACTGAGTGTGAAGGACTGTTTTGAGAGATGAAATGCATGTAGTATCACTTCTTGTAATTACTATGTCGTCAACATAAACGACTACGAGAATGACACCATCTTTCGTGCTTCTGAAAAATACAAAGAGGTCAGATTTTCTCTTTCGAAGTCCGAACTATTCAAGGGCCTGGCTAAACCTTCCAAACCAAGCACAAGGCCTTTGTTTAAGCCCATACAACACTTTTCGAAGACGACAGACACGATCGTACTCCCCCTGAGTAACAAAACTAGGATGTTGCTCCATATACACTTCTTCATGTAAATTTCCGTGCAGAAATGCATTCTTAATATCGAGTTGGTGCAGATGCCCGTCATGGGTTGCCGCCAAGGAGATGAAGAGTCGAACAAATGTCAACTTGGGAACCGGAGAGAAAGTATCGGAGTAGTCAACACCATAGGTCTATGCAAAACCTTTGGCGACTAAGCGGGCCTTCAATCGAGCAAGAGTGCCATCCGGATTCATTTTGACTGTGAAGACCCATTTACATCCAATTGCTCGTTTTCCTGAAGGAAGAGTAACCAACTCCCAAGTACCATTGTCATCTAAGACATTCATGTCCTCTGTCATTGCTTCTGCCGACCTGGATGATCTAATGCCTCACGAACAGTTTTAGGAATGGTGATAGAGTCGAGGGATGAAACAAAGGCATATGAAGAGGATGAGAAAAGGTTATATGAGATAAAGGAAGAGATGGGGTAAGTACACTGTCGTCTACCTTTGCGTAATGCGATGGGAAGATCATCGATCAGAGGTAGAACTGATGACAAAGGACCCGGTGTAGGACATGTCTCTAGTGGATCAATGAGGGTGTGTGGTACCCGACGGACACGACGAGTGTAGATCTTGATAGGAAGAGACGGTGGTGCAACACTAGGAGCAGGTTCAGTGGTGTCTGTGGAGTCAGGTGCTAAAGGAGGTGGTACTGGTGAGGGATATGGAACGTCTGGTGAAGTAATGGAATAGACTAAAAGATCATCGTCCTCGGGTGGTGGCAAAATTGGTTTCTCAGACGTAAAGTATGGTAAGTATTCTAGAAATGTGCCATCGATAGACACAAGATACCTTTGGAGACTCAGACAATAGCATCGAAACCTTTTTTTGAAGACGAGAGTATCCTAAGAACACATATTTTAAGGGTTTTGGATCTAATTTTGTGAGACCTGGATGAACATCCCGAACAAAACATGTACAACCAAAGATTTTTGGATTAACGGGGACCAAAATCTATTGAGGGAATAATGTTTTTCAAGCAATCACACCTTGAAGAACATATGATGGCAAACAGTTGATAAGAAAACATATAGTAGAGATGACATCAGCCCAGGAACACTTTGGAACACCTGTCTGAAATAGCAAAGCTCGTGCAGTTTCTAGAAGGTGTCGATTTTGGCATTCAGCCACTCCATTTTGAGACGGAGTATCAACATATAATGTTTCATGGAGCATGCCATTTTGGGTCATGTAATTTTAAAATTGATTAGACATGTACTCTTTGGTATTATCACTACGGAAGGTGCGAATAGAGATATTGAATTGAGTACGGATCTCAGCACAAAAAGAGCAAAATGATGAGAATAATTCAAAACGAGTTTTCATTAAAAATAACCGTTACACGAGAAAAATCATCCACAAAAGTGACAAAGTATCGAAAACCTAGTTTGGACGTAATAAGACATGGACCCCAAACATCTGAATGAACTAATTCAAACAGAGCGTTAGATCGCTTATTGATCATAGGACTGGAACTAAGGCGATGATGTTTAGCAAACTGACATGACTCACAATCTAAAGAAGAAACTGAGCGAAATTGAGGACAAAGAAACTTGAGAAGAGGAAGGGAATATTGACCTAAACAATATGTTTTTCAAGGGTTGACGTGATGCTGGTGCAACAATGGATTTGGGTGTCGAGAATGTAGAGGCCTCAAGATTCATGTCCTTTACCAATAGTCCGTTTCGTCATGAGATCCTGAAAAACACAAGAGTTGGGGAAAAATGAGATTGACCAATTTAATGTTTTTGTGAGTTGGCTAATGGACAAGAGGTTAAATGATAGATTGGGTAAGTGCAAGACTTGAGATAGCAATAAAGGAGTAGGTGTGATAGTGCAGAACCAATAACATTGGAAGGGGATCCATAGGCTAAGGTAACCGTAGAAGCGGAAGCATGAGGTGTAATGGTGGAGAAGAGTTTAAAATTACATGTCATATGATATGTGGCACCAGAATCAATGACCCATTTGGATGATGAGGAAAGAAGACACGCACTTGGATTACCTGATTCGCCAATGGCAGTGACAGAGGGTTTTGAAGTCCTTAGTGGTTCTTGATACTCGAAAAATTTGGCATACTCATCAGCAAGACACGAACCAAATTGTTGTTGGAGGATGCAGCATGAGCCGATGGGTTCTTTTGATTCTTGTACAGAAGCTTTCAGCCTTCTTGGATCGTGTGACCTTGTTTTTTTGTAGTAGTTACAAGTGACTACGGCAGTATCTGTTGGACGAGAATTTGAATTCCTTGGGGCTCCAGGTTTGTAATAAGCGGGGTGGCTTGAGCTATGCATGTTTCGGGATAGTAGAGCTCCACTGACAGGATTAGACGAGGTTCCATCCCTGCGAAGAACGCGGCTGAACACCTCTTGGATAGATGAAATGTCGGAACCCCTTTGACCTTGCAGTGTCAAATGTCGAAGGAAGTCCCGCAAGAAAGCTCGTAATGGCCATTTGCTCTCGCTGTTGTTGCTAAACTTTCACGTCGGCACTGAAAGGCAGCAATATGTTGAGCTCTTAGTAGATCTTCTTGAACTCCATAAAGTAGGCGGTGAGAGATTGGTCTTGTTTTTCAGCCCTATATAAGACTTTGCATACATCGAACATGTGAGAGAGATTCCCTTTTCCATAATATCGGAAATCCAAATAGTCCATTAATTCTTTGACAAACTCGCAGTGATTAACAAGACCAATTACCTCAATACCAATAAAGTTACGGATTTGGAGGAAAAGACGAGCATCTTCGCGAAGCCATGCTTGCTTTGACTCATCACTTGGAGCTGTATCGGTTAGATGATCATCTTTGTCGATACTCCGGAGGAATAACCGGATGGTTTTTCTCGAATCGAGGTAGTTAGAACCACTCAACTTGTGGTCCGTGATCTTCGAGAGTACCGGAACGACCTCCGATACAATGATGGCTTTTTTTTCGGCCATTTTTTTTTCAAAATAGTAAGGAATACAACGGGAGAAATAAACTCAGGATATTCTTTTTGGAATATCAGAGAGTCAAAATAGACAAAGTAAAGGGAAAGTGAAATAATGAATGAAGGCAAAGGCTTCTTTGGGAACTAAGAAACTGAAATAAACCAGTGGAATTGGCTGATGCAATGTGGACGAAGCAGCAGAGAACAACCGAATCGGGAAACAACGGCGGCAGTGGGCGCATGGATTGCACGCGTGACGGAGGACATCGGGCGCGTGGGCGCGTGTGGTGGCGCGTGGGGCAGATTCTTGGTCGTCAATCAGCACAGACTTGGTCGGAATTTGATGCTCGGTCGTTTTAGAAGAGTGGTGAGATTAAGAGATCAGTGAAATGAGTGATTTTGATACGAAACTTGAATATGGAGATAAGGGTTTTACATTTCGGGGATTTTCTTAATTTTTTGAGAAAAAAATGGAGGTGATTTTGAACAAATTTTCTGAGCCATGGGAAGGTAATTTTGTTGCTCCGATACCATGTAATCAGAGAAGAATTGGAGAAAAAGGTTGTTCTTTTTCTTATTTATTGTTCATGGGTATTTATACATGTACAATACATAAAATCTAAGCAAAGTATTAAGTACGTAATGATCTCCTAACTAGTACATAATATTCTACGTAATATCTTCTAATAATTGTGTAATATTTAACATAAGTAAAGGACGAGGAATGATGTGGTGATAAAAGAGTCGGCGATGACGCTTTGACGAAGAGCCTGAGCGTAGAGTGACCCTAGCTCATGTGAGATCCGATGGGCTTTGGCAGCCCCATGTCAAATTATTTTATGGGGCCGAATTCTACATCAACAATTAGCTCCCAATCTATTAATTATTTTTTCTATAAATTTTTTGGTATAAAAGTGCATAAAATCGAAAAGTTGTGGTATTTATGTCGGAGTCCACGTGTTATTTTAATGGACTAAGAATAACGGTGGTCCTAAAACTTAATTTTAAGTATTTTTGCAGCTGAAAAAAAGTTGTGGTATAAAAAGGTATAAAATCGAAAAGTTGTGATATTCATGCCGCCAATAACCCAATTAAAAATATACCTCTAATTCTATTAATTTTTTTCTACCCTTTTTATATGCCAGATTATATTACGTTATATTTTGTCTAATGTTTAGCAGGTAACCTGTAGTTTTTATTGAAATGATATTTCAAATTCGATTTTACTAATTTTGAGTAGGGAAATATTATTTATATTCCTACGCTTTATTGAATATCATTTAGGTTTATTTAAGGCTATTCTTGATATTTTTTTTAGCTAGCACTAGGCTATGGTTAAAGCTTAAAATACAATTAAAAAATCTTAGGGATTGATTAAAAAAGTTAAAATTGTATGGACTTCATATTAAAAGTGTATAGAATAAATCTGAAATAAAAAAATTATTCTTATTGAGTTTCCTTTTTTCTGACTAATATAGAATTAAAAAAGGAAGTTAATCTAATTGAATTGTCTAATTGAGGTGACAATCAAAATTATAAACAAAAAACAATATATGCTTTCAATTGATAGAAAAATACATCCCTTAAACAGTTCATGTTATAATAATTTGGGAAAATAACAGATATAAACCATGTGTTTTAGTGAAACATTGAGTTTAGTTTTAAAAAATGTCGGGCTTGTATTTTCTATTTAATTATAATGACGACATTATACCCTGAAATGTATAACAGAGTCACAAATATCTCTTTCATTGATATTAACTCTTATCTAAGAAAAAAATGAATCAAATCCAAACCAATACACTAACTTCTAAATTCCCAATTTTGAAATAAAAATAGCCTTAAATTAAAATTAAATAATAAAATTCATATTTCCCAAGAGATGACTTTGTTCCTTGTTCGAATCGCAACTCTAAACCCTGGATTCTTTGTTCGAATATGTGATTTTGATGACTATAAACTATCGATTTTTACCCCTTGGCGTAATTTTCCACTGATCTTCACCGTCGATCCATTTCGAACCGCCAATTCTCCGATCGAAGACACAAAGTCGCCAATTCTCCTACAAATAAATCGAAATTAATACGAATAAATAGAAATAAATTGAATTAAGATGAATTAATTCTGAATTAACATGAACTCATTCTGAAGTAACATGAATTATTTACGAAATAAACATAAATAAACCGAATTAACACGAATTAACACGGGTGAGAGCCGACCCAACCTTGCGAATTCTAGATCGAGACAGAGGTTTGGTCACATCTTCGTGTAGATCTGGGCCTGACGTCTGCATGGGTCGACAGTCGCCTGATGGGATCGCTAGCGCCGAGGATTCTTCCTCGCGATACGTCTTCGACGACGCTTCCTTCAAATCCGGTGGCACACTATCCTCTCCGTGCGCCTTCATCGCTTGAATCAGATTCAGTCGAGGAGTCGTCCATCGTCTTCCCCACGCAAGGACGTCAAGATCCGGCGAACTTTTTCACACCACCGGCCTGACGTAAGCCCGGTCACCTCCTTCGTGTGCGTTGCCCATATCCGAGCCCAGGCGCATCGTCTTTGCGGGATAAACTTGATTTACAATAAGATAAATCTAGGGCGCATGGCTGATTCCTGGGCGCTCGCTCTCGAGCCTTGGCTTCAGAGACCGAATTAAACCGCAAAACTCTCTGAAAGCTCGACGACGATGAAGCTATTCGTACATACACATACAACGCCTATGTATCAATAGGCGAATAAAAAAAAATACGAGAAAATGAATAAGTAAGAACACAGATTACAGAGCAAATAGCACCGCCGTACCAGTTTTTTGGAAATTAAATAACAGAATAGAGAATGTCTAGTGAAGAACGCACAAAAAGAAAAGACAAAGAATTAGAAAACAATTCTTGACTCTAGAGAGAGAGAGGAGGAGAGGAGAGAAAAAGTGAAGGTTGAGATTGTCGTGGAGAGAGAGAGAGAGAGAGAGAGAGAGATATATATATATATATATATATATATATAATAAATCTAGAGTTATTTAATTACAAAATCTCTTGATATTAATACCTGAAATCATGCAATATATTTGGATAATCATATGTTGACTTATTCATATTATTATTTCTTCAAATAAAACGAGATTGGATTAGGGGTATTTCTACAGAAAAATATTGGCTGAAACGCCACTTAGTGAAATTGGTTATTTATCCAAATAAATGTAAACGTTGACTAATCTGCAATTTCAACGTTTGAATTTGGCTAGTCCGTCAAATTATTCTTTTTTTTATTCCTCGCACAGTTCAATATTAGATATATCAAGGATAGTTTATATTTAAACTTATAAATTTTTTTCCCTTCGATCTAGGTAATTTTAAATTTCATGTTTAGTAATGTCATCATTAAGGCTTTTTATTTTCGTCTTGTGACTCAAACTCCTCTATCAAGTAAGTGAGAATGCGTATCAGTAATGACTAAACCATCTTTAATTGTCAAGCTTTTTCTAATTTGATATTTTCTTTTTCGTAATGAATAGAAATCAAATCTAATGCAAGATGAGACGCCAAATTAGAGGGATAAAACTATATAACTTTTAAGTTCACCAAATTTCAATAAAATTAGAATACATAGAAATTTGATAAGATATACCTTAAAACAATTTATTTATCTAGCTTTAATAGTATAGACCGTCTCTTTTCTCTCTCTTTTAAAAAACACCAGCAAACCCTAGTTGTTGAAGGCGCCGCCGCTGTCCCTTAGGACCCGGCCGCCACTGCGGTGGTGTGTTCCGACCTGGAGGGAGCTTACAAAGATTATCTTATTCTATTTTTCAGATTTTTGCTTGTTTTTTTTTTTTTTTTTTTTTTTTTTTTTTTTTTTTTTTTTTGCATCTTTTCGTGTCCTTGCTCCGACTTTCTTCTTCGCCTTGGTCGGCGCCTCACGGGCACGCATCCGTCCTTCCGGCGCTCTCCTCGGGCTTCCGTCTTTGGGTGGCTTTTTGTGGTCTCAATCTCCGACGACGGTAGTTCTTCTCCGCCGCTCGTGTTGGGGATTTGGCTGCGATTGGGCTCTTCGCGGCGTCGATCCTAGACGATGGGAGGTATGCTTCACCTTTCTGTTGCTTGGTTTTGTGGCGCGGGTTCTCGGAGGCTTAGGCGTGGCGGCTCGGTTTCTCGTCGATGGAGCCTCGTTCCCTCGGCGATGCCGGTGCGGCTCGTCTCCCCTGCGTCGTCAACGGTGCGCCTCAGAGCCTCGACGGTGATGTGGCTTCGCTCCCCATCGACGATGGTGCAGCTCCTCCCTCGACGACAACAGGGCGACTCGGTGCCTCGACGAATACGGAAGGGCTCGGCTCCTCAGCAACGGTGGTGCTACATGGCTCTTCGGTAACAACAGTGCTACGTGGCTCCTCGTGGTCAGCATCCTCCCATCGGTTCGGTGTTGAATCTCGTGTGTCGGTCTCTGATTTTGATGTTAGATTTTTCTTTTTAGTTTCAGTTTTAGTCTGTGTGTGAAACTTATTTATTTTTCTGCTTGGTTTCTTTTGGTTTGTTTTGGACTCGGATTAGCCGTAGTATCATCTCCCGTGGTGGATTTCCTGTTAGATTTTAACCTGTGCAGGTTGAAGAGCCATCTTATTCGTGGCCATCGGGCCGAGGTTGGTTGGATTTTTCCATCGCTTGTGTGCTCTATTTGTGCTTGTAATTCTTCCCGTTGTCGAAAGTTTGCACATAACGTTCTTTTACCGGAACTTAGTGTTAGATTCACTTCAACTTAGATCTTGGCGACCCTTATACTAAGGTGTTTTTCTCCTGTATTGATGAGTTTTTTTTTACCCAATTTTAATGGAAAATCCGTTCTATTAAAAAAAAACCAATTTATTTATCTAACAAACCATGACCACTAGTGGGACGAATTGGGGCCCGGGGGGCTCTCATGCATCTAAAACATTTGAAAATGGGATAATGAGAGTCATGCCACTTATAAAAAATTAATCAAAATTTCAAATTTAATATTTATATTACTAAACTCATGTAACTTATATGAAATTAATCAAAATCTTTAATTTGACACGTCTATTATAATTCTACATGACCACCCTTCGGATTCCATTGATACTTCTATTATGATTCTACATAACCACCCTTAAAACTGTGTTGTCACTTCTATTATGATTCTATATGACTACCCTTCAAAATTCACCAACTAGGGACAACCTACCTCCCTTCCAAACGCTGGAATTTCAACATGACCACCGCAACCAAACTCATAATGACTTCAAGGGAAACAATATTTAAGATTCTAAAAACATCGTCGTCAATGTCAAGCTCTCAAACTTTCCATATCAGCAGCGCATTTACAAAATCTCCATCGTTGATTGTAAGCGAAAATCTCCAGCATGCCGGCAAACATCACACCCTTAAGTTTAGCTAGGTACGATTTCATCAGATTTCCTTGTTGATTTGGTCATGAATTATTTCGGAATAGATTTAGCTCGTTAGGTTTTGTTAGGTTTCAAATTGAATTTCGTTTTTTCAGGTGTTGCGTATGTACTTTCCGAGGAAGTTGAAAAAGGACAAGCAGAGCAATGGGCATATATTGGCCGTCAATGAGGTACTTGATTCTTGTGTAGCCTGAAACATCAAACCTATTCTAGTTGTTCTTTGTTTTGAGATAACAATGCATTTTCTCCATGTTTAAGTTTTTTTAGGCCTACATAGCCTTGGGTTTAAATTTAATGGTTAATTGCTTTGAACGAAATTGCAGAGAAGTGACAGATTTGATATATTATAGGTATTTTAAGTAGGGAGAGTGCATATTCAGTGAAGTCTTAAAGAAATTAGTAAGGTGAAGAGAAATTTGAGCGTTGCGGTTTTTGGAGAGAGACAAAAGAATATTGTAGTATATGATTTATGCTAAAGCTTTTTCTACAACATTGTTTTACCTTATATTGTTACAAGTTTATAATGTAGATAACACTTAGAAGAGAATTTACAAATTTTGTTTATATATATTTGTAATTTTGTATTTGTTGATTCGTTTTTTGTTGGCTTTATTTTTTAGTGCAAGTTGTGTGGAAATATGTCGGTCGTTATGTTTCTACTTCTGGTGTGACATCTTTCTCCCTGTGTGCAGACTCTTTTTCAGGCAAGTTTCCAGTTTTGACAGATTGCTTCACTGATGTCTTAATTCTGAGATATTGCCTCGCTGCTGTCTTCATTACAAGATATCTGCTTCGCTGCTGTCTTCATTACAAGATATCTGTCTCGCTGCTGTCTTCATTGCACGATATTAACTATGTGATATTCGCTTGAGGCCGGGTAAAGAAACCCGAGATACCTTCCAGGATTGTAAAGCTGCTATAAAAGACATGCGCTTCCCCTTAGCAGCCTCGACGCTTTTGATAAAACACTCAGAGCTCTTAGACGTGCAAGACCGGCGGACTGGGAGGCTGTGTGTTTTGTTGATAGCGGTGTATTCTCTCAAACACTATTCCACAAAGATTGAGTGTCTGTGAGAGTTGGGTTTTGTGTTCACGTGATTGAAGGTTCACGGACAGCTGAAGACTAAAGGTCATCTGAGCCAGGAGGTTGCTCGAAGGGTGGAATTGAGACGGAGCTCAAATTCAGGGGGAGTCCCTGACTAGGTGATCACTGGTGGTAATAGTCTCTAGATTTTATTGATTTGTTGATTGTAATCAGATATAAACCTTGTGTGTACTATTGACTACAAGATAGTGAAATCCTTTCCACTGGCAGCGTGCCCCCAGACGTAGGTGTTGTTCACCGAACTGGGTAACCGTATCGTGTGTATTTTATTTACTGCACTGTTTGTTGTTTATCCATAATCTGTGTTCAAACAAGTTGTCGGACACATTGTCAACTCAATGTGTGCGATATCTTGTCTTTGCGACTAATCAGAATTTCAATTGGTATCAGAGCAGGCACCTTGATCTTTCTGGTGGTTTCCTAGATTTTTTTTTTCTGATTACCTAATATGGATAGTTCCCAAGAGGGAGGTTCAGTCAATCGCCCTCCAATACTCGACGGGACCAACTATGGTTATTGGAAGGCACGCATGAGCGCCTTCATGAAATCCCTTGATAGCAGAACATGGAAAGCTGTGATACACGGGTGGGAAGCTCCTTTTAATGTTGATGACAAAGGAGCCTCTACTCGTCCAAAATCCGAAAAGGACTGGACCCCCACTGAAGATGAGGCGGCCCTTGGTAACTCTTGTGCTCTTAATGCTATTTTTAACGGAGTCGATAAAAATGTTTTCAGGCTGATAAACACGTGCACTAGTGCCAAAGAGGCCTGGGAAATCCTTGCTGTTGCCTATGAGGGAACCACAAAGGTCCGTGAGCAGAAGCTACAATATCTCACAACCAACTTTGAAGCCCTCACTATGCTCGAAGATGAATCAGTTGCTGAATTCAACGTTCGCATCCGAGACCTTGTCAATGAATCCTACTCTCTCGGGAAACCCATGACCGATGAAGATCTTGTTCGAAAAACTCTGAGAGCTTTAAGCCCAAGATTCAAAATGAAGATCACGGCCATTGAAGAAGTCCATGACCTAAAAACAATGAAGTTTGACGAACTCATGGGATCCCTCATGACTTTTGAGCTTTCTCTACCCAAGATGGAGAAGAAACACAAAGGGATGGCCCTTAAAAGCTCTATTCATGAACAAAAGGAACATGTATACTCGGATTCTGACAATGATATTGACGATACCGTAGCTATGCTGGCAAAAAATTATAGCAGGGTTATGAAGAGATGTCTCTTAAGATGTCAACGACAATTTCCAACAAAGATTCCAGAAGAATATTAACCCTCACAGGAATGGTAAAAGTGGTGAACGCTCCGGAAAAGGGAAAGGTATTCAGTGTCATGAATGTGAAAGTTTCGGACACATTCAGAAGGAGTGTCCCAACTTCCTCAAGAAACAGAAAAATGGGTACAACGCTACTCTATCGGATGAAGAAGATGAAGATAGCGACTCCGATCAGATAAGTAACTTTGTGGCCTTTACTGCTTCCATTCATACACATGAATCTACTAATGAATTTGGTGAATGCTTCCAGAAATTTGTTCTAGAGGAAGAACTATCTGACGATGCCATGAATGATGCCTACAATACTTTGCACACCAAATAGGTTGAGGAATCCCAGATTCTCGACAAATAGAGTGCTCTTATCCTCACTCTGACTGAAGACAAGGCAAGGCTTCGAGAGACCATTGTAGATCTGAAGAAAGAAGTCAGTCGGCTGAATGGAGAACTTGATCAGATGACTAAATCTGTCAGGATGCTGAACTCCGGGACTGACAGTCTTGACAAAATCCTCAACATTGGCAAACCTGTAAAGAACATGAAGGGACTTGGATATACTCACGGTGCTTCATCATCCCACACCACTTTTGTTCCCTAAAAGCAGGCTAGCCAGATGTCGCGAAACATGCCTCAACCATCTGGTAATGACAAACTCCACGATTTTCATCGGCAACATCCCTCTGGACCAACCAGGTCTCTTGTCAACAGACCTCGTTGGGTCTGCCATTATTGTGGTAGAAAGGGCCATATTCGACCTTTTTGCTATCGGCTATACGGGAGAAATGTCCCTAAGCAAAAGTCCATTAACAGGAATGCCCTACCTCGCCGACAACCTTCTACTCGGCTGGAATGGAAAGTAAAAAATACGTCATATCATGCCAATATTGCCTACACTTCTCTGAGTGCGTCCACCGGGAGTGACTGGTATTTCAACAATGGTTGCTCACGCCACATGACAGGTGATCACACCTTCCTGACCAATGTGAAACCTTACTCTAATTGTTATGTTACCTTTGGAGATGGAGTAAAAGCCAAAATTGTGGGTAAAGGTCAGTTAAACTATCCTAGTATGTCTTGCTTGACTGAGGCTTTGTTGGTAGAAGGACTTACTGCTAATCTTATCAGTATTAGTCAGCTTTGTGATCTGAACTTACGTGTCAATTTCACTCGTGATAAGTGTGTGGTGGTAAATGACGACCAAGATGAACTGATGCAAGGAACCAGATCTCGTGACAACTGCTACATGTGGTCTCTTGTTCAGAACACTCAGACCAACAATTGTATCATAACCAAGGTTGACGAAACCAAGCTATGGCATCAAAAGCTTGGACACTTGAATATCAGGAGCATGCAGAAAATAATTTCTGAGAAAGCCATTGTCGGTCTCCCTAACCTAAAGATTGTTGAAGGAAAAATATGTGGTGAATGCCAGATTGGGAAACAGGTCAAGAAATCTCACAAGATGGTGCAACATCTTACCACATCTCGTGTTCTGAAACTCCTCCACATGGATCTGATGGGACCAATGCAGGTTGAGAGTCTTGGAGGGAAGAGATACGTGTTTGTGTGTGTGGATGACTACTCCAGGTATACTTGGGTTGATTTTATTCGTGAGAAATCTGACACTTTTGTTGTTTTTGAAGCCTTGTGCAAGAAGGTTCAGAGAGAAAAAAGAGAAAGCATAGGCAAAGTGATGAGAATTCGGAGTGATCATGGGAGGGAGTTTGAGAATATGAGGTTTACTAAGTTCTGTACTGCAGAAGGAATAGCCCATGAATTCTCTGCTCCCATCACACCACAACAAAATGGAATTGTTGAAAGGAAAAATCGAACCCTTTAGGAAATGGCCAGAGTGATGATGTTGGCCAAAGACATTCCACCACATTTCTGGGCTGAAGCTCTCAATACTGCCTGCCATATTCATAATAGAGTTACTATTCGACCAGGTACTTCCATCACTCATTATGAAACATGGAGGGGGAGAAAGCCAAATGTGAAATACTTCCATGTCTTTGGTTCTGTTTGTTATATCCTTGCTGACAGGGATCCTCAACGTAAATTTGATCCTAAAAGTGATGAATGTATATTTCTTGGGTACTCTAGAAATAGTCGGGCCTATCGTGTCTTTAAAAAATGCACTAAGACTATGATGGAATCCATAAATGTGGTTGTAAACGATGATCATGATGTTACTAATAGTACTAATGATGAAGATGAAGTTTTTCCTAGTAACACAGATGTCAGGACTGTTGCTGAGAACTCGTTGGAGACATCTCTTCTGAAGGCCCACATGTCAGGACAGATGCTGATGACAAAGTGAGCGACATTGTTCCGGATGAAGAAACACCTCCTGAGACTGAACAACGAATTCCTTCCAGAAGAATTCAGAAAAATCATCCTGCTCATGAGGTGATTGGGGAAATCAGTGAAGGAATAAGGGCTCGCCCAAAACCTCATGTAAACTATCGGGAGATGATTGGTAACCTCTGCTTTGTTTCTAAGATTGAACCTAAGAATGTAAATGAGGCTATTGATGATGAATACTGGGTTAATGCTATGCAAGAGGAACTTGTTCAGTTTGAAAGAAATGAAGTCTGGGAACTAGTTCCTAAACCTGACAATGTGAATGTCATTGGAACTAAGTGGATTTTTAAGAATAAATCTAATGAGCATGGTAATATAACTCGAAACAAAGCTAGACTTATGGCGCAGGGTTATATAAAGGTGGAAGGCATAGACTTTGATGAAAGCTGCCCCTGTAGCAAGACTTGAAGCCATCAGACTCTTGCTTGGCATCTCCTGTCATCTCCACTTCAAACCTTTTCAGATGGATGTTAAAAGTGCCTTTCTCAATGGGTACTTGAGTGAGGAAGTCTATGTGGCCCAACCCAAAGGCTTTGTAGATCCCAGCTCACCCCTACATGTCTACAAACTCAGAAAAGCTCTCTACGGCCTTAAGCAGGCTCCTCGGGCATGGTATGAAAGACTAACTCAGTTTCTTGTGCAGAATGGTTATACCAGAGGTGGCATTGATAAAACCCTGTTCATAAAGAAAGAGGATGGCAACCTCATGATAGCCCAAATCTATGTTGATGACATCGTCTTTGGAGGAATGTCGAACAAGATGGTGGATCTTTTTGTTCGACAAATGCAGTCTGAATTTGAAATGAGTATGGTCGGCGAGCTTAATTATTTTATGGGCTTTCAGATCAGGCAAATGAATGATGGTATCTTTATCTCCCAAAGTAAGTATGCTAAAAACTTAGTGAAGAAGTTTGGCCTGGAAAAATCTTCTCATAAGCGGACCCCTGCTGCTACGCACATTAAACTCACTAATGATGAGCATGGAGAATCTGTTGATCAAAGTCTCTACATGAGTATTATTGGTAGTCTTCTCTATCTAGGTGTGTGTGCGCGATATCAAGCCAATCCCAAAGCTAGCCATCTGGCTCAAGCCAAGCGAATCATAAGGTACATCTCAGGAACTGCCAATTTTGGCCTCTTATATACCTATGATACTTCCTCTACGCTTGTGGGATACTGTGATGCTGACTGGGCAGGTAGCACGGTCGATAGAAGAAGTACCTCAGGTGGATATTTCTACCTTGGAAACAATCTCATCTCCTGGTTCAGCAAGAAACAGAACTGCATTTCTTTATCCACAGCTGAGGCTGAATACATCGCTGCAGGGAGCAGTTGCACACAGCTCCTCTGGATGAAGCAAATGTTCGCTGAATATGATGTTGAACAAGATTTCATGACATTATTCTGCGACAATATCAGCGCCATCAATATCTCAAAGAATCCTGTTCAACACAGTAAGACCAAGCATATTGAGATCGGACATCATTTCATTCGAGATCTTGTGGAAGATAAAAAGATCAAACTCGAATACATTCACACCGAAAAATAGCTCGCAGATATTTTCACCAAGGCTTTGGATGCTAACCGGTTTGAAAATCTCAGATCCTCTCTAGGATTGTGCGTGATTGAGCAATAGCAATTACTGTTTATCGGAGGGATTATTGGTTTTATCATCTGTGTTGTCAAAGCTGATATTTCTCTGTTTCTTATTCGCGTTCTTATCTTGGAAGTTTTATCATGGTCCCATTTTTCTGGTTGGCCTATTCGACTGAATTGTCGGGCTAAAGTGTCACTTGTTATTTCCTTGGGCTTAAGATGGATCAAAGCCCACTACATGCCACGACGTCGTGTTAATACTTCCCTGTTTCTCATACATGCAGACGGTTCCATTATCGAGAAAGAAAGGGAAGTTACCTCTTATTCGTATTTTGAAATTTCCCGTTTTTCTTCGTTGTTCCTGAGCTTTATTTCTCTTTTTTGCACTTTCACCCCTCTCGACGGTTACTTGTGTGGAAGTTTCCTGGAAATTCTCTTCAAAATGGTTGGTACCAGAAGCGGGATTAACACAACCATTCCCTCCAAGAAAGAGAAGGCCACAATGAAAGGGAAAGATGTCAAGACGAAGAAACCTGGACCGGAGAGCAACAAGCACGGTGTCAGGGTACGAGGATTGCGATCCAGTGAATGCGCTGATGGTCAGGCCGGAGGTGCAATCACTGGGTCATCAATTCCTCCTGTGAATCCCTCTCTCTCTCTCCGCCGCTAGAAGTGCAATACTCAAGAAAGCCGCCCTCTCGATCGCAGACATCACCGGAGATGCAAGCTCTAGCAGTTCTTCTGAAGTTGGAAAAAAAGATGAGGCGGCTCCTGGAGGATTTCCCATTGAGAGCCCTCACAAGGTTGTTCAAGGTAACCCTGTAACCACTGGTACCCCTGTTGATAATCCTAGGGACAGTGAAATGTTAGATTCACTCCTCCATGCTCAAGAGCCCACTCCTGTTGATGCCATTAGTGGCATTCTGGTTTTAAGTGAAGAAGTCGCGAAAGATGTCCCAACATCTTCTCTGGGGCAAGAAAGGAAGACTGATCAAGTCCAGGACGATGAAGAGGATATTCTTGCTTCTCTGAAAGATAAGGTTCAGAAATATGATGACGTCTGTATCGCCACTCTTCTGTCGAAGAAGAGAAAGAAGAAGAGAAAGTCATTGGAAGAAAGTGTTGCTGCCGCTCCCATCCCTGCTAAGAAGAAGATGAAGAAACCGGTAAAGATGGGTTTGAACAAGAAGAAGCTGAAGGGAAAATCCATTGAGGAGACCATTCCTGATGTTCTGAAGGATATGGAGGAGGAAGAGGAGGCTGCTCATCCAGAGATCGTGTCTCTTGCATCCAGGAAATTTGTAGGGGGTCAAAAGCTTCCTAAAGATGTTCCCGCTACTCCTCTGGATAATATCTCATTTCATGAGAAAGATCGTGTCAGAAAGTAGAGGTATGTCTATTACAGAACTGTTTTTCCCGAAAAGCAACTATCTAAGGAAGCCTTGAAGATCAACGTGATTATGGAACTCCTGTATGATGCTCAACTCCTCAAAATTGTCTCTGGGATCGGGCCCTATTACCCAAAACTGGTGAAAGTGTGCCTTGTGAATTTGTCTCCTGAGATTGATCAGCCTCATCACCCCGAGTTTGGGAAAGTCTACGTTCGTGGCCACTGCTTTGATGTCTCTGTTGGAATCGATCTAGGGTTTGAGAAAATAATTAACGCTTCGGTAAGCGGCAGAATTTTAAAAATTTTCTTTTACAAGTAAAACAGTTTTTACTAACCTAGACAAGTGCAAGTACATGTAATTAAAAACCAATATGAGCTAAGAGTTTACTAACCTTTCTTGAAGCTTGAACTTTGAAGAAGCTTTTGGAAAGTTCGCAACGCTCGTCTCCCCTCGCAGCACGTCTCTCTTTCTTTCCTCGGCACCTCGAGCAACCACGAAAGTTTCTATCACTAAATCACTCGAAATAAAAGGAATCAGTGAGTGGGCACTTTTAAACACTACGACTTAAGAACGAGTCTTGAAGTCGCAGAGCTAAACTCTAGGTCAAATGAGGACCTAGGTGCCAAAACAAAAAAACGAAATTGAATAGAGAGAGAGAGGAGAGGGGCGGCCAAGCTAGAGAGAGAAGCTCTCAATCTCTAAAACTTGGAATGAATGAAATGTGAAGAATAAGGCTCCTATTTATAGGAGAGGTCTTACCTTCAATAAGGTAGTTTCCTCTTCTATAGAATATCACATATTCATGAGCCAATTTCCTTTTCTTCTCCTTATTTCACACGGCCAAAGAGGATCCAAGATATCCTCATATTTGTTTCCTCTTTTGACTCTACTTGGGCGCCCATCTTGATTCCTCTTAGAGGAAATTTGTTTCCCCTTTTTCTTTTGGCAAGTATCTAAATACATTAATGCACAAAATAATCTCTCTTTCACACTAAGGGCTGCACGAAATTTGGTCTCCATTCACTTGGGTTGGACGGCCAAAAGCCTTCTAAAAAGGCTTTCTAGGTTTTTCTTTAATTGTTCATGACAACATAAGAAAAGCCCATTAAGAATTTTCAAGTAAAATTCTATGAAATGAAATTAATTCACAAGGCCCAATAAACATGTTATGGCCGTGTGATATAATATGTCATCATATGACATTGTAAAAAAAAAATTATTGACATTCATTTCATGCCATGTCCAAAAAGACAAAATTACCCTTTTGACAATTTTCGTTCTTGTTTTGACTTAGCTTCCAGTTTAACAATTCCTATCGATGTGATTCGTGACAGTGACCTCATGGACCCAAATGAACAAAGCTTGAGCTAAACACTTGGACTCAAAAGTTCACAAACCTTTTCCAAGTTTAGCTTAATGCCAACTGACTCCACTAAAGAGCTGACACTGAAAATCTCTCGGTTCAAATGAATTTATTTTCTACTCAAGAATTCGACCTAATTATGATGAGCGGATCCACAGAATATTATCTATGTTTACCCTTCATGAATGTCATCAGCTAGTCGGGATTTACTAAATTACCATTTTACCCTTCTAGCTGTTATTTCCTCAACTCCTTTGTCGCTTGTGAATAAGTTAGAAACAATGTATTGACGAGGAGCTAACAAGTCACATTGTTTCATCCAAAAGAGTCAGGACTCAATTTGGACACTGGCCAGTTCATTTATTCACACTCCAAGGAACAAAGCATGAGGTGACATACATTGCATTTCAGCAATCTTGTACATGAATTCCATATCTATGAGAACTTCACAAAGTTACTCATGACATACTCACAACTTAGTATTTCACCAATAGGCCCTGTTCGGAATGACATAGTGAGTCCGAACTCTGACTTTCTCAAATGAGAATACTAAGGTGTGAAATGGCATGTCTCATTTCAGGATTAAGGTAAGCATGATGCAATTCATACATAGTGACTTCGAGACATAAGAGGTTAAATGGTTTGTTCTTATCTTGTCTCTAGAAGTGCACTGGTCAATTCAGTACCTTCGGAAGATACCTAGAAGAACTATAGAGTCCCCAACTCTCAATGCCTCATAACCAGACATCATAGATTCTTCTAACAATCATACTGAGGTCAATAGTCCTTTGACCCTAAGATTGCGAATATATCGTTTTAAGCAAACTACGAAGAGTTTGTTCATGCAAATCTACATTTGTCTCTTCGTAAGTTGTTAAGTTTGTTTATGGACTAAAAGACTAAGGTTTTATCATAAAGCTTCAAACAAAGAAAGAACGAATGAACTTTTCATCTTTTTATTAATGAATAAGCAATTACAAGCAAGAGTCTTCGTAAGACTATATGACATCAAATGTACATAAATAGACACTACTACTCTTCTTTTGGGCACCATTGACAACAGTCTCCTCTACTGCAATCAATGAGTTTCTGGGAAGAGGGAAAATCGTCACTGCCGATCGGCTTCCCTCCTTGGATATGATTGCCAAAGAGCTCACTAACGATGATAAGAAGATTTGTCCCTCTAAGGGTTCCCTGCCTTCCTCAGATCTCTCGGCAAAATATTATGTTCTATACAAAATTGGGTTGCTAATTGGGCCCCTTCCTCCCATGGCTCGAGCATCAAGTCCGACCTGGCATGCCTCATTTATCAGATAGGTACTCGGGCTTCTTTCGACTTCGGGGTATTCGTGTTCAACCACCTGGCCAAGCACGCTAAGTCCTTTGCTGTGAAGCTTCCTATTGGCTTCCCTTCTCTCCTATCTTGTATGATGATGGCTCAGAAGAGAGATGTTCTAAGGGCTGATGACATTGCTGGTAAGCCTCCCAGTGAACTTTCCTTCAGCCCTAAACTGTTTGAAGGGAAACATGCCAGGGATCTTGCCATGCCTTCTGTCGCATCTTCTGTCGCCCATGGTCGCACCTACAAGGTCGCTCCCCTTTCCGAAAATGCTAGGAGTGATGTTCTCAAAGGCCTGTTTGAAGAAGTTGCTGCGCTCAAGGAAATCATTGATATCTCCTCCCGAAGGAAATCAGCTTGTGAACGGCTTATCTCGGTTATGACTTCCTCCTCTCCCTCTGATGGTGCTACCACTTCTCAGCCAAGTCACATTGTTCATCCTGATGACAACGCATACAATGCAGATACCGAGAATGAGGATGTCAGTGATTCCGAGGGCTTTGAAGGTCAAGCGAAAGATGTGTCTAATTCCTCTAGTTGATGATTATTTGTTCTGGCCTGTAACATCTAACCTCTTTTCAGACATCTTTCTGTTGGTTTGTCGCTACAGTTTTCTTTATGTTTCAGACTGTTCTCTGGTTGGCTTGTAAGACAGAATTCTCATACTCTTGATGGTTTATATAATGATGTTTGTTCAAGTTCTCATCTTCTTTTCAGGATGTTTGTTCCTCCCTCTGTGTTAGTCGATCCTTGCCTTTGGTATTATTTTGAGGAAATCAGGGGGAGAGGCGTCATGAGGTCATTTATTTTGACTCTCTTCTCTGGTCATGACACTTGTTTGAGAACTGTTCCTGGAAGTGCTTGCCTAAAAAATAGCCAAAGGGGGAGATTGTTGATTCGTTTTTTGTTGGCTTTATTTTTTAGTGCAAGTTGTGTGGAAAGATGTCTTCGTTATGTTTCTACTTCTGGTATGACATCTTTCTCCCTGTGTGGAGACTCTTTTTCAGGCAAGTTTCCAGTTTTGACAGATTACTTCGCTGGTGTCTTAATTCTGAGATATTGCCTCGCTGCTGTCTTCATTACAAGATATCTGCTTCGCTGCTGTCTTCATTACAAGATATCTACCTCGCTGCTGTCTTCATTGCACGATATTAACTATGTGATATTCGCTTAAGGCCGGGTAAGGAAACCCGAGATACCTTCCAGGATTGTAAAGCTGCTATAAAAGACATGCGCTTCCCCTTAGCAGCCTCGACGCTTTTGATAAAACACTCAGAGCTCTTAGACGTGCAAGACCGGCGGACTGGGAGGCTGTGTGTTTTGTTGATAGCGGTGTATTCTCTCAAACACTATTCCACAAAGATTGAGTGTCTGTGAGAGTTGGGTTTTGTGTTCACGTGATTGAAGGTTCACAGACAGCTGAAGACTAAAGGTCATCTGAGCCAGGATGTTGCTCGAAGGGTGGAATTGAGACGGAGCTCAAATTTAGGGGGAGTCCCTGACTAGGTGATCACTGGTGGTAATAGTCTCTAGATTTTATTGATTTGTTGATTGTAATCAGATATAAACCTTGTGTGTACTATTGACTACAAGATAGTGAAATCCTTTCCACTGGCAGCGTGCCCCCAGACGTAGGTGTTGTTCACCGAACTGGGTAACCATATCGTGTGTATTTTATTTACTGCACTGCTTGTTATTTATCCATAATCTGTGTTCAAGCAAGTTGTCGGACACATTGTCAACTCATTGTGTGCGACATCTTATCTTTGCGACTAATCAGAATTTCTGTATTGAAGTGGTTACAAAATGATCATGGGGTTGTTACGGTGTTTACGGTGTCGTTTTCTAGCAGAAAATGATGACCGAAAAAGCAATGTAATAATAAATTGTCGTGAAAGTCGGGATGAGAATCCGACTCGACCATGGGGTCCCTTGGTCATAGTAGCCATCTGAAAAAATAACTTCAGCTCAGCCATGACCAAGTCATCGCACAGTCATCGCCCTGAGAGTCATTGCTCCACTTGTCCATGACCAACTGATGGTCATGACATCCATCCGAAAAAAGACTCCCACCTGGCCATGACCGAGACATTGCTTGGTCATGGCCCCAAGTCCGACAACATTTTCACTCGGCCATGACTGACCAATTACTCGGTCACAGCAGCCATCCGGGAAGACACTCCCACCCTACCACGACCAAGTCATTGCTCGGTCATGGCCGCAAGTCTGGCAACGCTTCCACCAAAAAATGACCGATTGATGACTCTGATCACGGCAGCCACCCGGGAAACACTCCTGCCCGACCATGATTGAGTCATTGCTCGGTCATGGCCCCTAGTCCGGTGACCTTCCATTCACTCATGACCGACCGGTGACTCGGTCATGACCACGACTCGGCCAACCTTTTTCCTTCATCCAAAATAGTCCAAAACTTATTTTGGACTCTCTTTTCACCCAAAATGGGTCCCACAACTTATCTAGGGCATCCCAAACACACTTTACACTCTAGAAATTATATAAATAAAAAAAAACTCCTTTCACATCAAAAAGTGAGAGATCAGAACTACCATACTAAAACTCTACACAAAATCATAATTTTCACCTTATTCCATCACAAAACACTATCATACTTCCTTCTCCATCACGTCAAGAGCATTGCTACTATCTAAACCACAACAAATTACCACATTTTCTTAGAAATCTCCATTTTTTCTGCTCATCTTCATCACACACCTACACGATCACAAAAAAAACTCATTTTTACACGAAAGAGTGATATTTTCCTACACGCCATTTTTAAAAATCAAAGGAGGCACATTTTCCTTCTCTTCTCTCTAGATTTGGAGGAAAATCACTCTTTACACCTCATTCTACCACATTTTCATCGTTCTTAGAAACCATGGCATCACATATGCCTCGTCACTACCCTCGACAATTGTTTTAGTGGTTGTTCAACCATATTCACAGGCTTCTCATCTCATAAAGAGGAATATCCCATTTACTCATTTTTCTGTCACTTTGTTTCATCTCTTACTTTAGGAAATGAAGCAAGGAGGATCCTAGCCATCAAACCCGAAGAAGGATCTCACTCTCGAGGATCTTAAGAAATCTTGGCATATCGGCTTCCTCCCCATTTGGCTCAATCTCTTTACGGTTACCTTTTCCGAAGACTCTTGACCACGTATGACCGCACTCCTACAAACTCTTGGAAATCTGGCTTATCGGGTTTGCCCCCATTTATCTCGATCTCTTTGTGGCCAAAGGAAGCCTTCTCTAGCCGCGAGGCTATCCCTCTGAAGAATTATGGCAATAGAAGCCTACGCTTCCTTTCTTGAAGGAAGTACAACTGGTCTGATTTGAGATTTTCTTGGTTCTAAACCCTCGGTATCTCTAATCCCCGTAGCTAAGGAAGGAAATATCTCTCACATGGCGTGTGAAAGCTAGAATCCTACATGGGACACACGTCACAATTTTTTTTGCAAAAGATTGCATTAACAACAGTGTTATGAGATTAATCACAAAATATAGTGTTGTGTGAAATATGTGTTACACCACACACAATTTTGTGACTGATTAGTCATGAAACACGATATATTGATCCATCATGTAAACCCTAATTTAAACTTTTTAGACTGAATCTGATATGCACACCATGTTTAACACAAGACTTTTTACTTTCTCTCTCATCCTCAAGTTTTCTCACTAAAGAAAATCCTAGTCTTTGAGTGCCGCCGCCTTCCCCTAGGACCGAAATGTAGGTCTCACAAATCCAATCTGGTGGGAGGGTGTTTCCTTTGTTTCACTACGCATTGGTGTAGCCGATCCAACGGTCTTCATTTTGCTTCGCGTTGCGTGACTTCAAGACGACGATGGAGCCTTCCTCGACCAGCCAGGGTGGTGTTGCAGAGCGGAATTTGATTATGGTGGTGGAGCTTCCATCGTCGGTGATGGAGTCCGTGAAAACGGGATCTGTTCTTCTCCATCTAGAGTGGGTTAGGGCAGATCTTGGTGACCTTGGCAAGGCTCCGGGAGATGGCTGGTAGCGAAAGGAAAATGGATTGGACCGTATTTTTGTTTTTTCTTATTGTTTTTGTTTCGTTTTTTTTAATTTTATTTTATTTGGTTTAGTTTATTTTAGATATGGTTAGATTAATATTAAGAGTGTTTAGATATTTTAATCCTTCATTTTTAATGTTTTGAAGCACCAAAATGTGTTAGTTATGGTTGACTAAAGTTATTTAGTTCTCTAACTAAAATAAAATAAAATAAATGTTGTACTTGTTGGATCTTTAATCCAACATTGACCTTATATGTTAAATAATTATGTGTTGTGAATTGTCAATAAAGATAGCCCCTTAAAAGTGATCTAATTTAGTATATGGATAATAGACTTTTATGTATCTACTAGGTTGTGGGCCTTTAATGTGTAGATCATTATGGCTTCTATCTCAATGATGAGCTAATGGTTGCCTATAAATATGGCTGGTTCCTAGGTTACACGCAATGTCTTGTCACTTTCTGATATCCCGTTGTCGGAGTGAAACAAGAGAGAAACAAATGGCTCTCAAAGGTATATGTGTTCTAGAAGACCAACCATCATGGATTCATCAGGTACGCTTCCGCTTATGATTTAGGCTTTTCTTATTTATTCAACATGATTCGGTCATGAAATTAAATGATGGATTTCATTCGTTATATTCGGATATAACAATTAGTATCAGAGCCGATCATGTTTGAATTATTAAAGAAATTCGGCCTTTTTGAGAAGGTTTGTTTTTTTATTTGGTTCACTGTTTTGTGTGATATGGATGTATATCACCACTTTCATTTATCAGCTTTTAATTTGATTGTGCTTCCTTAGAAAATTTTGTGCATAAGATAATTTTTTTTGTCTTATTCGAAATCCTTTATGCTATTAGTGTTTCCTGGTTCAATTCTTTGATATGTTTAATATTATAGAAAATCGTGAAATGGGCTTTGGAATATCTTATATGCATATGATCTACATGCATAGTTAATTACTGTTATCATTCTTTATTGTATAATCAAGTTTAGGTTTAAGTTACTAGTAACGGCATCAGGCTAGGCTTTCAGACGGCCGTACGGTCGAAAAGCTGATTGCTCTAAATTTCCAGATTAATGCCCTAATGGGTCTTAGTTATTTAATTTATGGGTTTAGCCCACATATAAAAAAATCAAATATTGGTATTTTTTGGTGTATATATATATTTTAGAATAAATTAATTAAAACAACATGTCACCAAAGTGGCATCAGCTGTGGAAATTTATTTATTTTAAAATATAAAAGATTTTGTACTTGTAATTATTATTAATATTTATCGGTCCAAAGGGAGGTAAATATTTAACTTAGTTGCATGTATGTTTGCGCTAATAAATACGTGATGATTCTTCGGTTTTACATGTGAATAGTAGATCGGCCCAAAGGAAGATTTATTATTTGATATGTTCGTTATTATCAGTATTTGATCAGTGCACCAAGATATCACTAACAAGTCATTATTTTTATTCAATACATAATATTGATGGAGTGCACGGTATCTTGAGATGAGATTTACCATATTTGAATTATAAATTTCGATTTAGGTTTTTCTCTGTGCTTGTTTGTTTATTTGTTTATTTGTTTATTGTTCTTTGTATCAGTTACGACTCCTGGAAATATTTCTGCCAACATCAATTCAATTCCTTTGCTGAATGGTTCCAACTTCAAGTCATGGGAGGAGAACTGGCTGATTGTTCTCGGGGTCATGGATCTTGACTTGGCGATACAAACTGAAGCTCCTCCAGCACCTACGGACAAGAGTACCTCTGATGACAAGAGGGAGATGGAAAAGTGGGAGAGATCAAATCGCATATGATGATCATGAAGAAAGCCATTCCGGAAGCATTCCGGGACACTATGTCTGATTATATTGCTACAACTATGGAATTCCTTGCTGATATTGAGAAAACATTTGTCAAGAATGAAAAGTCTGAAATTGGTACACTCTTGACACGTCTAATTTCAATGAAGTACAAGGGTAAAGACAATATCAGGGAGTACATACTAGAGATGTCTCATCTTGCTTCAAAGCAGAAAACACTTAAGCTTGAACTCTCTGAGGCCTTGCTAGTGCATCTAGTTCTGATATCTCTTCCAACACAATTTAGCCAGTTTAAGGTGAGCTACAATTGTTAGAAATAAATTCGATCTCTTAATGAGCTCAATCTCATATTGCGTTCAAGAAGAGGAAATGTTGCAGCAAGATAAGACAGAAAGTTCTCACTTGGCCTCAACCTCTAAGAGCATGGACAAGGGAAAGAAAAGAAAGAAGGATAAGGAAACTGCAACTACAACATCTAAGAAGAAACATCAAAAGCAATCAGATAACCCTGAGGAGACTAGTCGTCTCTTAGTTCGAGCTGAAGGCCATGTAAAGAAGTATTGTGCTAATTATCACGATTGGCGTGCTAAGAAAGGCATGCATCTTAATTTGGTTTGTTTTGAGGTTAATTTAACTTCGGTATTAAAGGACACCTTATGGATGGATTCTGGTGCAACCACTCACACCAGTGTGTCTATGCAGGGTTGCCTCCATTGTCGAAAGCCAAATGATGCTAAAAGATACATCTATGTGGGTGATGGCAAGAAGGTTGAAGTTAAAATAATTGGAAAATTTATATTATTGTTGAAGACTGGATTTTATTTGGATCTAGATGAAACTTATGTGGTAAGGTCTTTTAGACGGAATTTGATTTCTGTTTCTTGTTTGGACAAATATGGTTATTCTTATTCAATTGAGAATGGAAAATTTAGTTTGTTTCATAGTTCAAATATGGTTGGTTTCGGCTCTTTATCAGAATATGATAATCTATATTCCATTGATATAAATACTTCATTTAATGAATCCTTGCATTTAAGTACTCAAGGCGTAAAGAGAAAATTAACTAGCAAGAATTCGGCCGCGTTAGGGCACAAATAGTTAGGTCACATCTCCCAAAAGAGAATAGAGAGACTTGTGTCATGCGAAATTCTAGATCCCTTAGATTTCACGGACTTTAATATCTATGTAAATTGTATAAAGGGAAAACAAAACAATAAGAGGACATTTGAAGCCAACAGGACTTCGGACGTCTTAGAACTTATTCATACAGACATTTGTTGACCTTTTCCAACATCTGCAATTGGAATGATCAACAATATTTTATAACGTTCCAGACGATTTTTCAAGATATGCCTATATATATCTCATTCATGAAAATTCACAATCACTAGACGTGTTCAAGAAATTCAAAGCTGAAGCTGAAACTCAACTCAGCAAAAGAATTAAAAGCGTCAGATTTGATCGTGGTGGTGAGTACTACGGTAGATATGACGGTTCACATGAACAACGTCCATGACCGTTTGCTGAATTCCTAGAGGAATGCGGTACAGGGTTCGCCCACTGTGAACAGTCACCAATACCCCTACCAAGCCTTCCGACACGTCACTACCACTTCTGATACGTGTAGGAAGGCTTCTTGTAGTTTTTCTGAGCTTCTCGACAACTGGTACATACGTGAGGCATGTGGAAGACACAGATGGCCTTCCGAATTCGTGCCGACCTTTAGCCCACCATGAGCTTTAACCCAAATTCCAAAAATATTAGTTGCAATTTTTACCAGTTTTATTTTATTTATTTTTTTTACTTTTTTTTTTTTTTTTTTTTTTTTTTTTTTTTTGCATATTGGCCTTCTCAGTTAAGATTTTTTTTGCTTCATTCCTATATCTGCTCCTCAATTACATCAAACTCTAATATTATGCTTCGAATCACCAATAATGACATCAGAACCAGGTTATTAAAAAAAAGTCATTATTCAAAAGCACTATTCATCACTGATTTAATCAAGCTTTTGAAGTTTAAAAATTGATTCTCTCGGCAAAAGTTGTAAGTTATTTTTATATTATTAAAAGTTTTTAGTTTATTTAATTAAGCAAACAATGCTTAATGCTGCTTTAAATCATGAGCATGAAACGTTGCGCATTTATTTTCTCATTCCGCTTTAAGTAATCATAAAATAATTATAAATATTTTCATGTAGGCATTGTCCAAGTTGTTGTTAAACTACTTTTTAAGATATGACTAGATATTCAAATATTTATGTGTTCACGTGATGCACGTCATTTAAACTTTAATAATTCTCTATTACCAATGATGGCATCTAACTTTGCTAACGGACCAATTTATTTCAATTGTTATCCAAATTTTTCTGTTTCACTATATGATTAAAATATTCTTGACATTTAACTATAAATATTAAATAAAAAAAATATAAACTTCACTGCTAATTCTATATCTCTTGTTGTCATTTATCGTGTTTACTACAAAATAATGACTACTACTATTAAACCTAAATCTAAACATAGCTCAACTAGAAATGAGACCATAATTTTTAAAGCCAATACTCGACATTCTTAAATAACCACTCATATGAGATTAAAATGGAATGATTTAAGTCAAGCGGGTCATTGGAGTGGTCTGATGTATGTCAGCTAAAGTCACAGGAATTCACAGAATCCTCTTCAACAATATTAGAGCAGACCGATGGATCTGTTTAGATAATCTTTGATTCAGACCGACGTGGTATAACATGCACATCTGATTTATTTTTCAAAAGATAAATCTAAGTAAAGTGACTGTGATCATCTACTAAGGTCAAGAAGTATCTATGGCCTGCATGAGCAGTAACATGATACAGACTCCATATGTCACAGTGAATAAGATCTTACACAGAGTCACAAAAATTGTTTAAATTTGGAAAAGGTAACATACGTTGGTTAGGTAAAGGACAGATGTAACAAGGAGATTTAGAGATGGTACTAACCAACTTTAACATAGAATTCATTGAGTCAATGCAAGGTTGAGAGAGATGGCCAGGACGTATGTGCTAGATTTCACCGGTGCAACATTTGAGTGTCCACATATGGAGTCAGCAATTCTATCTGGCACGTATATGCCTTCGTATCTACTACCCGATCCAATCGTCAACACTCTGTGAGTGTCCTGTATCAAGAAACCAATATCTATGAAACTCACAATAATATGTGTGTTAATTGTCAGTGCACCAACTGATAATAAATTGAACTTGAAATTAGGGACAAAGATAACATCGCAGAGAATAAGTTGTGGATTAATTTTGACTATCTCAATAAATTTTACTAGTGTAGTGGATAGATTTGCAATGTCACGTAGGCTCAAACAACGGGTTTCAAATCAAGAAACATTGAATTTTGATTGCAAATGTGCTTAGAAGCTTCGGAATCTAATTACTAAATCTATAGAAAATATCATAAGATTGAAATGATTCTATAAAGCAACATTGACTTGACTCGTAGTTTACAATATTCACTTCTGTGGCTGTTGCGATATTTTTGTACGCAATTGCACGTTGTCACTCAAGTAGTATATTTCGTAAGTACAAGTCGATCTCATGAGAACTATGCTTAACCGATGCTTAACTAACTAGCAACGAATCGAACTCAAAAGCAACGGTGATGATCATGAACTAAATTGCAGAAAATAAATAAAAACACAAATTAAACTATGGGGAACTAATATGAGGAAGGAAAGGGCAATGGTTTCACTAAATTCTCATATATTCGGGATTTCTAGAATTACGCACAATTTTTTTGTTCAACTCTCTTCACTAATCACACTCACGTAATATTATCGCTAAATCTCTCTCGAGCATCTAACAACATATGCCAATACCGGGTTTTTATATTTCGATCTCAAACCCTAAAAATACGACAAGCATTACAAACAAGATTATACACACGACTCCATAGCAGCCTAACTATCTCCAGTTTAGGAATGTACTACGGTGTACTTGTTAGGGATATTGCCCACTAGAAGATGATGATTACTAAATAAGATAAGAAGTTACTTTACTAGCATCATATGATTAGTGGGTTGAGGTCTGATAACATTCAAAATCAATAACAACTATCATCCATAGTCTCCGTATCAAACTGAATCGTATGCTGGGCATCAGAGATCGGGCGGTGAACTAAAACTTGGTCGATGACTAATATGCGCCTGGAAAGCTTTATCTAAAGTCATTTATGTGGAACATGAGTGATGGTTGATCACTCAGTGGGAGCATTATACACTTGCAGAAGGTGTACAACCTAGACAGACTTTGGTTTGGATAGATGCGTCGTTTAAGGACCGTTACAACACACTAACCAAGGTCACAAATGATGGTCAAGGTGACGCTTGACCTTAATCCTGAAGTGATCATGGACTTCTAGGTCGTGTTACCGGGTTCATTGATTCATCACGTTAAAGGCCAATGAAGGTTGAATAAATGGATGTTTTGGGAACTCGGGTCATGATCGTAGATGGGAAGTGTTTCACAGATACAAAATCGAGCCTTCCTGAAAGAAAGTTAATGTTCTCTCATCTAAGGGTTGATTCCAGAACCGATTGATTGTGCACACTTTCGAAGTTGGCTTACGTTCGGTTGAATCTTTCGATGGGGAAGCAACGATACTTAGGGTTTATATGTAACGA
Source organism: Urtica dioica subsp. dioica (assembly GCF_054948205.1). Classification (NCBI taxonomy): domain Eukaryota; kingdom Viridiplantae; phylum Streptophyta; class Magnoliopsida; order Rosales; family Urticaceae; genus Urtica; species Urtica dioica. Next base: position 7,087,492 of record NC_142766.1, read on the forward strand.
GAAAGGTCTAATGGAACAAATTAAACTATCTCGATACGGGCAGAACCTGTAGGGTCATGATCACGTACTAACTAAATCAGTGGACACTCGTTACGATGAGTAAATATAATTCTAGTATTAAAGGAGAGTGCAGTCTTAGCTTACACGGTGGAGTATTGACTAAGATTAGACAAATCGATCGAAAAAGAGAAGTGCATATTTCGTCTTTTAATCGGATTTGTTAAGCTTCAACTACTAGGTCCATAGTCCCCGATTCGGCTTCGATAAAGGCTGATAAGAACGTTAATATAATAGTATGTATTATTATTATAATCTCACTTGTTGTAATAGTGATTGACAACATTAATTTCAAAAAGGGTATTTCGGAAATTAAATAAATATTTATAGTAAAGCTATTTATTTATTGTTAGATCAAGTAAATAAACTTATTCTTTATTGTTGGACAAGTAAATAAGTGTTTAATGGGTTTAAATCTTTTGGGCCTTGAAAAAGCAAAAATCGTCTACCCCTATGGTGTTGGACATTTTTTGCACTGTTATGGTAAACCAGTATTTTTCTATTTTTTTGTTCCTAAAATATAAGAGAATAAATAGGAGATATATTTTTCTATATTCTCTCCTAATATTTAGGCTAATAAAATAAAATCCTAGATACCGATTTGACGGATGAGAGAAATAATAGGATCCAATGGCTGAGATTTAATCCACTAGTGTGATCACAATAAAAGGATTTAATATCTTTTAGAATATTATGAAATATTCTATAAAGATACCTTTTAAATTGCTATAAATAGAGGGCTGATGTGAATAAATATTAAAAAAAGATTTGACAAAGAATTTCATGGCCTCTCTCTCATGAGTGTGCCGACTTAATTCCTCTACTCCTTCCCATTGGAATTGTTTCAATTCCATTCTTAGAAATAAGAGAAAAAGATCGGAAACATCCTGTTTCCAGATCTAGTGAGATATAACGAAGCCCACTCTTTTGTCTTATCTTCCTCGAAGATTATGTTTCGCAAGACATTGGTCTCATCATATCGAGTCCTTGAAGGAGGAGTTCCAGATTTGATAGTGTGGAGGCTTGTACGTTTAAGACGAAGACAGATTGTGAAAACTTTCAGTTCGTGAGCCAAAAACTGTCAATTTTTCTAAACTCGTCTTTTATCTGATATGGTTGCTTGATGAAGTTTCTTATGATTAATTAATTAAGTAATCTAGATCTCATTTAATAACCATATTAATAATTAGCTCTTGTTAGCATAATTATTCTTTTCCGTATTAAATTGGTTATTTAATATTCATTTATCACCAACAAGTGGTATTAGAGCTAGTTGATTACTTAATTAATCGATTCGTTCTAATTAATTTTAATATGGTTTTTATGAATTTATATAATGATATGTTATTCATTCAATTTAGTATGATATCATATGTGAATTGTGATTCTTGGTTGATCGTAGATTTTTTTATTCTCACTTTTCTAGAATTGTTGTTAAACCCAAAATTCGAAGGGTATAGGATTTTTGTAATTTTATTTAAAATACTTCCTATAATTCGATAATCGTGAAATTCGGAGAAATGACTACCCACTGCGAGATGAGATGACGGTCCGAAGCACAGCCCCATCGGAGTTCCAGATATCCACCTTTGACGAAGAAGACGAATTTTGTGACATCCTTGTCACAAAATTCCGCCTACCCATTAGATAGGAGTCTCGGATTTTTTGCCCCCTTGGTTCTTGATCCGAGCTAACTTGTTGAGCCCTAACTTGGCAATTGGGGTCAAGGATTCGACTGGGTCAAAGCCCGTAAGTCCGGTTGGGCCCAAAAGGCCAAAACCGATTTTTATATAAAAAAAAATTAATTTTTTGATGTTTTATTTAAATTAATTATATGGACTGGGCCCTAAATTTTTTTATTTAAAACATGAAAAATAAATTATCAAGGACACCGATTTATTTTTCAAAGGCCAATTGTATTGGGCCTTAATCATTAAATTATTTTTTTGACAACTATGGAAAAATAAATAATCTTTTACATTGATTTATTTTTCACTTGAGACATAGAATGTGGTCAACAAGAATCCATGAACTAATGTGAATGAGTTGATCAAGTTAGATTTATAAGAATCAATTAGGATACGATCAATCCGAATCAAAACCATATAATCTTTGTCATGTTTGTTTAATTAGTTGCTTTGCCATGCATGATATATCTTGAAAAATTGTTTTGTGGGTTATCATGGGCTTTCATTTATTATATGTAGCTTATCTATTATGATTAGGATATTTTTAATAAATGAGTTGAACGGATCGGAGAAGCTTTGTCACCAAGCCGATAAGAGGCTAAGCTTGGGGGTTAATAAAAGACTATGTCTTCCCTCCTCGCTGGAAGCTTTTTCTGTGAAGGAATGCTATTAGGATAATCAAGACTAGATGTCACGATACTTCTAATCACTAAGCTATATCAAAACTTAATTGTTTTTAAGGGTAGCTTAGAAACACTAGAGTTTTTAATATGATTAGATAATTCGAGTAGATCACCTAGATGAAAGTGAATGCTATGAGATGAAAAAAATAATAATACTGAAAGTATAGTGAGTCGTAGACCTCCAACATTGCCACAACACCGTGAGGATGAAAGATCCTGCTTGATCGGTGGTCTTTTAGACATGGTGATCTATTACTTAAGACAAGCTTTCCTGATTCCAATAACAAGGTTGTGTCTCTAACGATAGGTGGGGGAGTTGAGTTCGGCGTGTACTGGCTAAGTCAGTGCGTTCGGGTGATACTCTTTCTGGTTAAATGTTGGGTTGACTCATGCGTGAATCCAACCGGTGGTTGCTCGTGTGGTCAAAGATTGCTAATTAATTGGTAGTTAGTGAACATTGTTATGATGTGTTATGAACCACGATTGTTCATTAATCTGAGATGGTTCTCGAATTTCACTAGGTGCACTCCGTTACGCTACCATAGTAGAACGGACTGTGGCTATTGGTGGATTACCATGAAAAATAAAAACTGGGTTATTTTCTTTAGTATTTTATCCCGTGCTTGGTTGCATTATGTTTTTATTTTTTCATTAATCTTATTGATAGCTTGTTTCTTTTCATATTGATAATCTATATGTGCTTTTTATATTTTAGTAATCATGTCGAACCCTATTATGGCCCTGTTGTCGAAAGACGTCCTGACTGGTGAGAACTTCTCGAAATGGAAGTCTAACCTGAATATTGTGCTGGTGAGTGAAAGCATTCGCTTTATCCCCACTGAAGAGAGACCTCCTTTTCCGACATCAAATTCATCCCGCTCACAGGAGGATGATTTTGACAGGTGGACTACGGCTAACAACAAAGCCATAGCCTACATGCTCGCAAGCATATCTGATGCATTGCGAACAAAGTTGGAAGGTAAGGAGACTGCTGTAGAGATCCTTCACTCGCTGCAGGAAATGTTTGGGATGCAGAGAGAGCAAGCCCATATTGAACTCACCCGTAAGTGCACTAGCACTACGATGATTACGGGAACTCCTGTGAGGGATCATGTCATGAAGATGACTAAATACTTCACAGAAGCTGAACTCCATGGGGCTTTGATGGATGAGGTCACTCAGTTTGGAATTATCCTGAATTCTCTTTCGAGTGACTTCATACAGTTCACGTCGACTTATATCATGAATAAGTTGACGTATGGACTGCCTCAGCTATTGAATGAGTTACAGACTTTCGAGTCTATCACTCGTCAAGGAAAGAACGAAAGATCGGCTCTATATGCTGACAAAAAGTTCTTTGCCGAAATCCAAGAAGAACTGTCTGGAGCTAGGTCATCAAAGGCACATCTTATACTTCGAAGGGGAAAGCTCCCGCTAGCAAGGAAATGAGAAACTTCAAGAGAAGTGGAAAAGGAAATGAGAAGAAGAGTGGAATGAATGACAAATGCCACCACTGTAACACTGAAGGCCATTGGAAAAGGAACTGTCCTTTGTACATAGTCGAGCTTGAAAAGAACAAGAAGAATGCTGGTAATGTACTGAAAAATTCATGATATCCTAAAATTGTTTTTGAGGATAATTGTTCATGAGCATACTTCTATTCTTGTTGCAGAATAGATCTAGAGGAACACGATGGTGTTGGTGAGCTTGCTGAGCAATGTCGGATTCAAGCCCGAATTATTGAGAAGCTCATGCTCCAGCTCAAGATCTAAAATTTCATGCTAGTTTTATTACTTTCATTTTTTGATTTATTTTTGAACATAAGAGTCGTGTCACAAATAATCCGAGGTTTTCTAGACTGTAGTCTTTTATGACTATTCCAGATAGGATGAATATTTTCTTTCTTTATGTTTTATTACATTATTTATGAACATATGAATGTGTCATTAAATATTTCTCTACTCATTTATGAATTTCCTTAAACCGCCTTTATGATATTTGAATATGCATAAATGCTTAAGCCTTAATTAAATATAGAATATGAAGGACCGTGTTTCCATTCATTAACTATATAGGTGCAAAATATTATATTATCCGAGTTAATAATCTCTGTTAGAATTTTAATTAGTTTTTATTGCTTTATTAAAATTGCTATTATAAATGTGTTTTTATGAATAATAAGATTTAGAACTCTGGTAGTATCTAAATAATTATCTCATATCGACAAATGATTTGTGTGATTAAGAGATAATAAGATAACACAACTTTAAAGTTAGTGTTGATGATACTTTGATTGAGGGGGAGGATCTTTATAAGAACCTAGACAGTCTAGTTCAATAACTAAGTGGGAGCTTTCTTGAATGGAACCTAGTCACTAGAATTGATTAAGTGGAAGCATCATTTATTGGATCCTAATCACTAGATTCATATTATTGAGTGGGAGCATCTTTTAAAGGATTTTAGCCACGATTGTTCAACGAATTTAATGGGAGCATCTTTAGAAGAATCTCACCATTATTGAACAATATAATGAAAGCAATGTCCTTCACAAGACTGTTACAATCATTTATGATGGAATCCTTTAATATGGATTAATATTGCTATCATGACAATAATATGAATGGAAGTGTAATTAATTATTGACTTGCCATAAATAATTAATTAATAAGTGGGAGCATCTTTAATTAGAATCTTACCGCTATTGAATGAATTTAAAATAGCTTAATCATTCACAGGATTTTATGCATCGTTTATGATGATATTCTTAAATGAATCTAATAAGCTATTTAATCGTACAATAAATGGAAGTATGCATTACTTGCCATTAAGTAGAAAGTATCTATTAATGGATCCTTGGCTTTAATCATCAATAAAATCTTTCATTAAATGAAAGTATTGATCTTTAATAATAAAGATCAAGCTAACTTCTATTAAGTCAATAAACCCTTATTTAGTAGATTAACCTGTCAAGCTATTAGCTTGAAGGATTTGAGAGATCTATAAATTGAACAATGAATGTGTTCGAACAAGCGGATTGGTACTTAAGGGATTGAGCCCTTGAGAAGAGACATTGGCAACGATGTTGCTCTTCTCTCTGATACAACGAACCAGTTCATTTGGGATCTTATTTAAAATAAGATGAACTGTCTTTTGAGGAACATGTTCTGTTGACTTTGGATCTAAGTAGTTAGATACTACTGAACCTTTTATTAAAAGGTAAATATTTAAAAACGAACAAATAATCATGATGACTCTTGGATTTTTGTTATAATCGATATTCTTGGAATGATCGATATGTGTTATTATTATACACGTGTCATTGGAAAAGTTATTACTGTTGTGTAATAGACTTAATGATGACACGATTAACTGAGCTAAAATAATTTCTGAAACTTGAGGTTTAGAAACGACAAGCTCGTTCCGTAAATGTCTCAAACATACTTATTCTGATAAGGTATGAGCTCAAAGTTGAGGCTAATGAAATTGTCAATAAGTGGACTATAAATTAGCCCTTTTGACAACGTCAAATTTCCGAGAATACTAACGAGTGTTTTAAAACAATGTAATATTATGGAAATAGTGAGATACTTAATTATTTAATTGTAAATCCTTAAAGTCATGTATATTGAATATGACTTGACCAACAAGGATGCACAATAAATAACTAAGTAATGGAAGAAGTCAATAAAGTTCTTATTGAAACATATTTAATCACACTATGATTAATGGTGATGAGATCTGAGCATGCAACAGTGCAAATTGTTGAAGGCACCAATAGATGTACACCAACGAATATGGTAACTTCGTATCTTTAGATATGAAGTTCTGTGTATAGTCTGAAACATGCGAAGTATGAGAATGTTCTAAAGTAAATTGATTCACTAAGAACAAAATGACTTGTCCTTAAGAGGTAAGTCAAGAATATTTGCATGTTAGCATGGACTGTGGATATATATTTGGGTTGTAAGTCGAATCAACATAACTTGTGGAATATGATAAAATTGAGAATCCATGAGAATCTCAATCCTGGGTCAAAACTTCTGAAACTATATTTAGGATGGCTACGAATAAATTGGCTCATGGTAAATTATCTTCTCTAGTCAAAGTGGGAGATTGTTAGGAATATTACCCACTAGAAGATGATGATTACTAAATAAGATAAGAAGTTACTTTATTAGCATCATATGATTATTAGGTTGAGGTGTGATAACATTTAGAATCAATAACAACTATCATCCATAGTCTCCGTATCAAACTGAATCGCATGTTGGGCATCCGAGATCGGACGGTGAACTAAACTTGGTCGATGACTGATATGCGCCTAGAAAGCCTTATCTTAAGTCATATATGTGGAATATGAGTGATGGTTGATCACTCAGTGGAAACGTTATACACTTGCAGAAGGTGTACGACCTGGACAGACTTTGGTTTGGATAGATGCGTCGTTTAAGGACCGTTACGACACACTAGCCAGGGTCACAAATAATGGTCACAGTGACACTTGATCTTAATCCTGAAGTGATCATGAACTTCTAGGTCGTGTTACCGGGTTCATTGATTCATCACGTTAAAGGCCAATGAAGGTTGAATAAATTGATGTTTTGGGAACTCGGGACATGATCGTAGAAGGGAGGTGTTTCACAGATACGGAATCCAGTCTTCCTGAAAAAAGGTTAATGTTCTCTCACATAATGGTTGATTCCGGAACCGATTGATTGTGCACACTTCCGAAGTTGGCTTACGTTCGGTTAAATCTTTCGCTGGGGAAGCAACAATGCTTAGGGCTTATATGTAACGAGAAAGGTATAACCGAACAAATTGATCTATCTCGATACGGGAAGAACCTAGAGGGTCACGATCATGTACTGACTAAATCAGTGTACACTCGTTACGATGAGTAAATATAATTCTAGTATTAAACGAGAGTGCAGTCTTAGCTTATACGGTGGAGTATTGACTAAGATTAGACAAATCGATCGAAAAAGAGAAATGACTATTTCGTCTTTTAATCGGATTTGTTAAGCTTCAACTACTAGGTCCATAGTCCCCGATTCGGTTTCGATAAATGCAGATAAGAACGTTAATATAATAATATATATTATTATTATAATCTCACTTGTTGTAATATTGATTGACAACATTAATTTCAAAAAGGGTATTTTGGGAATTAAATAAATATTTATAGTAAAGCTGTTTATTTATTGCCAGATCAAGTAAATAAACTTATTATTTATTGTTGTACAAGTAAATAAGTGTTTAATGGACATAAATCTATTGGGCCTTGAAAAAGCAAAAATCGCCTACCCATATGGTGTTGGACGTTTTTTGCACTGGTATGGTAACCCGTATTTTTTCTGTTTTCTATTCCTAAAATATAGGAGAATAAATAGGAGATATATTTTACCATATTCTCTCGTAATATTTCGGCTGAATATTAGGAGGATATTTAGAAGAAAATCTAGGAGAGTATATTTTCCTAGATTTTCTCAATAGCAAAATAATTTATACTGTTGTATAAAATAAAATCCTAGATACTAATCTGACGGATGAAAGAAAAAATAGGACAATGACTGAGATTTAATCCACTAGTGTTAACACAATAAAAGGAAATAATATCTTTTAGAATATTCTGGAATATTTTTTAAAGATACCTTTTAAACTGCTATAAATAGAGGGTTGATGTGAATCAAAATTAAAAACCTAATTGACAAGGAATTTTGTGGCCTCTCTCCCATGAGTGTGCCGACCTAATTCCTCTACTCCTTCCCCTCGGAATTGCTTCAATTCCATTCTTAGAAATAAGAGAAAAAGATCGGAAACACCCTGTTTCCAGATCTAGTGAGATATAACGAAGCCCACTCTTTTGTCTTATCTTCCTCAAAGATTACGTTTCGGAAGACTTTGGTGTCATCACATCGAGTCCTTGAAGGAGGAGTTTCAGATCTGATCGTGATAGGCTTGTACGTTCAAGACGAAGACGAATTGTGAATGCTTTCGGTTCGTGAGCCAAGAACTCTAAGTTTTCTTAAACTCGTCTTTTATCTGATATGGTCTTCTCTATTGATCTTTATATGGAGTTTTCCAATTTATCCATCGTGGTGCCTCTGGACCTTTGATCTTTTCACGCTTGGCCTCGCCCTTCTCATTCTTGTCGGGCGGCATCAGCAGTGGTTGTGGGGGCTTTCGCGGTGTGGCTTCTTCGGGCTCAAGTCAGTGGACATCCTCCTTGAATCTCGCACATTTTCAGGCGTCGTATATCCCGAATGACTCCACCTCGCTAAGCATCACCATAATCTTCAACGAATATGGTATTTGCGGCGTGTAAACGCAGATTGGTGGATAAGGCTTGGTTGTAGGCGTGGTTGATGTAGAGCCTCGCTACTTTTTGTCCTCGGGCGTTCTGGGGCAATGTAGCTTTGGTGGATGACGGCATTGCATTGCTTTTGTCAAGCATTAATGGCTTCTACAATCTGAATAACCTGTGTCTCGAGACTCTTGATTTGTGCGACGTGACTTCTAAACGTATCATGGGTCTCAGTTATGAATGCCACAAGGATTTTTTCAAGATTTGACCTGGGCTCTAGAGGTGGTTGTTGTAGAAACTCTTGTTGTTGTAGAAAGCTTTGTAGAGGTCGTTGTTGCTGATTTTTTGGCCCTCTCCACGCATTTTGTTGGTAAATATTTTCCACCCTCATGTAATTGTTGTGGAATTTTTGGGTCGGGGGACGGTTTTAAAAAAATTGGGGTTCACCGTTTGACCAGCGATTTCGTACGGGGCAATGAACACCATGCCTTTCCCTGCAGTACTTACTAAGGTTTTTGTCAAGGGGCCGACACTGTAATAAAAGGTCTGGAGTTGCTCCGGAAGAGAGATCCAGTGGTGTGAACACTTTCTTAGCATCTCCTTGAAGCGCCCCCATGCTTTGTGAAGTGGCTCTTCGTCCCACTGGCTGAAGCAGTTGATCTCAATGCGTAAGAAAATGGTCTTCTCGAATGGGAAAAATTTGGCGAAGAAGATCCACCATAGCTCATCCCAAGTGGTGATGGAGTCGGCGAACAAGGACTGGAGCCAACTCTTTGCTCGGCCGCAAAGTGAGAAAAGGCGCAAACTAATTGCTTCAACCTTGTGGATGCGAAAGGTTTGCATATCTGGCAATGTGCTCCTTTGGGTCGTCGTTCGGGGCTCCTGAGAATTGATTTTGTTGAATCATTTAGATCATCCCCATCTTGATCTCGAAGCTTTGATCTCCCTCAGTGGCTGGCTTTCGGATCGCCGATCAGTATCAAAGGGTCATGGGCATCAGATATTCAGTGAGTGGTCTTTCAGCCCGTTCTCCCATTGATCTGTTACAAAAAGAAATAGATAAATAAATTAAAAACGAGATCAAATTGAAAGCTAGCTAAACTAATATCAGTTGAAGACTAAGTCCCCGCCAACGGCGCCAAAACCTTGTTGCGAGATTTTGTTGGAATCGATCTAGGGTTTGAGAAAATAATTAACGCTTCGATAAGCGGCGGAATTTTAAAAATTTTCTTTTACAAGTAAAACAGTTTTTACTAACCTAGACAAGTGCAAGTACATGTAATTAAAAACCAATATGAGCTAGAAGTTTACTAACCTTTCTTGAAGCTTGAACTTTGAAGAAGCTTGTGGAAAGTTTGCAACGCTCGTCTCCCCTCGCAGCACGTCTCTCTTTCTTTCCTCGGCACCTCGAGCAACCACGAAAGTTTCTATCACTAAATCACTCGAAAAGAAGGAATCAGTGAGTGGGCACTTTTAAACGCTACGACTTAAGAACGAGTCTCGAAGTCGCAGAGCTAAACGCTAGGTCGAGTGAGGACCTAGGTGCCAAGACAAGAAAAATCGAAAATATAAACTAGAGAGAGAGAAGAAGGGGCGGCCAAGTCTAGAGAGAGAAGCTCTCAATCTCTAAAACTTTGGGATGAATCAATTGTGAGAAAAAGGGGCTCCTATTTATAGGAGAGGTCTCACCTTCTATAAGGTAGTTTCCTCTTCTATAGAATATCACATATTCATGAGCCAATTTCCTCTTTTCCCACTTGAGATGCTCGGCCAAGGATGCCTTCTAGAAGGCTTGGATTTGTTTCCATTTTTGTTCCTTCCCTTGCCTTGTTATCTCTTGGCCGATTACCCTAATGCATCCTCATGCAAATTTGTTTCCTCTTTTTCTTTTGGCAAGTATCTTGATACATTTATGCACAAAAATATCCTCTCTTGGTTGGGTATGTTGGGCGCCTATGTCCTTCTAGAATGGGCTTCTAGAAGCTTTTCCATTTGTTCATGACAACATGAAAAAGGCCCAATAAGAATTTTCAATAAAATTCTTATGAAATGAAATTAATTCACAAGGCCCAATGATCAAGTCATGGCCGAGTGAAACATGTCATAAAATGACCTTGTCAAAAATTTATTGACATTCATTTCATCCTTTGTCTCAAAAGACAAAAATACCCTTTTAACTATTTTCGTTCTTGTTTTGACTTAGCTTCCAGTTTAACTATTCCTATCGATGTGATTCGTGACAGTGACCTCATGGACCCAAATGAACAAAGCTTTAGCTAAACACTTGGACTCAAAAGTTCACAAACCTTTTCCAAGTTCAGCTTAATGCCAACTGACTCCACTAAAGAGCTGACACTGAAAATCTCTCGGTTCAAATGAATTTATTTTCTACTCAAGAATTCGACTTAATTATGATGAGCGGATCCACTGAATATTATCTATGTTTACCCTTCATGAATGTCATCAGCTAGTCGGGATTTACTAAATTACCATTTTACCCTTCTAGCTGTTATTTCCTCAACTCCTTTGTCGCTTGTGAATAAGTTAGAAACAATGTATTAACGAGGAGCTAACAAGTCACATTGTTTCATCCAAAAGAGTCAGGACTCAATTTGGACACTGGCCAGTTCATTTATTCACACTCCAAGGAACAAAGCATGAGGTGACATACATTGCATTTCAGCAATCTTGTACATGAATTCCATATCTATGAGAACTTCACAAAGTTACTCATGACAGACTCACAACTTAGTACTTCACCAATAGGCCTTGTTCGGAATCACATAGTGAGTCCGAACTTTGACTTTCTCAAATGAGAATACTAAGGTGTGAAATGCCATGTCTCATTTCAGGATTAAGGTAAGCATGACGCAATTCATACATAGTGACTTCGAGACATAAGAGGTTAAATGGTTTGTTCTTATATTGTCTCTAGAAGTGCACTGGTCAATTCAGTACCTTCGGAAGATACCTAGAAGAACTATAGAGTCCCCAACTCTCAATGCCTCATAACCAGACATCATAGATTCTTCTAACAATCATACCGAGGTCAATAGTCCTTTGACCCTAAGATTGCGAATATATCGTTTTAAGCAAACTACGAAGAGTTTGTTCATGCAAATCTACATTTGTCTCTTCGTAAGTTGTTTAGTTTGTTTATGGACTAAAAGACTATGGTTTTATCATAAAGCTTCAGACAAGGAAGATTGAATGAACGTTTCAACTTTATTAATGAATAGATAGGCAATTACAAGCAAGAGTCTTCATGAGACTTTATTACATCAAATGTACAAAATAAAGACTACAACTCTTCTTGTGGGCACCATTGACAACAAACTCCCACTTGACTCAAAGAAGGTGTGTGTAGTCCTTCATGCCTAATCCCTCACGATGTTGGTCGAAGACCTTGTTCGCTAGGGCCTTGGTGAATGGATCTGCGAGGTTGTCCACCGTTGAGATCTTCTTCACTTCCACGTCTCCGCGCTGCACGATCTCTCGAATCAAATGGTATTTCCTCTCAATATGCTTAGAGCGCTTATGGCTTCTAGGTTCCTTTGAGTTAGCGACAGCCCCACTATTATCACAATAAAGGGTCATGGGCTCGTCGACGTTTGAAACAACTTCCAAATACTTAAGGAACTTTCTAAGCCATACAGCCTCTTTGGATGCTTCACAAACAGCCACATATTCTGCTTCCATTGTGGAGTCAGCAATGCAAGATTGCTTAATACTTCTCCACACAACAGCTCCACCATTAAGGATGAACACAGATCCCGAAGTGGATTTCCTGGAATCCTTATCCGCTTGAAAATCGGAGTCGGTATATCCCGTCATAGTCAGGTCAGTACCTGAGTATGTAAGCATCAAGTTCCTAGTTCTTCGAAGATACTTAAGAACATGCTTAACAGCAATCCAGTGCTCGGGTCCAGGGTTGGATTGGAAACGACTAACTACGCCAACGGCGAAACAGATGTCAGGTCTAGTGCAAAGCATAGCATACATAAGGCTTCCTACGGCAGAGGCGTAAGGAATTTTCCTCATGTCTTCAATCTCTTGTGCAGTCTTGGGAGACTGGTCTTTAGAGAGTGAAACTCCATGCCTAAAGGGTGTTTGACCCCTCTTGCAGTCTTGCATCGAGAAGCGATCCATCACCTTATCAATATAAGATGCTTGAGAGAGCGACAGGGTCCGGTTTTTCCTATCTCGAAAGATTTGGATCCCCAGAATGTACACGGCTTCTCCTAGATCCTTCATATCGAATTGCTTTGCTAGCCAGACCTTAACCTCAGATAACTTACCCACGTCATTACCAATGAGTAGTATATCATCGACATATAGTACCAGAAACACAACTTTGCCTTCGTGTATTAACTTGTAAACACAAGGCTCATCTATTGACTGTTCAAAGCCGAAGCTCTTTACAGTTTCATCGAATCTAATATTCCATGACCTAGATGCTTGCTTTAGTCCATAAATGGATTTAAGCAACTCACAAACCTTGGTCTCTTGACCTTTATCCACGAAACCGTCTGGTTGAGCCATGTAAATGCGCTCGTCAAGATTGCCATTCAGAAAGGCTGTCTTGACATCCATTTGCCAGATCTCATAGTCGAGAGCTGCAGCTATGGATAGGAGTATGCGGATGGATTTAAGCATCGTGACTGGCGAGAAGGTTTCTTCATAGTCAATCCCTTCTTGTTGGGTATAACCCTTTGCCACAAGTCGTGCTTTGAACGTCTCGACGTTCCCATCAGGACCCCTTTTCTTCTTGTATATCCACTTACACCCTACGGGTTTAATCCCTTCAGGAAGCTCTACAAGTTTCCAGACTTTGTTGACATACATCGAGTGCATTTCAACTTTCATGGCGTCAAGCCAAAGGTTTGATTCAGAACAAGCCATCGCTTGGCTGTAGGAAACAGGGTCATCCATGTCGGAGACGGCTACAAGAGAGTCTCCATAAGACATGTACCTGTCAGGCTTTTGAGTAGCCCTCCCACTACGTCTAAGTACTACTTGACGAGATTCTGATGAGTTAGGTTGTGTTTCAGTTGGGGTAAGAACAGTTCTTACAGATGAGGTAGAAGCTTCCTCACCCAACTTTTCTTCAAGCACAATTTTGCTTCTAGGTTTCGCATCTTTCATAAAGTCCTCCTCAAGGAAACGAGCATTCGTGCTAACGAAAGTCTTATCGTCCTCGGGACTATAGAAAGTAAAACCTTTGGTTTCCTTCGGATATCCTACAAACAGGCACAATTCTGACCTACTAGCCAACTTGCTAGTCTTTTGCCTCAGCACGTGTGCAGGGTAACCCCAAATTTGGATGCGGCCAAGATTCACTTTACGGCCAGTCCATCTCTCATAAGGAGTACCAGGAACCGTTTTAGACGGAACTTGGTTCAGAATGTAGGCGGCTGTTTCGAGGGCATATCCCCAAAAGGAAAGCGGGAGTGATGAGTAACTCATCATCGATCTAACCATCTCCATAAGAGTTCGGTTTCTTCTCTCTGACACTCCGTTTTGTTGAGGTATGCCAGGTGCGGTAAGCTGAGAAGCGATACCTTCTTCTTTAAGAAAGTCATCGAACTCTCCAGACATATACTCACCACCTCGATCAGATCGAAGGGTTTTGATCACTTTGCCAGTTTGCTTTTCCACTAAAGCCCTAAAGACCTTAAATACGTTAAAGGTCTCGGATTTGTGTTTAAGCAAATAGACAAACCCATATCTTGAGTAATCATCAGTGATGGTAACGAAGTATTCGTATCCTCCACGTGCCTGTTGGTTGAGCGGACTACATACATCAGAATGTATTAGTTCCAGCAACTCAGTGGCTCTTCGACCCTTATCGGAGAAAGGTCGCTTAGTCATTTTTCCTTCTATGCAGGATTCACAAGTAGGTAGTGAACCTATTGCAGAGGCTTGGAGTGGACCATCCCTCACAAGTCTCTTAATCCTATCTAGACTGATATGACCAAGTCTCAAGTGCCATAGGTATGTTGATTTTGTTAGATCGGAGGATTCAAAAAGTTTGATCCTCTTTGGCTCCCTAATTAGATCGTTATCTATTTCGGTGTCTAAAAGAGAAGGTTGAGTGGGATAGATGTAAAAAAGAGCATTCTTCATACATGCATCAGTGACAAAAGAATTATCAGGAAACGAAATACGAATTCCATTCTTAATGAACTTTAAACAATAATCTTGCTCGAGAATATGAGCAACGGATATTAAGTTCTTCCCAAAGGTAGGAACAAAATAAACATTATTCAAGTTTAAAGTGCGGTCTTCAAAAGACAGCGTCACGGATCCCACAGCCTTCGCAGACACCAGGCTCCCATCACCCCATTTAAAACAGAACTCGCCTTCCTCTAAGCTTTTGGTTTTCTTAAAACCATTTAAGGAACAACAATTATGGTTAGTAGCAGCGGAGTCAAGAATCCACGTTGATACATTATCAGCTACTAAGCATGCTTCGGTAACTAGTACAATACTATGTTCCTTTGCTTTGAGATTGGCAGGACAGTTCTTTTTATCGGCCTTGTGAGGTCTCTTCTTAGTTCCAGAGGCGGAGGCTTTTTGCTCAGTAGCATGTGCCTCTCCTTGATTCCTCTTTCTCTTAGTGAAACCTACAGCAGTGTGAAGTTCCTCCATAAGCTTGGTAACAGTGTACTCTTGCTTGTTAATGGAGTAGTTCATCTTGGAGGTATCAAGAGATGCGGGGAGAGTTTCTAAGATCACATCTATAACATTCTTCCCATCAATCTCAGATCCTAGGATTTCCATTTTATTTAGAAAACTAATGATCAGTATCATAAAGTTTCTAACAGGAGTCCTAGCCTTCATATGACAGTTCATAAACTGTCGGACTGCTTTTTGCCTTGCTTGACGCCTTTGACCTCCAAACATCTCAAGGAGATTGTAGAGCATGTCATCGGCAGTCTCGAAGTCACGATGTTGCTCTTTCAGCATATTGTTCATAGATGCCAAGATATAGCACCTCACAATCTCATCGGATCGAAGCCAGGCCGCTAAGGCGTCATTGTCCTCTTGAGTTGAATCATCATTCGTCAGAGGAGGACATGGGGTGGTGAGTACCCATTTGTGCTTGTTAACGGTAGGTATTATGTCGAGGTTACGTTTCGAGTCTATGTAGTTTTCGTTTTCGAGTTTATTCGAGGAAAGAATTGTAGAGAGAGGGTTGAGAGACATATTGCCTATATAAGTTGAAACAAGGTTTATGATTAGTCTTTGGTTTAGGATTTAAGTTTTATTAAGACTTTTATAAAATCCAAAGGTGTTATAAACCAAACGATAATTTACTCCCTCAAGAGAAGGCCGCAAAAAATCTCCATTTATAAGTAAATGACACATCATTAATGCTAAGCCAAGATGTCAATACATCTATTTTGACTAGCCACCTTTTAAATTGGTTTGATCACTCACATCCTTTCGCAGAGCCTCAAGGGAGGATACTAGGGATTGAGCCTAAGCGTGCAACCAACCACTTAGTCCAAAAGATCAGCTTTGAAAAACAATCCCCCAAGGGGAGGCCTTGCCATCATTGCATCACTCTCGGACGTAGCTCATTGAGCAATGATCGAAGCAATAACGCCTTGGAGTACTCACATTTAAGTGAGGGTCGCAAGAGCGGCTCTTAGTCCCACGTTATTGCATCTTTCACTAGTGTTGGGGATCGCGGGTTACAAACAACGAATATAACCCTCCCACTTAGTTTTTGGAGTTGGTTCATCGACTCTTATAAGTTCGGAAACAAATTTCCTAGTTAGAGAGCGACAGAGCGGACAACTAGAAGAGAATCCTAGATCGACATGTTCAGAGCAGTATTAGTGCATAAAGGCACAAGGTACATACTCGATCTTTTCCTATTTTCTATTTCGGGAAAGTGCGTGAGGGAAGTGTGAACTTTAACTCACTCGAACACTTGAAAGTTTGAGATTACACATCTTTTTATTTTTCGGCTTGTCTACAAGGAGACCTCCCACTCAAATTTTCAAGAGCATATAGATTTTGAACATATGTGATATAGATATAGTTTTGAAAACATTTTGAAAATTTATTTGATTTGGATGACAAAATATTTTCAAGTTTGAAAGTGAAAACGGTTTTTCAAAATTCAAACTAGTTTTGTAAAAAATCAATTTCAATTAAACTTTCAAAAATCAAAACATTTTAATCTTACGCATCATGTTTATAATCATATGAAAAACATTTTTGCTCAAGAAAATTTTCTCATTAGAGTTCTATAACTCATGGTAGTGGGGTTTGAAAATCCGGATTTCTAAAAAACTGGAGTTTCAGACAGCCGCGCACCTCGGAGTAAAATCGCCATATCTGGCGGCTCCGATGTCCTTTTCAGCCGAAACCGCTGGCATTGGACAGAGGACAGACAGAGCTTTAATTTGATTCAAGAATCATTAAATTTCGATTTCTGAGCAGAGAGTTATGCCAATTTTAATGCGGGTTAACTCCAGCTCGAAGAAAAAGAAATAAATTAAAACTTGGTCCTACTTAGGTGCGAAAAAGAATCAAGTGTAACGGAACGTTTTAAGATGTTGTTTAAAGCTTTTATTTGTGTTTTATTAGCAGGGTAATAACATAGAATAAAAGAAATAACAACAAGCATAAAACGAATACGGTAAATAAAAGAAACTAGAAAGACAAAGTAACTAGTCACAAAATTTACCGAAATTTCTCAAACCTTTAAAACACGTTTTTCAATATAAAAAATTAAAAACTTTTAAAACTGATTCTAATGTGTTTTAAAAACATCCCAAACTCATAGAAAATCAACATGCTTTTTAATTTAAAGACAAGAGCATTAAATTAAAAAAAAATCTAAGATTACAATTCTAACTTGTCACAAAATTAGTAAACTTTCGAAAACGATTTTCAAGCTCATAATTTTAAAAACATGTACATGCATATCTTTGACCATAGCTCTGATACCATTTGTTGGAATCGATCTAGGGTTTGAGAAAATAATTAACGCTTCGATAAGCGGCGGAATTTTAAAAATTTTCTTTTACAAGTAAAACAGTTTTTACTAACCTAGACAAGTGCAAGTACATGTAATTAAAAACCAATATGAGCTAGAAGTTTACTAACCTTTCTTGAAGCTTGAACTTTGAAGAAGCTTGTGGAAAGTTTGCAACGCTCGTCTCCCCTCGCAGCACGTCTCTCTTTCTTTCCTCGGCACCTCGAGCAACCACGAAAGTTTCTATCACTAAATCACTCGAAAAGAAGGAATCAGTGAGTGGGCACTTTTAAACGCTACGACTTAAGAACGAGTCTCGAAGTCGCAGAGCTAAACACTAGGTCGAGTGAGGACCTAGGTGCCAAGACAAGAAAAATCGAAAATATAAACTAGAGAGAGAGAGAGAGGAAGGGGCGGCCAAGTCTAGAGAGAGAAGCTCTCAATCTCTAAAACTTTGGGATGAATCAATTGTGAGAAAAGGGGGCTCCTATTTATAGGAGAGGTCTCACCTTCTATAAGGTAGTTTCCTCTTCTATAGAATATCACATATTCATGAGCCAATTTCCTCTTTTCCCACTTAAGATGCTCGGCCAAGGATGCCTTCTAGAAGGCTTGGATTTGTTTCCATTTTTGTTCCTTGCCTTGCCTTGTTCTCTCTTGGCCGATTACCCTAATGCATCCTCATGCAAATTTGTTTCCTCTTTTTCTTTTGGCAAGTATCTTGATACATTTATGCACAAAAATATTCTCTCTTGGTTGGGTATGTTGGGCGCCTATGTCCTTCTAGAATAGGCTTCTAGAAGCTTTTCCATTTGTTCATGACAACATGAAAAAGGCCCAATAAGAATTTTCAATAAAATTCTTATGAAATGAAATTAATTCACAAGGCCCAATGATCAAGTCATGGCCGAGTGAAACATGTCATAAAATGACCTTGTCAAAAATTTATTGACATTCATTTCATCCTTTGTCTCAAAAGACAAAAATACCCTTTTAACTATTTTCGTTCTTGTTTTGACTTAGCTTCCAGTTTAACTATTCCTATCGATGTGATTCGTGACAGTGACCTCATGGACCCAAATGAACAAAGCTTTAGCTAAACACTTGGACTCAAAAGTTCACAAACCTTTTCCAAGTTTAGCTTAATGCCAACTGACTCCACTAAAGAGCTGACACTGAAAATCTCTCGGTTCAAATGAATTTATTTTCTACTCAAGAATTCGACTTAATTATGATGAGCGGATCCACTGAATATTATCTATGTTTACCCTTCATGAATGTCATCAGCTAGTCGGGATTTACTAAATTACCATTTTACCCTTCTAGCTGTTATTTCCTCAACTCCTTTGTCGCTTGTGAATAAGTTAGAAACAATGTATTGACGAGAAGCTAACAAGTCACATTGTTTCATCCAAAAGAGTCAGGACTCAATTTGGACACTGGCCAGTTCATTTATTCACACTCCAAGGAACAAAGCATGAGGTGACATACATTGCATTTCAGCAATCTTGTACATGAATTCCATATCTATGAGAACTTCACAAAGTTACTCATGACAGACTCACAACTTAGTACTTCACCAATAGGCCTTGTTCGGAATCACATAGTGAGTCCGAACTTTGACTTTCTCAAATGAGAATACTAAGGTGTGAAATGCCATGTCTCATTTCAGGATTAAGGTAAGCATGACGCAATTCATACATAGTGACTTCGAGACATAAGAGGTTAAATGGTTTGTTCTTATATTGTCTCTAGAAGTGCACTGGTCAATTCAGTACCTTTGGAAGATACCTAGAAGAACTATAGAGTCCCCAACTCTCAATGCCTCATAACCAGACATCATAGATTCTTCTAACAATCATACTGAGGTCAATAGTCCTTTGACCCTAAGATTGCGAATATATCGTTTTAAGCAAACTACGAAGAGTTTGTTCATGCAAATCTACATTTGTCTCTTCGTAAGTTGTTTAGTTTGTTTATGGACTAAAAGACTATGGCTTTATCATAAAGCTTCAGACAAGGAAGATTGAATGAACGTTTCAACTTTATTAATGAATAGATAGGCAATTACAAGCAAGAGTCTTCATGAGACTTTATTACATCAAATCTACAAAATAAAGACTACAACTCTTCTTGTGGGCATCATTGACAACAGATTTTTCATACGCAAGTGCACGTAATCGCTCAAGTAATATATTTCGTAAGTACGAGTCGAACCCACAAGGACTATGCTTAACTAATATTTAACTAACCAGGAACGAATTGAACTCAAAAGCAACGGTGAAGATTATAAACTAAATTGAAGAAAAGAAATAAAAAAAACACAAATTAAACTACGGGTGAACGAATATGAGAAAGGCCAGGGCAACGGTTTCGCTAAACTCTCCTATGGTCGCGATTCCTAGAATTACGCACGATTTTTCGGGTCAACTCTCTTCACTAATCACACTCACGTAATATTATCGTAAATCTCTCTTGAGCATCTAACAATCTGTGTCAATACCGGGTTTTTATCTCTCGATCTCAAACCCTAAAAATTACAAGCATTACAAACAATAGTGTACACGCGACTCCATAGCAGCCTAACTATCTCTAGCTTAGGAATGTACTACGGTGTACTAATTCTTATGCATGATCAACCTAATCTTTCTCAAGCATCAAATCAATCTTAAAAATCATGAATGAGGTCATGAATCTCAAAACAAGTAATAAGCACGGAATTAATTCAAGCCATAGAGAAAAAGAACATGAAAAATACTTCAATCAATAAATAATGAATCCACAACCATATTCAAGCAAAACTAGGCCATCGCGCACATTTTTTAATCGGTCATAACTCCTAGCGCTCATCTTTTTTCCCAGTGCGCATCTTTTTGAATCGGTATTAACTCCTAGCTCCGACATCCGATTCTTGAAAATAAATATGCTTTAGAAAGCTGAGAGAAATCTATACAATGGTGGAAATAATTATTCCAAAATATTTGATAGAGAATCTCAAAATCATGCAGAAGAGGACGTTGTGTTTCTTGTTCCACTCTACTTGCTCAAAAAGTCTTTGAATCACCTCAAAATTGCTCCATAAAGTCACGTGATGCTCTACTAATCTTCTCAATACTCAAATAATTTCTAAAACTTGAAATCAACTCAAAACCACATTAAATTACACAAAATCACTTGAGAATGTGTGAAATTTAAGTAAAAAATAGGAGGTTAACACGTACAAAACTCACTTATCAGTGGCTGCATTACTGTTGGAACTGGATGCGTCTGAGAGTTGGATTGAGAGCATGCCAATGATTTGATGCATATGAGCCGATATGAGACTTCCTCTTCCTCCACCTTGCTCATCACTTTTGGCCTTTGTGGAATTTGCCTGGTTTTTTAACCTCTGATTATATTGTTGCGAATAAATCACATAATCAAGCACACATGTCAAACCCTAAAGAACCCCCCCCCCCCCCCCCCCCCCCCCCCCCCCCCCCAAACCAAGACCAATCCCGATTACATAGCAACTTCATAAGAAACTTGGCCTCTAATGGTATTCATAAAAGTTGTTAAAGCTTTTATTTGTGTTTTATTAACATGGTAATAATATGATATAAAAGAAATAACAACAAGTATAAAACGATTCAAGTAAATAAAAGAAACTAGCAAGACAATATAACTAGTCACAAAATTTACTCGAAATTTTCTCAAACTTAAAACACGGTTTTGTAATAAAAAAAAATTAAAAACTTTTAGAACTGATTCTAATGTGTTTTAATAACATCCCAAACTCATAGAAAAACTACATGATTTTTAATTTAAAGGCATGAGCAATAAAGTAAAAAAAAAACTAAGATAACAATTCTAACTTGTCACAAAATTAGTAAACTTTCGAAAACGATTTTCAAGCTCATAATTTTAAATACATGTACATGCATATCTTTGACCATAGCTCTAATACCATTTGTTGGAAATGATCAAGGGTTTAAGAAAAAGTTTAACGCTTCGGTAAGCGGCGGAATTTTAAAAATTTTCTTTTGACAAGTAAAACGATTTTACTAACCTAGACAAAGAGCAAGCACATGTAAATAAAAACTATTATGAGCATAAATAATTTACTAACCTTTTTAGAAGCTTGAACGTTGATGAGCCTTCGGAAGGTTGAAGAGTGCTTCTAGAAGCCCTTGGATTTGTTTCCTCTTTTGTTCCCTTCCTTACTTGGCATAATTCTCTTATGCATCTAGATGCAAATTTGTTTCCACTTTTTCTTTTGGCAAGTATCTTCATACATTTAATGCACAAAATAACCTCTCTTTTACACTAGGGCTGCACGAAATTAGTCTCCCATTCTCTTGGGTTGGACGGCCAAAAGGCTTCTAGAAAGTCTTTCTAGATTTTTCTTTACTTGTTCATGACAACATAAGAAAAGCCCATTAAGAATTTTCAAGTAAAATTCTATGAAATGAAATTAATCCACAAGGCCCAATGAACACATCATGACCAAGTGATCTAGGCCATCATATGACCATGTCAAAAATTTATAGACATTCATTTCAGTCTATGTCCAAAAAGACAAATTTACCCTTTTTGACAATTTTCGTAAAACTTGTATCGTTCTTGTTTTGACTTAGCTTATAGTTTAACTATTCCTACTCGAAATGATTTGTGATAGTGACCTCATGGATCCAAATGAACAAAGCTTGAGCTAAACTCTTGGACTCAAAAGTTCACAAACCTTTTCCAAGTTTAGCTTAATGTCAACTAACTCCACTAAAGAGTTGACACTGAAAATCTCTCGGTTCAAATGAATTTATTTTCTACTCAAGAATTCAACCAAATTATGATGAGCGGATCCACTGAATATTATCTATGTTTACCCTTCATGAATATCATCAGCTAGTCGGGATTTACGAAATTACCATTTTACCCTTTTGACTGTTATTTTCTCAACTCCTTTGTCGCTTGTGAATAAGTTAGAAACAATGTATTGACGAGGAGCTAACAAGTCCCATTTTTTCATCCAAAAGAGTCTGGACTCAATTTGGACACTGGCCAGTTCATTTATTCACATTCCAAGGAACAAAGCATGATGTGATATACATTGCATTTCAGCAATCTTGTACATGAATTCCATATCAATGAGAACTTCACAAAGTTACTCATGACATTCTCACAACTTAGTATTTAACCAATAGGACCTGTTCAGAATCACATAGTGAGTCCGAACTGTGACTTTCTCAAATGAGAATACGTAAGCTGTGAAATGGCATGTCTCATATCAGGATTAAGGTAAGCACGATGCAATTCATACGTAGTGACTTCGAGACATAAGAGATTAAATGGTTTGTTCTTATTTTGTCTCTAGAAGTGCATTGGTCAATTCAGTACCTTCAGAAGATACTTAGAAGAACTACAGAGTCTCCAACTCTCAATGCCTCATAACCAGACATCATAGATTCTCCTAACAATCGTACTGAGGTCAATAGTCCTTTGACCCTTAGATTGCGAATATATCGTTTTAAGCAAACTACGAAGAGTTTGTTTATGCAAATATACATTTGTCTCTTCGTAAGTTGTTAAGTTTGTTTATGGACTAAAGACTAAGGTTTTATCATAAAGCTTCAAACAGACAAGGAAGAATGAATGAACGTTTCAACTTTTTATTAATGAATAAACAATTACAAGCACGAGTCTTCGTGAGACTTTATTACATCAAATGTACAAAATAAAGACCACAACTCTTCTTGTGGGCACCATTGACAACAAATTCATATTAAATAAACTTGATGTTCAACAATAATTCAAGCAGTAAAATAAATAAAAGAGAAAAAGAAAGAAGAACGATTGAAGTTGAAGTTCGAAAACTCGTCGAGTTGTCAATTTCGGCAAAGAACATTTTTTTTCTCTTCCAAAAGCTCTAAAAAATAACCAAACACTCTAAGAAAAATAAA
Organism: Urtica dioica subsp. dioica; assembly: GCF_054948205.1. Lineage (NCBI taxonomy): Eukaryota > Viridiplantae > Streptophyta > Magnoliopsida > Rosales > Urticaceae > Urtica > Urtica dioica. The sequence goes on from NC_142766.1 coordinate 7,111,155, forward strand.
GGAAAAGAAAAATATGAATGAATAATGTGTTTTGAGATTACAAGAATATAGGCTTAGAGTTGATTTTTGGAGCATATGTGCCTCAAAAATGCTTAAAATTGGGTAATTAATAAAAATAGTGTTTATGAGATGCGGAGAAACTGAACAGTTGAATAGTGATATTGAATGGGCCGTAACTTCTTGCTCCAATGTCCGGTTTTCGTAAATAAACATGTGTCAGAAGAAAGCTAAGAAAAGATCTATCCAATTATGGAACTGAAATATCCAAATTCATCAAATTAAAATCTCAGAATGCTACAGAAGACCGCGTCGTATTTCTTGTTTTGCTTTAACTTATCCGAAAAGTCTTCAAATCATCCCAAAATTATTCTATTTCCCTCAAAACACTTTCAACTCATGAAAAACCTGTAATAACAAAGAAAAACACAAAATTATATAAAAAAACTCTTAAGGATTCGCTTTGATTCAAGTCCAAGAATGAGCTATTTGTACGTATAAAACACACTCATCATGTATCCCGACTTCATTCTTTGTAGTCTTTTCTTTTGTAGCGTTGTCTTTCACAACCATTCCCATAGTTCCATATGAATCTTATTGAGAAGAATCATTTCCAATTTTTGCCTTTTTTCTTGAGAGATCAAGGCAAAGACCTTGTCAGATACCTGAATTGTATCCACCCAAAGGACTTGACCTCTGCTGCTGGTGAAGCTATCGTTGAGTCCCCTTAAGAACATCATGACGTATTCGTTGTTGTAGAACACCACCAGTTCCTTGATTCCGCCGCAGGTACATCCGCTACATGTGTAGCCAGGACAAAAAAATTTGAGCTCTTCTCATAGAGACTTCAGCTTGGTGAAGTATGTGGCCACTGACTTCTGATCTTGAGAGAGATTCATCAGTTCACGCTTGAGTTGAAAAATACGAGGTCCGTTGCTCTGTTGAAATCTCTCTGTGAGATCGATCCACATTTTGAACTCTGAATCGCCGAACAAAATGCTTGAGGAGATCTCCTTCGATACATAGTTCAGGAACCAAGAAATAATGATGTTGTTATTTCTCATTAAAAAATTCACCAATTGGACATCAGCAGAGTCAGGTTTGGAAACGGAACCATCAAGAAACCCTCATTTGTTCTTCACAGACATCGTGATCAGGATTGAGCGATTTCACGACGGATAGTTGTCGCCGTTGAGTGATTGAGACACGAGAATCACTCCTGGATTGTCTGCGTGGTGAAGGTAATAAAGACTGAGTGGATCATTGATATGCGATTTCTGATTGACCGCCGCGATTTGAGTTCTGACATTCGCCGATTCCGATTTCGAGGAAGCGTCCATTGTAGGAGAGAGATGAAATCAAAAACTTCGAAGAACAGAAGAAAAAAAACCGAAACTTAGAGGAAAAAATAGGAATTGCAAAATCTTCGCTCTGATATCATGTCGCGTTTGAGCTATCGTATTGTTCCACGAAAATAAAGATAGAGAAACGAAGAAGATGACAAAAAGAAATTCTTTATTGAGAATAGCCTTGGCTCTGATTAGTTGTGTTGTACAAAGACTGGTGAAGTGGCACATATAACCAAACAGAGCTAATATGAGCCACGTCATATCAAGTGAAGAAGAAAAACACGTAAGCTAGTCGAGCAAATAAACCAAACAAAAAATAACTTAATACTAGACTAAGCTGATATAAATACACAATTATTTACCATATATTTTCTACGCAACGCGATACAAGTGGCGCATTTTATTTCACTTCGTATCTATACATAACAATGTAAGCGCTTGCACACTAGAGGACAAGTGTGCATAAAGGAAATATTAAACAACAAAAACAAGTAAAGGACACAAAATAAAAAGCAATCGGCCGTGTAACATTTCTTATTTAACTATGTAGACGGGTATAGTATACTGTATCATTACTATCTTTAATCTCCTAAGCATAGACAGGGATGCTTTGTTCGTTCCTGAAAAAGTTAGTGGGATCAACCACAGTCTTAACCTGAACCAACCTCTTAAAGTTCTCATATCCGAAATACTTTGCCCCCCATATGCTTGCCTTCGCGAAGGTTGTGACGCCCTCTTCATTATTGGTTCCCAAGTCTAGATCTCTATAGTTGACATAAGCCGATCTCGGATTGTCAGACACGTACGGAGTCATGTAGTCGTAAACCCTCCTCGGCCAGTTCATATCGTTCTCCGAGCCTTCTTCCCAAGAGCTGTAATACAAAAGACTGAAGAGATTTCCGGCCCTGTGCGAGAACGGAATCTCAGATTCTGGGATCTTGTCCATCATTCCTCCGTAAGGGTACATCACAATCGACGCCATTCCGACCTCTTCTACTTCGGACAGCTTTTCCCACATACCCTCCAAAGCGCGTTGTGGGATAGGTTTTTTCACATAGTCAAGTTTTGCCTTGAAAGGATAAAGCGTCACGCGAGGCGTCCTCTGGAGAAGAACTTCCAAAGGAGCTTCACCTGGAAACCCGGCTAGATAGGTTATGGCCCGAACCCAACTGACCTCGATGCAGTTTTCTCTCACAAGACCCAGCTCAGGGAAGCCCTTTTGCATCAAGGGCATAAGATCGTCCAACCCGCCGAGGTACAAAGAAATGAAAAAAGCTTGGATTGTAGTCTTGTTCGCTTCTTGAGTTGAATTCGCGGTTGTTATTGTAACAAAGAGTAACAGATTTTCATCTAGTTTGTTCGCGACATGTTGCCACTGCTGGACGATCTTCTTGTTTTCTTCGATCTCCAAATCCCTTGGGATGCTAAAGAGAGTCAATTTCTGAGGGACTTGAACCAGCTTCACTTTCCATGCAACGACAACTCCGTAGCTTGCGGCTCCACCACCGCGTATTGCCCAGAACAGATCTTCTCCCATGGATTTTCGGTCCAAGACTTTTCCCTCGGCGTCGACTATGTGGGCATCGAGGATGTTATCGGCCGCAAGGCCATATTTACGCATCATGATTCCGAATCCTCCGCCGCTAAAGTGTCCGCCGACACCAACGGTCGGGCAAAAACCCGCCGGAAATCCTAGGGTTTTGCTTTTCTCGGCTATCCGGTAGTAAAGCTCTCCGATTGTTGCCCCGGCGTGAACCCATGCCGACCTTTGTTGGACGTATATTTTGATTGAACGGAGCTTGAAAAGATCGATCACGATGAACGGGACGTTGGACACGTAGGAAAGGCCCTCGAAGTCATGGCCTCCGCTGCGGCTTCTGATATGAATTCCGTATTTTCTGGCACAGTAAACGGTGGATTGGATGTGGGATATTTCTTGAGGAGTAATTATGGATAGTGGTTTTAGGATTGACGGAGATGAAAATTTAGGGTTTTGTATGGACGCATTCAAGATCGAGAGATACGCTTGGTCGTTAGGGGTGTAGATTAGGTTATCGGGGACCGATGTAAAGTTTGAATATCCGTCCGATAAGCACTGAAAGAAGTTATGTTTGTGAGACAGAGCTGTGTAGGTAAGAGAAAGTAGAGAGAGGATAGTATAACAAAACACTGAACAGAGTTTAGCGTACTTCATTTTTAATGTAGTGTATTGGAAATGAGAGTTATCGATGATAATGAGATGAAGCCAATGTATTATATTTATAGGCCTACATATCATCTGCAAATGTCTTTGTGAAGAACTGGTCGGTCGACGACATTTGTAAGGGAAATATTAAAATGCAACCTTGCAAAGATATTATTATTTTTTTATGAGCTGATCTTTTCTGTTTGTTTGTTCTTTTAATTTCATTAAATTGTTTGGTGATTATCTTATCGATTGAGATCTCATGATGATGTTAAGCACCGTTGTATAGTTTTATTTTTTTAGACATTTTAGTATACACCGTTGTATAATACCGTACAATGGGTACTAGCTAGGGCATCCACGTGGTCTTCAATGGGTACTGCACTATTTTAAAACTGTATTATTTAATGTTGAATGACTTGATCTCGAATACCTAATTAATTTTATAGTGCAATATCAAGCGAGTAATCTATGTCATGCGTACGATGCGATTCAGATAAAAGCTCCTAGCTTATCTCATATCTCATTTTGCCGGTCCTAAGGCATGGACAAAATGGCTCGACTTTCGATGGTACGCATTGTGGGCTGGGAAATCTATATATGGTTTACTCATATGATATCCCCATTCTCTTGAATACTTAATCCTTTGGAATTTTCAAGCTTATAATAAGGAACCCTTCCTCTCTTCAGTGGATCCCTTGCCTTTATGGAATGGACCATTAAGGAGCTAGTTACACTAATTATCTAACAGATGAATTGAACATATACATATATATATAGATAATTAGAAATATTTGACTAAGAACAACGCGGACTAGTTACTTGTTCATTAAAGATAAGTTGTATTGGTTAATATCTAAGATCAAATCTTTTAATCGACAATTCAAAGGGTAACATATATAATAGCTCTAGATCGTGACCTGTACAGCCTTATAAGATTTAAGTTAGCAATATAAATGTTGATTTTTAAGATCGTTGAATGGACTTTCTGAAAACTAACATATCATTGAATTAAGAAGCTTATCGGTATATTATATATATGAATAAAAATCCGAGATAATGCAGACTAGTGTATTAATTTAAATATTGATTTGCTGCAAGATCGTTGAATGGACTTTCTGAAAACAACAGAATTGACGCATATCATGTTCCCTGTGGGTATCGTGTAAAGTACCGCGTGATCACTTGGATTATTTTAAGAAAGTTGGTTTGAACTTTGAAGTTACCAGTAATGTTCGCAAGATATTATTATTGGAATGTATTTTAATCAATTCCGCGTGAAAATGGTGGAAAAAGTAAACTTTCATGCTGCAAAATTTTTTAACCGAACAACTTAATAAACATTTATCAGAGACTGGGTCTGGGAAAATAGTCGAGGTTTAATTTTTTACTTTTCACAAAAATAGTTAATATTTAAATTTTCTTTACAGTAAAATAGTTAAAATTAAACATTGTAAATGTAATATTGATACATATATAACTTACATAGGTCATAACCAATCCGGTCCATCAACCATACAAATCCGGTCCATTACTTTAAAATTAAACATTGTAAATGTAAATATTGATACATATATAACTTACATAGGTCATAACCAATCTGATCCATCAACCATACCAACATAGGATCAAAGTGGTATTCGATTCATCTATCGTAGTTATACCCATCAATGGTCACGTATATCGATACAACTGAACGACATGGATCATAAAGTAGATGTGTAGTATGAAAATTTCATGTTATGTGACCTCAACATGCCTATTTCTATTCGGTCCTCCTTAAACCTTAGTTAGATCAAACCATATACCAGAAAACAGAGTCTAAATAAACCAAAACTTAATTTCTGCAGAAAACCTCAATAATCATATATAAAATCAAACATGTCTATAATATAAAAAGCACAAAAAATAGCAAACAATAACAAACTCCCACTAGAACTGAATATCCTGAGCTGAAATAACACCCATATGAGAAGTGTGCTCGTGAAACACTTTGCTTATCACAAAATAACCGGAGTGGTCTTTCAATACTATCTACTATGCGCATCCCGGTGACAAAATTCTGCAACCATATCCCTGATTGGATGCCTCATAACAAGATACAAATTATGCTCCCATGGTGGAAGATGCTATAAGAGACTGTTTACCACTCTTCCAGGAGATAGCACCTCCATCCAACAAATAAATATAGCCTGATGTAGATTTCCTATTGTCTTGGCATCCAACAAAATCAGAGTCAATATACCCAATTATCTCGATCTGATCTGACCTCCGATATGTGAGCATGCAGTCTTTTGTTCTTTGTAAGTACCACATGACCCGTTTAGCTGATTTCCAATGGTCCATAAGGTTGCTTAAGTATCTTCCTAACATTCATGTAATGTACGCAATGTCTAGACGCTTACAAACCTGAGCATACATCAGATTTTCTACAGCCGAAGCATAGGAAATCTTTTGCATTTCATTTTCTTCAAAGTCATTCTTAGGGCACTAATTGAGACAAGAATTTGTCTCCCTTAGCCACATGAGTATCACCTGGTTTACATTCATGCATGCCATATCTTTTTAGAACCTTTTCGATATAACTCTTTTGTGATAATCCAAGAATCCCCCGAAAGCGGTCTCGAAATATCTGGATTTCTAATACAAAAGAGGCGTCACCAAGATCTTTCATCTCAAAATTCTTAGCTTGGTTTCGTGCAATAAGCCTATATCATTGCTGGCAAGAAAATTTCATCAACATATAAAACCATAAAAATACACTTACTCCCACAGAACTTATGGTATATATACTCATCCACCAAGTTCATTTACAAACCGAATGAAATAATTACTTGGTTAAATTTGAAAAATCATTGTCGAGATACTTGTTGGAGTACGTAGATGGATTTCTTAAGTTTGCAGACCAAATCATTTGCGTCTTTGGACACATAATTTTCTGGTTGCACCATATATATCGTTTTCTCGATGTCACCATTGAGGAACGCGGTCTTCATATTCATCTGATGTAACTCAAGATCAAAATGCGCCGCTAATGTCATTATAATTCTAAAAGAGTCTTTCATGGAAACCGGAGAGAAAGTTTCTTTATAGTCAATGCCTTCTTTCTATGTGAAACGTTTTGCAACAAGACGAGCATTGTACTTTTCCACATCACCTTTCGAATACCTTTTGGTCTTAAATATCTATTTGCAACCAATGGGTTTCGCACGTTTTGGTAATGGTACAAGGTCCCGAACGTCATTTTCCTTCATAAATTTCATTTCTTCATTCATCGTTCCACATTTGAGAATCAGAACTTTCCATGGCTTGAAAGAAGTTGATAGGATCATCTTCATTCACTCCAATATCATCCTCGTGTTCTTGAAGGAATACAACATAATCATCTAGTATTGCACTTCTTCTTTCTCTAGGGGATCTTCTTAATGGCATAGTTCTTGAGGTGGTAGAGTTTGTTCTTCTGGAACAATTTGTTGAGCAAGGGTTCCCTAATATTGTCTTAAATTGGGTCTTGAACAATGTCCAGAGTTAAGTCCTGACCATTATAAATACCACATATGAGATTTACATATTCCTCTTCGAATACCAATTTTCTTACTGTATCTCCCCTGCAAAGTCGACATCCTCAAAGAATCGAGCATTTTCTATCTTGAAAATTGACCTAATTGTGGGATCATATAACTTGTACCCCCAGAATATCTCAAAGTATCCAACAAAATAGCAACTCAAGTGACTTGTTATATATTCGTAAAAACGGGGAGGGAATTTGGGTTTGATAAATTGCTGTAATTTTACTTTATTTAATTATTTTTAATTTTTATTATCAGTAGTCTTTTTTTAATAAACTTGTGATGAAGTTCTATAATTTCGACATGTTCAGTTTTCTTAAAAAATATATATACATTAATGGTGACTTGATTAATTTGTACAAATTCAAAATGTCGAAGCCAGCACAAAAGGAGAAGAAAAGGACAAGAGGACCCACGAGGATCGCAGACATTATAAAAATTCGGAATCAAGGCGTTAAGCTTATGGTGGATTTCGATTGTTACGGAGAACCTATAAGGACTAACGGAAAGAAATTTCGCACTTTTTTGGGCTATATGGCGAGAATGAAGTTGTCAATTATCGACTTCGAAGATTGGCATGAAGTTGACTAATCTATAAGAGAAAAAATCTGGCAAGAAGCTCAGGTATTCTTTTTAAATCTGATTGGGGAATGTAGTTTTTATAAGCTTAGTTAGTATATGTTGACATCTCTCACTAAGGTTAGAGGAATCAAAATAATAACTATATTAATGACATTAAACAACCTTGCATTAAACCCCTCACTTGATCGATCACCAATCATCAACACTTACATATTGAACCATTATTATTAATTTTATAAGCTAATTTATTATCTGTTGACATCTAGCACTATTACACAGGTTAGAAGAATCAAAATAATGACTATTCTGTTGACATATTCTTTGTTTTGGAACTTTCTCAGTTAACATTTATCGTCGAAGATAAACATCGAGAGTACGCGATGCAGAAAGTCAGTAAGCTATGGAGATCTTTCAAGACTAGCTTGACGGGAAAACTGCACACGATTCTGAAAAAGGATGGCAGTCCTGAAAATATCAAACTGCTCGGAGAAAAATTTGTTGTCAATGGTGCCCACAAGAAGAGTTGAAGTCTTTATTTTTTACATTTGATGTAATAAAGTCTCATGAAGACTCTTGCTTGTAATTTCCTATCTATTCATTAATAAAGTTGAAACGTTCATTCATTCTTTCTTTGTTTGAAGCTTTATGATAAACCCTTAGTCTTTTAGTCCATAAACAAACTTAACAACTTACGAAGAGACAAATGTAGATTTGCATGAACAAACTCTTCGTAGTTTGCTTAAAACGATATATTCGCAATCTTAGGGTCAAAGGACTATTGACCTCAGTATGATTGTTAGAAGAATCTATGATGTCTGGTTATGAGGCATTGAGAGTTGGGGACTCTATAGTTCTTCTAGGTATCTTCCGAAGATACTGAATTGACCAGTGCACTTCTAGAGACAATATAAGAACAAACCATTTAACCTCTTATGTCTCGAAGTCACTATGTATGAATTGCATCATGCTTACCTTAATCCTGAAATGAGACATGCCATTTCACACCATAGTATTCTCATTTGAGAAAGTCAAAGTTCGGACTCACTATGTGATTCCGAACAAGGCCTATTGGTGAAGTACTAAGTTGTGAGTCTGTTATGAGTAACTTTGTGAAGTTCTCATAGATATGGAATTCATGTACAAGATTGCTGAAATGCAATGTATGTCACCTCATGCTTTGTTCCTTGGAGTGTGAATAAATGAACTGGCCAGTGTCCAAATTGAGTCCTGACTCTTTTGGATGAAACAATGGGACTTGTTAGCTCCTCGTCAATACATTGTTTCTAACTTATTCACAAGCGACAAAGGAGTTGAGGAAATAACAGCTAGAAGGGTAAAATGGTAATCTAGTAAATCCCGACTAGCTGATGACATTCATGAAGGGTAAACATAGATAATATTCAGTGGATCCGCTCATCATAATTAGGTCGAATTCTTGAGTAGAAAACAAATTCATTTGAACCGAGAGATTTTCAGTGTCAGCTCTTTAGTGGAGTCAGTTGGCATTAAGCTAAACTTGGAAAAGGTTTGTGAACTTTTGAGTCCAAGTTTTTAGCTCAAGCTTTGTTCATTTGGGTCCATGAGGTCACTGTCACGAATCACATCGATAAGAATAGTTAAACAGGAAGCTAAGTCAAAACAAGAACGAAAATAGTTAAAAGGGTATTTTTGTCTTTTGAGACAAAGGATGAAATGAATGTCAATAAATTTTTTGACAAGTTCATTTGATGACTTAATGTCACTCGGCCATAACTTGATTATTGGGCCTTGTGAATTAATTTCATTTCATAAGAATTTTATTGAAAATTCTTAATGGGCTTTTCTCATGTTGTCATGAACAAATGAAGAAGCTTCTAGAAGCTCCTTCTAGATAGGAGTTGGGCGCCCAAAATACCCAAGAGAAAGAGTTTATTTTGTGCATAAATGTATTTAGATACTTGCCAAAAGAAAAAGAGGAAACAAATTTTGCATATGGGATGCATAAAGAATCGGCCATGTTGAGAGAAAAGGCAAGCCTTGAACAAAATAGGAAACAAATCAAGGCTTCTAGAAGCCCTAGCTTGGCCGAGTGTCTCAATGGGAAAGAGAGGAATTTGGCTCATGAATATGTGATATTCTATAGAAGAGGAAACTACCTTATTGAAGGTGAGACCTCTCCTATAAATAGGAGCCTCATTTCCTCACATTTGATTCATCCAAGTTTAAGAGATTTGAGAGACTCTCTCTCTAGAACTTGTGGCCAAAAATCCTCTCTCTTTCTCTCTAGTTTATTTTCGATTTTTCTTGTCTTGGCACCTAGGTCCTCACTCGACCTAGTGTTTAGCTCTGCGACTTCGAGACTCGTTCTTAAGTCGTAGTGTTTAAAAGTGCCCACTCACTGATTCCTTATTTTCGAGTGATTTAGTGATAGAAACTTTCGTGGTTGCTCGAGGTGCCGAGGAAAGAAAGAGAGACGTGCTGCGAGGGGAGACGAGCGTTGCGAACTTTCCAAAAGCTTCTTCAAAGTTCAAGCTTCAAGAAAGGTTAGTAAACTCTTAGCTCATATTGGTTTTTAATTACATGTACTTGCACTTGTCTAGGTTAGTAAAAACTGTTTTACTTGTAAAAGAAAATTTTTAAAATTCCGCCGCTTACCGAAGCGTTAATTATTTTCTTAAACCCTAGATCGATTCCAACAAAAGTAAAAGCCGATTATGGTGTACCTGAAGACCTTTGGACCCGTTTTGTGCAAAGTCGAATGACTCCCGAATTTGAGGCAATAAGAAAGAAGAACCAATGCAACCAAAGCCAACAAACTGCATATCATCACAGTGCTCGGAGACCATATTATGACATTAGAGAAGATTTGGTTAGTTATTATTGACTAATGATTGCCCTTAATTTTGTGTGTTTTTATTGATTACAAGTCTTATTCTTATAATACGTAGCGGGAGAAATTGGGTGGCAAGGAACCAGATCGTGCTACAGTTTGGGTTGAAGCCCGCAAAAACAAGAAAGGAAAGTTGGAAAATGAAATTGATATTATTCAAAGAAAAATCGTAAGTATGTCTTTTTGGAAATTGATCTATAGGCTATAAGGACTGACTGCTTACTTATTTTAAAATGTATTTGTTTTTTTTAATATGGTTTATATAGGATATTCTCCTCACTGCGGAAAAAGAAGGTAGATTCAAAGCAATCGGAAGCACTGATATTCTGACTACGGCTCTATCGAAGACAGAGTATAGTGGACGCGTGAGAGGTGTAGTGGGTCAACTACATCGTCTAAGTATTGGCCAAAACAATTCAAATCGAAGAAGCAAACAGTACTCGAACTGCAAAAAGAGATATTGAAACTTAAAGAGAAACTACAACAATAGGAGGGGGCTGAAGGATCGAGTGGAGGATCTCACCATCCAGAACAAGCTCACTACTCCCCACAACAGCCTCCGCCAGAACTTGCTCGCTGCCCCCCACACCAGGTCCGGCCAGAATATGCTCATTATCGCCCACACCAACCTTGCCCAGAATTTTCTCAGTATCCCTCACACCAGCCTCGGCCACACCAACCTTTTTCGTTCACGTCGTTCATGACTCATGCGGGAGTTGAAAATCCCCCTATGTACGCTCCATGGCCGGCACAAGCTCCGACATCGATTTTACCGAGTTCAAATATATTATGGCAGCCTGAGTATATTCCGGAACCACCACAGGTAAGATAAACAATAGCTTAGTTAATCTATGTTCTTAAGTACTGTAATATCACTGTTTTTTTTCAATAATAGAAGACCCAGAAGGAGAAGCCACCTCGGAAGCCAATGTCGGGAATAAGTAAAACAAAGAGTGATTCGCCAAATGTATCTGAGCCTCATGATGCGTCTGATTTCGTGCCGATTGAACCATATAACAAATCATATTCCACGCCAATTCAACCTATGGTAAAATACATCATATGTATTGAACGATTTGATATATTAACAATATTTATATTATATTAGGAGATGCGAGCAGTGGAATCAAAAGCTCTTTCTACTAAACTACCACCGCACAATTTGAAGAAAAAAAAAGTGCCGGAACAGAGTGTATCTCCTCCTTTAAGCCCAGCCAAACAGTTGAATGCATCAAATCCTCAATTCCTTATGGCGACCACGAAATGTCTTCTTGCAGTTGGTAATCTGGAAAATATTGTTGCAAACGGGTTAATAATGGATAATGGAAGCAACCCGGATCGGCTCATTCATGGGACGTCTCTTGGGAGCGAAAACTTTAAAGTGCAGATGTTGAATATTGAGGCAAATCATGAGAACGAGCAATTGCTGATACCTAATGGCGATGAGATGACGTTGCTTAGCCACGCGTTAAAATCGTTTGTCGCTTGGCCGAAGTCTCTTGTAATATATGAAAAAGAGGTAAGAATGCTTCACATTATATTAGATGAGCATGTTATACAAATAAAAAAAAAACATGAACATTTTTTTCCAACTACTGAAGAAAAACAGCCTGAATAGTCTTAAATATATTCACAGCCTGGATATGTTCCAAGTATAGCTTTTACAAATGGTTATCAACTTTTTTTCTTCACAGGTTCGCCAAGCTCCGTCTCGTCCTGTAGTATAAAAAAAATACATCACTTAAGAAGGGTAAAACGGCATTGAAATCGTCAAAAACCAAGAGATCGATCCCGCCCTCCACCTCCGAGCGTCGATATTGTTAGCCATGAGCCTTTTACAGTGAGATTAAAGTGCTCTATGGACAAAATTGAAGTATACAAGCTACCTCCCAACCCAAACGTCTTTGGTGAACCATCTGAACCTATCTTTTTATTAAAGGAAGACGTCTATCAACTTCTGCGAATGCAAGAAATCGGAGCAAATGTCATTCTCATTTACATGTGGTACACGTTTATAAAAGTTTATGATATTAATTAGTACTTTGCTATGTATATACACTACCACAAAACAAGGATTCTACAATGCTTTAAATCCGTTGTGGAATGATTCTACAACGCTTGTCAAGCGTTGTAGAATCCTGCGTTGTAGAAGCTTCTAGAACGCTTAAATATCCGTTGTAGAATCCAAGGGGCTTCTACAACGCTTAAATATCCGTTGTAGAATCCAACTTTCTACAACGGATATCTAAGCGTTGTGGAACCTCCTACAACGGTATAAGTCCATTGTGAAATTTCTAAATAATTAAAAACTTCCCGCCGCGGCGACATATAATTTTCGCCGCGGCGAGATTTTATACAACGGATATGATATCCGTTGTAGAATCAACTCGCCGCGGCGAATATTACACGTCGCCGCGGCGGGAATGTCGCCGCGGCGACGTCAAATCTTAGCCGCGGCGACATGATTCTACAACGGATAATTATGCGTTGTAGGAAAGTGGTGAATTTTTTTTAAAAAACTCGCCGCGGCGAAGAAAAAATCTCGCCTTTTTAAAAAACTCGCCGCGGCGAAGAAAAAATCTCGCCGCGGCGAGACTAAGATTTCTAATTTGCCTGCTCTCGGTATCTTTTCTCGCCGCGGCGAATAATTTTTCTCGCCGCGGCGAGAAGTATAGTTCGCCGCGGCGAGAGTATTTTTTTTTCAATCCAAAATCTGTTTTTACACGGTATACCAGCACCTGAAAATAATCTTCAATACCAAAAATAATATCCTCAGTTTCAAAACATTCAAAATCTAATATATACATCTACAACCAATCCATAATTCAATAAAAAAAACTAGCTAATCATCACAGTTAATAAATGTTTGTACATAACTTACCCATTCTTCCCTAACTCTCTCTAAATCCTCCTTTGTATAGGATTTCTTATTTTCTAATTTTCCTACACCTCCTACGACTATATCACGCATATAAAAAATCACAAAATACCCGCATTCCGTGTTTCTCGTTTGTCTCGGAGCGTCCCAAGCCTTGATGTACGTTGATTGCCCGTTACGATGGGCGTTTTGATGCTCGAGCTTGAAATCAACAAGAACCCTATATACCACGGAGATTATAAGAGAAAAAACATCTAGAACGATTTATAATAAAAATTATTTAAGAAATCAAAATATTACCTTTTTATCAATCGATTTAAATCGATTGGGATTTTATTTCTCAACGGGTCAAAGAACATAGCGCTATTTCTCCAAAGGTCGAGGACAACGAGCATCCAATGCGCACCTTTGTTATACGGCATCAAAACTAGTTCACCAAATTTGCAATGTCGTACCACGTTTCCAACGTCCTTGACTCGTTTTGACAAATAAGCCTCCTCGTCGTCATTTTCGATGTACGAACTTAAGCTCGGATTTACAAATCAATAATTTCGAGTCTTCTTCGCCTTTTCTAGCCTCGAGCGTAGATAGCTATGACAAACAAATATTTAGTTGATCAAAACACTAAATATTGAATATTGATATTAAAAAACGCATATAAAGAAAACTCTTACTCCATATACCGTTATGCTCCCCGCGCCAATTTCCAAGTATTGCAAAAAATCGGAAACGTCTTCAAATGACACCGGAATCGGGATAGCCGCGAGACTTGGACTAACATTGACCATAATCACATCCCCTTCCGGTAACATTACTTTGTTGGCATGTTGAGCGAGCAATCGATACTTGGGATTAATCACCTTGTACGAAATCTTCTTAGCATCATCGATGCTAGCTTCACTCTCAAAACCGAGCTTTGAGAGTTGTTTGACAACCGGACCGCGACTCTCTATTCCCGTGTCAATTTCTATGAGTCTCTTCGGCCACGAGACAAACCCGCCTATAGCATCTTCAATGGTTTGAGCTTCTTCGGTGGGAATTGGCAATTTTGCTTTTTTAATCAAAACCCCCAAAACGGCCACGCGTAAATTTCCTTCCTCCAAAGGTGAGAAATGAACTACACCTCCATTCATGTATGCTCGCCCATTTGCAACATGAATTGTGCCTCCTTTCACAACATCATCAATGAAAAGAAGACACTCGACGCTTTCATCCGAACTCGGTGTCACTGGCGTGGTTGGATTCAAAGAGCAACTAGCACGAACACTATTGGGTTTTTCCACAACGACATGATCGATCTTCGGACAATCATCAACGATGTTAGGATCGATCTTCGGAAGATCGCCAACATCGTCGTGTTCTAAGCAAATCACGAATATATATCAATATCTTAATACCAAAATATTTAGCTTTATAGATAAAAAAAAATAATGAACATACCTAAAGAGACCGCGTCATTAACGTGTTCTTCAACGTTTGTCATCTCTTCATCATCAACAACCTTGTCCTTGAGATTCTCTTCTACACGCTCGACACTAGGCGACTCGATATTAGCATCTTCGACATTAATGCTACCATTTCCACCGAAGGCTTTCATCACCAAAGATTTCAACTCGCTCATCTCCAGACGCATCCTAATTAATTCTTCGTTCGGCGTTGGAGGAACAAAGTACTTGAAACGCGAAGTGTGTTTGTATTGACCGCAAACTCGCGACGTTCCCAAAGCTTCTTGCAAAATGCTCTTTCCCGATTCCGGCACCCATGTCCCTTGCGTTGCTTGTTGTGATAACGTTTTCTACACAAAATTATTTTCAAATAAAATTACAAGATTAATTGTTATAACAAATGTAAAGTACTTACGATTTTTTCTGCCATTAGTTTGTCTTTCTCATCCTTGTAGTTATCTACGTCTTTCATTCGCGAGTCAATCCAAAGTTCCTCTTTCGTAGGCCATTCCCCCGTTTCTTCGTGCTAGTAAGAAGTAATTATACAATAAATTAAAAAATAATTGCAACATTTGGAATAACTAAAAGAAAAAAAAATGAATCTAACCTTTTCTTGATCAAGCTTTCGATATCCATTTCGGCCCCTTCGAGATTTGTACACACTTTTTCCGATATTTGATTTCCCATGTTCCGATGTTTGTTTGAACATTTTGTTAGAATTGATCTAGGGTTTAAGAAAAATATTAAACGCTTCGGGAAGCAGCGGAATTTTAAAAAATTTCTTTTCAAGTAAAAACAGTTTTTACTAACCTAGACAAAGAAGCAAGTACATGTAATTAAAAATCAATATGAGCTAAGAGTTTACTAACCTTTCTTGAAGCTTGAACTTTGAAGAAGCTTTTGGAAAGTTTGCAACGCTCGTTTCCCCTCGCAGCACGTCTCTCTTTCTTTCCTCGGCACCTCGAGCAACCACGAAAGTTTCTATCACTAAATCACTCGAAATAAAGGAATCAGTGAGTGGGCAATTTTAAACACTACGACTTAAGAACAAGTCTTGAAGTCGCAGAGCTAAACACTAGGTCGAGTGAGGACCTAGGTGCCAAGACAAGAAAAAATCGAAAATAAACTAGAGAGAGAGAGAGAGGATTTTCGGCCACAATGTCTAGAGAGAGAGTCTCTCAATCTCTAACTTGTGTGGAATGAATGGAATGAGAAGAATGAGGCTCCTATTTATAGGAGAGGTCTTACCTTCAATAAGGTAGTTTCCTCTTCTATAGAATATCACATATTCATGAGCAAAATAACCCTTATTTCTTATTCCATTTGGGCGCCCAAGGCAGCCTTCTAGAAGGCTAGGATTTATTTCCTTTTTTGTTCCTTGGCTTGCCTATTACTCTCTTGGCCGAAATACCTTGTGCATCCTTGTGCAAATTTGTTTCCTCTTTTTCTTTTGGCAAGTATCTAAATACATTTATGCACAAAATAATTTCCCTTTCTCTTTGGGTAGTGGGCGCCTATTATGTCTAGAAAAAGGCTTCTAGAATTTTCTTCACTTGTTCATGACAACATAAGAAAAGGCCCATTTAGAATTTTCAATAAAATTCTTATGAAATGAAATTAATTCACATGGCCCAATGATCAAGTCATGGCCGAGTGACATTAAGTCATCAAATGAACTTGTCAAAAAATTTATTGACATTCATTTCATCCTTTGTCTCAAAGGACAAAAATACCCTTTTAACTATTTTCGTTCTTGTTTTGACTTAGCTTCCAGTTTAACTATTCCTATCGATGTGATTCGTGACAGTGACCTCATGGACCCAAATGAACAAAGCTTGAGCTAAACACTTGGACTCAAAAGTTCACAAACCTTTTCCAAGTTTAGCTTAATGCCAACTGACTTCACTAAAGAGCTGACACTGAAAATCTCTCGGTTCAAATGAATTTATTTTCTACTCAAGAATTCGACCTAATTATGATGAACGGATCCACTGAATATTATCTATGTTTACCCTTCATGAATGTCATCAGCTAGTCGGGATTTACTAAATTACCATTTTACCCTTCTAGCTGTTATTTCCTCAACTCCTTTGTCGCTTGTGAATAAGTTAGAAACAGTGTATTGACGAGGAGCTAACAAGTCACATTGTTTCATCCAAAAGAGTCAGGACTCAATTTGGACACTGGCCAGTTCATTTATTCACACTCCAAGGAACAAAGCATGAGGTGACATACATTGCATTTCAGCAATCTTGTACATGAATTCCATATCTATGAGAACTTCACAAAGTTACTCATGACAGACTCACAACTTAGTACTTCACCAATAGGCCTTGTTCGGAATCACATAGTGAGTCCGAACTTTGACTTTCTCAAATGAGAATACTAAGGTGTGAAATGGCATGTCTCATTTCAGGATTAAGGTAAGCATGATGCAATTCATACATAGTGACTTCGAGACATAAGAGGTTAAATGGTTTGTTCTTATATTGTCTCTAGAAGTGCACTGGTCAATTCAGTACCTTCGGAAGATACCTAGAAGAACTATAGAGTCCCCAACTCTCAATGCCTCATAACCAGACATCATAGATTCTTCTAACAATCATACTGAGGTCAATAGTCCTTTGACCCTAAGATTGCGAATATATCGTTTTAAGCAAACTACGAAGAGTTTGTTCATGCAAATCTACATTTGTCTCTTCGTAAGTTGTTAAGTTTGTTTATGGACTAAAAGACTAAGGTTTTATCATAAAGCTTCAAACAAGGAAAGAATGAATGAACGTTTCAACTTTATTATTAATGAATAAGCAATTACAAGCAAGAGTCTTCGTAAGACTATATGACATCAAATGTACATAAATAGACACTACTACTCTTCTTGTGGGCACCATTGACAACAAACTCCCACTTGACTCAAAGAAGATGTGAGTAGTCCTACATGCCTAATCCCTCTCGAAGTTGGTCGAAGACCATGTTCGCTAGGGCCTTGGTGAATAGATCTGCCAGAGATCTACTTCACCTCCACGTCTCCGCGTTGCGCGATCTCTCGAATCAAATGGTATTTCCTCTCAATATGTTTAGAGCGCTTATGGCTTCTAGGTTCCTTTGAGTTAGCGACAGGCCCACTATTATCACAATAAAGGGTCATGGGCTCGTCGACGTTTGGAACAACTTCCAAATACTTAAGGAATTTTCTAAGCCATACAGCCTCTTTGGATGCTTCACAAGCAACCACATATTTTGCTTCCATTGTGGAGTCAGCAATGCAAGATTGCTTAATACTCCTCCACACAACAGCTCCACCATTAAGGATGAACACAGATCCCGAAGTGGATTTCCTGGAATCCTTATCCGCTTGAAAATCGGAGTCGGTATATCCCGTCATAGTCAGGTCAGTACCTGAGTATGTAAGCATCAAGTTCCTACTTCTTCGAAGATACTTAAGAACATGCTTAACAGCAATCCAGTGCTCGGGTCCAGGGTTCGATTGGAAATGCCTAACTACACCAACGGCGAAAAATATATCAGGTCTAGTGCAAAGCATAGCATACATGAGGCTTCCTACGGCAGAGGCGTAAGGAATCTTCTTCATGTCTTCAATCTCTTGTGCAGTCTTGGGAGACTGGTCCTTAGAGAGTGAAACTCCATGCCTAAAGGGTGTTTGGCCCTTCTTGGAGTCTTCCATCGAGAAGCGATCCATTACCTTATCAATATAAGATGCTTGAGAGAGCGATAGGGTCCGGTTTTTCCTATCTCGAAAGTTTTGGATTCGCAGACTGTACGCGGCTTCTCCTAGATCCTTCATATCGAATTGCTTTGCCAGCCAGACCTTAACCTCAGATAACTTACCCACGTCATTACCAATGAGTAGTATATCATCGACATATAGTACCAAAAACACAACTTTGCCTTCGTGTATTAACTTGTAAACACAAGGCTCATCTATTGACTATTCAAAGCCAAAGCTCTTTACAGTTTCATCGAATCTAATGTTCCATGACCTAGATGCTTGCTTTAGTCCATAAATGGATTTAAGCAACTCACAAATCTTGGTCTCTTGACCTTTATCCACGAAACCGTCTGGTTGAGCCATGCAAATGCGCTCGTCAAGATTGCCATTCAGAAAGGCTGTCTTGACATCCATTTGCCAGATCTCATAGTCGAGAGCTGTAGCTATGGATAGGAGTATGCGGATGGATTTAAGCATCGCGACTGACGAGAAGGTTTCTTCATAGTCAATCCCTTCTTGTTGGGTATAACCCTTCGCCACAAGTCGTGCTTTGATTGTCTCGACGTTCCCATCAGGACCCCTTTTCTTCTTGTATATCCACTTACACCCTACGGGTTTAATCCCTTCAGGAAGGTCTACAAGTTTCTAGACATTGTTGACATACATCGAGTGCATTTCAACTTTCATGGCGTCAAGCCAAAGGTTTGGTTCAGAACAAGCCATCGCTTGGCTATAGGAAACAGGATCATCCATGTCAGAAACGGCTACAAGAGAGTCTCCATAAGACATGTACCTGTCAGGCTTTTGAGTAGCCCTCCCACTACGTCTAAGTACTACTTGACGAGATTCTGATGAGTTAGGTTGTGTTTCAGTTGGGGTAAGAACAGTTCTTACAGATGAGGTAGAAGCTTCCTCACCCAACTTTTCTTCAAGCACAATTTTGCTTCTAGGTTTCGCATCCTTCATAAAGTCCTCCTCAAGGAAACGAGCATTCGTGCTAACGAAAGTCTTATCGTCCTCGGGACTATAGAAAGTAAAACCTTTGGTTTCCTTCGGATATCCTACAAACAGGCACAATTCTGACCTACTAGCCAACTTGCTAGTCTTTTGCCTCAGCACGTGTGCAGGGCAACCCCAAATTCGGATGCGGCCAAGATTCACTTTACGGCCAGTCCATCGTTCATAAGGAGTACCAGGAACCGTTTTGGACGGAACTTGGTTCAGAATATAGGCGGCTGTTTCAAGGGCATAACCCCAAAAGTAAAGCGGGAGTGATGAGTAACTCATCATTGATCTATCCATCTCCATAAGAGTTCGGTTTCTTCTCTCTGACACTCCGTTTTGTTGAGGTGTGCCAGGTGCGGTAAGCTGAGAAGCGATACCTTCTTCTTTAAGAAAGTCATCGAACTCTCCAGACATATACTCACCACCTCGATCAGATTTAAGGGTTTTGATCACTTTGCCAGTTTGCTTTTCCACTAAAGCCCTAAAGACCTTAAATACGTTAAAGGTCTCGGATTTGTGTTTAAGCATATAGACAAACCCATATTATGAGTAATCATCGGTGAAGGTAATGAAGTATTCGTATCCTCCACGTGCCTGTTGGCTGAGCGGACCACATACATCAGAATGTACTGGTTCCAGCAACTCAGTGGCTCTTCGACCCTTATCAGAGAAAGGTCGCTTAGTCATTTTTCCTTCTATGCAGGATTCACAAGTAGGTAGTGAACCTATTGAAGAGTCTTGGAGTGGACCGTCCCTCACAAGTCTCTTAATCCTATCTAGACTGATATGACCAAGTCTCAAGTGCCAAAGGTATGTTGATTTTGTTAGATCGGAGGATTCAGAAAGTTTGATCCTCTTTGGCTCCCTAATTAGATCGTTATCTATTTCGGTGTCTAAAAGAGAAGGTTGAGTGAGATAGATGTAAAAAAGAGCATTCTTCATACATGCATCAGTGACAAAAGAATTATCAGGAAACGAAATACGAATTACATTCTTAATGAACTTTAAACAATAATCTTACTCACTAAGACGAGCAAAGGATATTAAGTTCTTCCCAAAGGTAGGAACAAAATAAACATTATTCAAGTTTAAAGTGCGGTCTTCAAAAGACAGCGTCACGGATCCCACAGCCTTCGCGGACACCAGGCTCCCATCACCCCATTTGAAACAGAACTCACCTTCCTCTAAGCTTTTGGTTTTCTTGAAACCAATCAAGGAACAGCAAATATGGTTAGTAGCAGCGGAGTCAAGAATCCACGTTGATACATTATCAGCTACTAAGCATGCTTTGGTAACTAGTACAATACTATGTTCCTTTGCTTTGAGATAGGCAGGACAGTTCTTTTTATCGGCCTTGTAAAGTCTCTTCTTAGTTCCAGAGGTGGAGGCTTTTTGCTCAGTAGCATGTGCCTCTCCTTGATTCCTCTTTCTCTTAGTGAGACCTACAGCAGTATGAAGTTCCTCCATAAGCTTGGTAACAGTGTACTCTAGCTTGTTAATGGAGTAGTTCATCTTGGAGGTATCAAGAGATGCGGGGAGAGTTTCTAAGATCACATCTATGACATTCTTCCCATCAATCTCAGATCCTAGGATTTCCATTTTACTCAGATGACTAATGATCAATATCATAAAGTCTCCAACAGGAGTCCTAGCCTTCATGCGACAGTTCATAAATTGTCGGACTGCTTTTTGCCTTTCTTGACGTCTTTGCCCTCCAAACATCTCATGGAGAATGGAGAGCATGTCGGTGGTAGTCTCGATGTCATGATGTTGTTGTTGCAACACATTGTTCATTGATGCTAAGATATAGCACCTCGCAATCTCATCGGAGCAGAGCCAGGCCGCCAAAACGTCTTTGTCCTCTTGAGTTGAATCACATTATTCATCAGAGGAGGACACGGGGTGGTGAGTACCCATTTGTGCTTGGTGAGATTTATGTCGAGGTTGCGTTTCGAATCTATGTAGTTTTTGTTTTCGAGTTTGTTCGAGGAAAGAATGAACGAGAGAAGGTTGAGAGACATATTGCCTATGTAAGTTGAAACAATTTTATGATTAGTCTTTGGTTTAGGATTTAAGTTTTATTAAGACTTTTATAAAATCCAAAGGTGTTATAAACCAAACGATAATTTACTCCCCCAAGAGAAGGCCGCAAAAAATCTCCTTTTATAAGTAAATGACACATCATTAATGCTAAGCCAAGACGTCAATACATCTATTTTGACTAGCCACCTTTTAAATTGGTTTGATCACTCACATCCTTTCGCAGAGCCTCAAGGGAGGATTACTAGGGATTGAGCCTAAGTGTGCAACCAACCACCTAGTCCAAAAGATCAGCTTTGAAAAACAATCCCCCAAGGGGAGTGTTGGAATCGATCTAGGGTTTGAGAAAATAATTAACGCTTCGGTAAGCGGCGGAATTTTAAAAATTTTCTTTTACAAGTAAAACAGTTTTTACTAACCTAGACAAGTGCAAGTACATGTAATTAAAAACCAATATGAGCTAGAAGTTTACTAACCTTTCTTGAAGCTTGAACTTTGAAGATGCTTGTGGAAAGTTTGCAACGCTCGTCTCCCCTCGCAGCACGTCTCTCTTTCTTTCCTCGGCACCTCGAGCAACCACGAAAGTTTCTATCACTAAATCACTCGAAAAGAAGGAATCAGTGAGTGGGCACTTTTAAACGCTACGACTTAAGAACGAGTCTCGAAGTCGCAGAGCTAAACACTAGGTCGAGTGAGGACCTAGGTGCCAAGACAAGAAAAATCGAAAATATAAACTAGAGAGAGAGAGAGAGGAAGGGGCGGCCAAGTCTAGAGAGAGAAGCTCTCAATCTCTAAAACTTTTGTATGAATCAATTGTGAGAAAAAGGGGCTCCTATTTATAGGAGAGGTCTCACCTTCTATAAGGTAGTTTCCTCTTCTATAGAATATCACATATTCATGAGCCAATTACCTCTTTTCCCACTTGAGATGCTCGGCCAAGGATGCCTTCTAGAAGGCTTGGATTTGTTTACATTTTTGTTCCTTGCCTTGCCTTGTTCTCTCTTGGCCGATTACCCTAAAGCATCCTCATGCAAATTTGTTTCCTCTTTTTCTTTTGGCAAGTATCTTGATACATTTATGCACAAAATATTCTCTCTTGGTTAGGTATGTTGGGCGCCTATGTCCTTCTAGAATGGGCTTCTAGAAGCTTTTCCATTTGTTCATGACAACATGAAAAAGGCCCAATAAGAATTTTCAATAAAATTCTTATGAAATGAAATTAATTCACAAGGCCCAATGATCAAGTCATGGCCGAGTGAAACATGTCATAAAATGACCTTGTCAAAAATTTATTGACATTCATTTCATCCTTTGTCTCAAAAGACAAAAATACCCTTTTAACTATTTCCGTTCTTGTTTTGACTTAGCTTCCAGTTTAACTATTCCTATCGATGTGATTCGTGACAGTGACCTCATGGACCCAAATGAACAAAGCTTTAGCTAAACACTTGGACTTAAAAGTTCACAAAGCTTTTCCAAGTTTAGCTTAATGCCAACTGACTCCACTAAAGAGCTGACACTGAAAATCTCTCGGTTCAAATGAATTTATTTTCTACTCAAGAATTCGACTTAATTATGATGAGCGGATCCACTGAATATTATCTATGTTTACCCTTCATGAATGTCATCAGCTAGTCGGGATTTACTAAATTACCATTTTACCCTTCTAGCTGTTATTTCCTCAACTCCTTTGTCGCTTGTGAATAAATTAGAAACAATGTATTGACGAGGAGCTAACAAGTCACATTGTTTCATCCAAAAGAGTCAGGACTCAATTTGGACACTGGCCAGTTCATTTATTCACACTCCAAGGAACAAAGCATGAGGTGACATACATTGCATTTCAGCAATCTTGTACATGAATTCCATATCTATGAGAACTTCACAAAGTTACTCATGACAGACTCACAACTTAGTACTTCACCAATAGGCCTTGTTCGGAATCACATAGTGAGTCCGAACTTTGACTTTCTCAAATGAGAATACTAAGGTGTGAAATGGCATGTCTCATTTCAGGATTAAGGTAAGCATGATGCAATTCATACATAGTGACTTCGAGACATAAGAGGTTAAATGGTTTGTTCTTATATTGTCTCTAGAAGTGCACTGGTCAATTCAGTACCTTCGGAAGATACCTAGAAGAACTATAGAGTCCCCAACTCTCAATGCCTCATAACCAGACATCATAGATTCTTCTAACAATCATACTGAGGTCAATAGTCCTTTGACCCTAAGATTGCGAATATATCGTTTTAAGCAAACTACGAAGAGTTTGTTCATGCAAATCTACATTTGTCTCTTCGTAAGTTGTTAAGTTTGTTTATGGACTAAAAGACTAAGGTTTTATCATAAAGCTTCAAACAAGGAAAGAATGAATGAACGTTTCAACTTTATTATTAATGAATAAGCAATTACAAGCAAGAGTCTTCGTAAGACTATATGACATCAAATGTACATAAATAGACACTACTACTCTTCTTGTGGGCACCATTGACAACAAACTCCCACTTGACTCAAAGAAGATGTGAGTAGTCCTACATGCCTAATCCCTCTCGAAGTTGGTCGAAGACCATGTTCGCTAGGGCCTTGGTGAATAGATCTGCCAGAGATCTACTTCACCTCCACGTCTCCGCGTTGCGCGATCTCTCGAATCAAATGGTATTTCCTCTCAATATGTTTAGAGCGCTTATGGCTTCTAGGTTCCTTTGAGTTAGCGACAGGCCCACTATTATCACAATAAAGGGTCATGGGCTCGTCGACGTTTGGAACAACTTCCAAATACTTAAGGAACTTTCTAAGCCATACAGCCTCTTTGGATGCTTCACAAGCAGCCACATATTCTGCTTCCATTGTGGAGTCAGCAATGCAAGATTGCTTAATACTTCTCCACACAACAGCTCCACCATTAAGGATGAACACAGATCCCGAAGTGGATTTCCTGGAATCCTTATCCGCTTGAAAATCGGAGTCGGTATATCCCGTCATAGTCAGGTCAGTACCTGAGTATGTAAGCATCAAGTTCCTACTTCTTCGAAGATACTTAAGAACATGCTTAACAGCAATCCAGTGCTCGGGTCCAGGGTTCGATTGGAAATGCCTAACTACACCAACGGCGAAAAATATATCAGGTCTAGTGCAAAGCATAGCATACATGAGGCTTCCTACGGCAGAGGCGTAAGGAATTTTCCTCATGTCTTGAATCTCTTGTGCAGTCTTGGGAGACTGGTCCTTAGAGAGTGAAACTCCATGCCTAAAGGGTGTTTGACCCCTCTTGCAGTCTTGCATCGAGAAGCGATCCATCACCTTATCAATATAAGATGCTTGAGAGAGCGACAGGGTCCGGTTTTTCCTATCTCGAAAGATTTGGATCCCCAGAATGTACGCGGCTTCTCCTAGATCCTTCATATCGAATTGCTTTGCCAGCCAGACCTTAACCTCAGATAACTTACCCACGTCATTACAAATGAGCAGTATATCATCGACATATAGTACCATAAACACAACTTTGCCTTCGTGTATTAACTTGTAAACACAAGGCTCATCTATTGACTGTTCAAAGCCAAAGCTCTTTACAGTTTCATGGAATCTAATATTCCATGACCTAGATGCTTGCTTTAGTCCATAAATGGATTTAAGCAACTCACAAACCTTGGTCTCTTGACCTTTATCCACGAAACCGTCTGGTTGAGCCATGTAATTGCGCTCGTCAAGATTGCCATTCAGAAAGGCTGTCTTGACATCCATTTGCCAGATCTCATAGTCGAGAGCTGCAGCTATGGATAGGAGTATGCGGATGGATTTAAGCATTGTGACTGGCGAGAAGGTTTCTTCATAGTCAATCCCTTCTTGTTGGGTATAACCCTTCGCCACAAGTCGTGCTTTGAACGTCTCGACGTTCCCATCAGGACCCCTTTTCTTCTTGTATATCCACTTACACCCTACGGGTTTAATCCCTTCAGGAAGGTCTACAAGTTTCCAGACATTGTTGACATACATCGAGTGCATTTCAACTTTCATGGCGTCAAGCCAAAGGTTTGATTCAGAACAAGCCATCGCTTGGCTATAGGAAACAGGATCATCCATGTCAGAAACGGCTACAAGAGAGTCTCCATAAGACATGTACCTGTCAGGCTTTTGAGTAGCCCTCCCACTACGTCTAAGTACTACTTGACGAGATTCTGATGAGTTAGGTTGTGTTTCAGTTGGGGTAAGAACAGTTCTTACAGATGAGGTAGAAGCTTCCTCACCCAACTTTTCTTCAAGCACAATTTTGCTTCTAGGTTTTGCATCCTTCATAAAGTCCTCCTCAAGGAAACGAGCATTCGTGCTAACGAAAGTCTTATCGTCATCGGGACTATAGAAAGTAAAACCTTTGGTTTCCTTCGGATATCCTACAAACAGGCACAATTCTGACCTACTAGCCAACTTGCTAGTCTTTTGCCTCAGCACGTGTGCAGGGCAACCCCAAATTCGGATGCGGCCAAGATTCACTTTACGGCCAGTCCATCTCTCATAAGGAGTACCAGGAACCGTTTTGGACGGAACTTGGTTCAGAATGTAGGCGGCTGTTTCGAGGGCATATCCCCAAAAGGAAAGCGGGAGTGATGAGTAACTCATCATCGATCTAACCATCTCCATAAGAGTTCGGTTTCTTCTCTCTGACACTCCGTTTTGTTGAGGTGTGCCAGGTGCGGTAAGCTGAGAAGCGATACCTTCTTCTTTAAGAAAGTCATCGAACTCTCCAGACATATACTCACCACCTCGATCAGATCGAAGGGTTTTGGTCACTTTGCCAGTTTGCTTTTCCACTAAAGCCCTAAAGACGTTAAATACGTTAAAGGTCTCGGATTTGTGTTTAAGCAAATAGACAAACCCATATCTTGAGTAATCATCAGTGAAGGTAACGAAGTATTCGTATCCTCCACGTGCCTGTTGGTTGAGCGGACCACATACATCAGAATGTATTAGTTCCAGCAACTGAGTGGCTCTTCGACCCTTATCGGAGAAAGGTCGCTTAGTCATTTTTCCTTCTATGCAGGATTCACAAGTAGGTAGTGAACCTATTGCAGAGGCTTGGAGTGGACCATCCCTCACAAGTCTCTTAATCCTATCTAGACTGATATGACCAAGTCTTAAGTGCCAGAGGTATGTTGATTTTGTTAGATCGGAGGATTCAGAAAGTTTGATCCTCTTTGGCTCCCTAATTAGATCGTTATCTATTTCGGTGTCTAAAAGAGAAGGTTGAGTGGGATAGATGTAAAAAAGACCATTCTTCATACATGCATCAGTGACGAAAGAATTAGAAAAAGAAATACGAATTCCATTCTTTATCAACTTTAAATAATAATCTTGCTCGAAAAGTTGAGCAACAGATACTAGGTTTTTCCCAAAGGAAGGAACATAATAAACATTATTCAAATTTAAAGTTCGATCTTCAAAAGATAGCGTCACGGATCCCACAGCCTTCGCAGACACCACGCTCTCATCACCCCACTTGAAGCAGAAGTCGCCATCCTCAAAGCTTTTGCTTTTCCTAAAACCAGTCAAGGAGCAGCAAATATGGTTAGTAGCAGCGGAGTCAATAATCCACGATGATACATTATCAGCTACTAAACAGGCTTCAGTAACAAGTACAATACCTTTTGCTTTGGTTTTGAGGTAGGCAGGACAGTTCCTATGCCAGTGACCAGGCTCGTTGCAGTGGTGGCACTTGTCGTTAGACTTGTCCACCTTCGGAGCCTTTGGCGCCTTCTTCTTCGTGTGAACCTTAGGTTGGTTCTTCTTCTCGGCGTTGCGAGGTCTCTTCTTAGATCCAGAGGTGGAGGCAGTAGCATGTACTTCTCCTTGAGCCCTATTTTTCTTAGTGAGTGCCTCAGCGGTTTGAAGTTCCTTCATGAGCTCGGTAACAGCGTACTCTAGCTTGTTCATGGAATAATTCAACTTGAAGGTATCAAAGGTTTCGGGGAGAGTTTCCAAGATCATATCTATTTTAGTCTCCCCATCAATCTCAGATCCAAGAATCTCCATCTCGTTGAGATAGCTAATGATCAGCATCATATGATCTCTAACGGGAGTTCCAGCCTTCAAACGACAGTTCATGAATTGTCGGACCGCTTGTTGCCTAGCTTGACGTCCTTGCCCTCCAAACATCTCATGGAGATTGTAGAGCATATCGGTGGCAGTTTCATAATCACGATGTTGTTGTTGCAACACATTGTTCATCGATGCCAAAATATAGCATCTCGCAATCTCATCGGATCGAAGCCAGGCCGCCAGGGCGTCTTTCTCCTCTTGCGTCGAATCTTCATTCGTTTGAGGACAGGGGGTGGTGAGAACCCATTTGTGCTTGTTGACAGTAAGGACTATGTCGAGGTTACGTTTCCAGTCGACGTAATTGTCGCCTTCGAGTTTATTCGAGGAAAGAATTGTAGAGAGAGGGTTGAGAGACATATTGCCTATAAAAGTTGAAACAAGTTTATGATTAGTCTTTGGTTTAGGATTTAAGTTTTATTAAGACTTTTATAAAATCCAAAGGTGTTATAAACCAAACGATAATTTACTCCCTCAAGAGAAGGCCGCAAAAAATCTCCATTTATAAGTAAATGACACATCATTAATGCTAAGCCAAGATGTCAATACATCTATTTAGACTAGCCACCTTTTAAAATGGTTTGATCACTCACATCCTTTCGCAGAGCCTCAAGGGAGGATACTAGGGATTGAGCCTAAGTGTGCAACCAACCACTTAGTCCAAAAGATCAGCTTTGAAAAACAATCCCCCAAGGGGAGGCCTTGCCATCATTGCATCACTCTCGGACGTAGCTCATTGAGCAATGATCGAAGCAATAACGCCTTGGAGTACTCACATTTAAGTGAGGGTCGCAAGAGCGGCTCTTAGTCCCACGTTATTGCATCTTTCACTAGTGTTGGGGATCGTGGGTTACAAACAACGAATATAACCCTCCCACTTAGTTTTTGGAGTTGGTTCATCGACTCTTATAAGTTCGGAAACAAGTTTCCTAGTTAGAGAGCGACAGAGCGGACAACTAGAAGAGAATCCTAGATCGACATGTTCAGAGAAGTATTAGTGCATAAAGGCACAAGGTACATACTCGATCTTTTCCTATTTTCTATTTCGGGAAAGTGCGTGAGGGAAGTGTGAACTTCAACTCACTCGAACACTTGAAAGTTTGAGATTACACATCTTTTTATTTTTCGGCTTGTCTACAAGGAGACCTCCCACTCAAATTTTCAAGAGCATATAGATTTTGAACATATGTGATATAGATATAGTTTTGAAAACATTTTGAAAATTTATTTGATTTGGATGACAAAATATTTTTCAAGTTTGAAAGTGAAAACGGTTTTTCAAAATTCAAACTAGTTTTGTAAAAATTCAATTTCAATTAAAACTTTCAAAAATCAAAAAATTTTAATCTTACACATCATGTTTATAATCATATGAAAAACATTTTTGCTCAAGAAAATTTTCTCATTAGAGTTCTATAACTCATGGTAGTGGGGTTTGAAAATCCGGATTTCTAAAAAACTGGAGTTTCAGACAGCCGCGCACCTCGGAGTAAAATCACCATATCTCGCGGCTCCGATGTCCTTTTGAGCCGAAACCGGTGGCATTGGACAGAGGACAGACAGAGCTTTAATTTGATTCAAGAATCATTAAATTTAGATTTCGGAGCAGAGAGTTATGCCACTTTTAATGCGGGTTTACTCCAGCTCGAAGAAAAAGAAATAAATTAAAGCTTGGTCCTATTTAGGTGCGAAAAAGAATCAAGTGTAACGGAACGTTTTAAGATGTTGTTTAAAGCTTTTATTTGTGTTTTATTAGTAGGGTAATAACATAGAATAAAAGAAATAACAACAAGCATAAAACGAATACGGTAAATAAAAGAAACTAGAAAGACAAAGTAACTAGTCACAAAATTTTCCGAAATTTCTCAAACCTTTAAAGCACGTTTTTCAAAAAAATAAAAACTTTTAGAACTGATTCTAATGTGTTTTAAAAACATCCCAAACTCATAGAAAATCAACATGCTTTTTAATTTAAAGACAAGAGCAATAAATTAAAAAAAATCTAAGATAACAATTCTAACTTGTCACAAAATTAGTAAACTTTCGAAAACGATTTTCAAGCTCATAATTTTAAAAACATGTACATGCTAATCTTTGACCATAGCTCTGATACCATTTGTTGGAATCGATCTAGGGTTTGAGAAAATAATTAACGCTTCGGTAAGCGGCGGAATTTTAAAAATTTTCTTTTACAAGTAAAACAGTTTTTACTAATCTAGACAAGTGCAAGTACATGTAATTAAAAACCAATATGAGCTAGAAGTTTACTAACCTTTCTTGAAGCTTGAACTTTGAAGAAGCTTGTGGAAAGTTTGCAACGCTCGTCTCCCCTCGCAGCACGTCTCTCTTTCTTTCCTCGGCACCTCGAGCAACCACGAAAGTTTCTATCACTAAATCACTCGAAAAGAAGGAATCAGTGAGTGGGCACTTTTAAACGCTACGACTTAAGAACGAGTCTCGAAGTCGCAGAGCTAAACACTAGGTCGAGTGAGGACCTAGGTGCCAAGACAAGAAAAATCGAAAATATAAACTAGAGAGAGAGAGGAAGGGGCGGCCAAGTCTAGAGAGAGAAGCTCTCAATCTCTAAAACTTTTGAATGAATCAATTGTGAGAAAAAAGGGGCTCCTATTTATAGGAGAGGTCTCACCTTCTATAAGGTAGTTTCCTCTTCTATAGAATATCACATATTCATGAGCCAATTACCTCTTTTCCCACTTGAGATGCTCGGCCAACGATGCCTTCTAGAAGGCTTGGATTTGTTTCCATTTTTGTTCCTTGCCTTGCCTTGTTCTCTCTTGGCCGATTACCCTAAAGCATCCTCATGCAAATTTGTTTCCTCTTTTTCTTTTGGCAAGTATCTTGATACATTTATGCACAAAATATTCTCTCTTGGTTGGGTATGTTGGGCGCCTATGTCCTTCTAGAATGGGCTTCTAGAAGCTTTTCCATTTGTTCATGACAACATGAAAAAGGCCCAATAAGAATTTTCAATAAAATTCTTATGAAATGAAATTAATTCACAAGGCCTAATGATCAAGTCATGGCCGAGTGAAACATGTCATAAAATGACCTTGTCAAAAATTTATTGACATTCATTTCATCCTTTGTCTCAAAAGACAAAAATACCCTTTTAACTATTTTCGTTCTTGTTTTGACTTAGCTTCCAGTTTAACTATTCCTATCGATGTGATTCGTGACAGTGACCTCATGGACCCAAATGAACAAAGCTTTAGCTAAACACTTGGACTTAAAAGTTCACAAAGCTTTTCCAAGTTTAGCTTAATGCCAACTGACTCCACTAAAGAGCTGACACTGAAAATCTCTCGGTTCAAATGAATTTATTTTCTACTCAAGAATTCGACTTAATTATGATGAGCGGATCCACTGAATATTATCTATGTTTACCCTTCATGAATGTCATCAGCTAGTCGGGATTTACTAAATTATCATTTTACCCTTCTAGCTGTTATTTCCTCAACTCCTTTGTCGCTTGTGAATAAGTTAGAAACAATGTATTGACGAGGAGCTAACAAGTCACATTGTTTCATCCAAAAGAGTCAGGACTCAATTTGGACACTGGCCAGTTCATTTATTCACACTCCAAGGAACAAAGCATGAGGTGACATACATTGCATTTCAGCAATCTTGTACATGAATTCCATATCTATGAGAACTTCACAAAGTTACTCATGACAGACTCACAACTTAGTACTTCACCAATAGGCCTTGTTCGGAATCACATAGTGAGTCCGAACTTTGACGTTCTCAAATGAGAATACTAAGGTGTGAAATGGCATGTCTCATTTCAGGATTAAGGTAAGCATGACGCAATTCATACATAGTGACTTCGAGACATAAGAGGTTAAATGGTTTGTTCTTATATTGTCTCTAGAAGTGCACTGGTCAATTCAGTACCTTCGGAAGATACCTAGAAGAACTATAGAGTCCCCAACTCTCAGTGCCTCATAACCAGACATCATAGATTCTTCTAACAATCATACTGAGGTCTATAGTCCTTTGACCCTAAGATTGCGAATATATCGTTTTAAGCAAACTACGAAGAGTTTGTTCATGCAAATCTACATTTGTCTCTTCGTAAGTTGTTAAGTTTGTTTATGGACTAAAAGACTAAGGTTTTATCATAAAGCGTCAAACAAAGAAAGAATGAATGAACGTTTCAACTTTTTATTAATGAATAAGCAATTACAAGCAAGAGTCTTCGTAAGACTATATGACATCAAATGTACATAAATAGACACTACTACTCTTCTTGTGGGCACCATTGACAACAGGGAGGCCTTGTCATCATTGCATCACTCTCGGACGTAGCTCATTGAGCAATGATCGAAGCAATAACGCCTTGGAGTACTCACATTTAAGTGAGGGTCGCAAGAGCGGCTCTTAGTCCCACGTTAATTGCATCTTTCATTAGTGTTGGGGATCGTGGGTTACAAACAACAAGGATAACCCTCCCACTTAGTTTTTTGAGTTGGTTCATCGACTCTTATAAGTTCGGAAACGGATTTCCTAGTTAGAGAGCGATAGAGCGGACAACTAGAAGAGAATCCTAGATCGACATGTTCAGAGCAGTATTAGTGCATAAAGGCACAAGGTACATACTCGATCTTTTCCTATTTTCTATTTCGGGAAAGTGCGTGAGGGAAGTGTGAACTTCAACTCACTCGAACACTTGAAAGTTTGAGATTACACATCTTTTTATTTTTCGGCTTGTCTACAAGGAGACCTCCCACTCAAATTTTCAAGAGCATATAGATTTTGAACATATGTGATATAGATATAGTTTTGAAAACATTTTGAAAATTTATTTGATTTGGATGACAAAATATTTTTCAAGTTTGAAAGTGAAAACGGTTTTTCAAAATTCAAACTAGTTTTGTAAAAATTCAATTTCAATTAAAACTTTCAAAAATCAAAAAATTTTAATCTTACACATCATGTTTATAATCATATGAAAAACATTTTTTCTCAAGAAAATTTTC
This sequence comes from Urtica dioica subsp. dioica, assembly GCF_054948205.1. Lineage (NCBI taxonomy): Eukaryota > Viridiplantae > Streptophyta > Magnoliopsida > Rosales > Urticaceae > Urtica > Urtica dioica. Next base: position 7,143,894 of record NC_142766.1, read on the forward strand.
TCATTAGAGTTCTATAACTCATGGTAGTGGGGTTTGAAAATCCGGATTTCTAAAAAACTGGAGTTTCAGACAGCCGCGCACCTCGGAGTAAAATCGCCATATCTCGCGGCTCCGATGTCCTTTTGAGCCGAAACCGGTGGCATTGGACAGAGGACAGACAGATCATTAATTTGATTCAAGAATCATTAAATTTCGATTTCTGAGCAGAGAGTTATGCCACTTTTAATGCGGGTTTACTCCAGCTCGAAGAAAAAGAAATAAATTAAGGGAAAATAACACAGTTATACCCTGTGTTTTAGTGAAATGTCGAGTTTAACCTTCGGTTTTCAAAAATGTCGAGTTCATACCCTCTGTTTAACTAAAATGACGAAATTATACCCCATGTTTAACTAAAATGACGAAATTATACCCTGAAATAGACAACAGTGTCACGAATATTCTTTTTATTGACTTTTTATTGACGTTGACTATAATATGTATATATAAACACCAATTATCTTTATTCATTCGTGTCATATATGTAATTTATTTAAAAACTAAAAAATAAACAACAGTATCTTAATCGTGAAGAACACAGAAAGAGGCAAATGGGTAAACATCGATAGTTGATAGTCATCAAAATCGCATATTCGAACAGAGAATCCAGAATTTAGAGTTACAATTCGAACACGGAATGAAGTCATTTCTTAGGAGGTATGAGTTTTATTATTTAATTTCAATTTAAGGCTATTTTTATTTCAAAATTGAGAATTTGGAAGTTAGGGCACTGATTTAGATTTGATTTGGTTTTTCTGATATAAGAGTTAATATCAATGAAAGGGAGATTTGTGACGCTGTTATTCATTTCAGGGTATAATTTCGTCATTTTAGTTAAACAGAAGGTATGAACTCGACATTTTTGAAAACCGAGGGTTAAACTCGACATTTCACTAAAACACAGGGTATAAATGTGATATTTTCCCATAAATTAAAGCTTGGTCCTATTTAGGTGCGAAAAAGAATCAAGTGTAACGGAACGTTTTAAGATGTTGTTTAAAGCTTTATTTGTGTTTTATTAGCAGGGTAATAACATAGAATAAAAGAAATAACAACAAGCATAAAACGAATACGGTAAATAAAAGAAACTAGAAAGACAAAGTAACTAGTCACAAAATTTTCCGAAATTTCTCAAACCTTTAAAGCACGTTTTTCAAAAAAATAAAAACTTTTAGAACTGATTCTAATGTGTTTTAAAAACATCCCAAACTCATAGAAAATCAACATGCTTTTTAATTTAAAGACAAGAGCAATAAATTAAAAAAAATCTAAGATAACAATTCTAACTTGTCACAAAATTAGTAAACTTTCGAAAACGATTTTCAAGCTCATAATTTTAAAAACATGTACATGCTAATCTTTGACCATAGCTCTGATACCATTTGTTGGAATCGATCTAGGGTTTGAGAAAATAATTAACGCTTCGGTAAGCGGCGGAATTTTAAAAATTTTCTTTTACAAGTAAAACAGTTTTTACTAACCTAGACAAGTGCAAGTACATGTAATTAAAAACCAATATGAGCTAGAAGTTTACTAACCTTTCTTGAAGCTTGAACTTTGAAGAAGCTTGTGGAAAGTTTGCAACGCTCGTCTCCCCTCGCAGAACGTCTCTCTTTCTTTCCTCGGCACCTCGAGCAACCACGAAAGTTTTTATCACTAAATCACTCGAAAAGAAGGAATCAGTGAGTGGGCACTTTTAAACGCTACGACTTAAGAACGAATCTCGAAGTCGCAGAGCTAAACACTAGGTCGAGTGAGGACCTAGGTGCCAAGACAAGAAAAATCGAAAATATAAACTAGAGAGAGAGAGAGGAAGGGGCGGCCAAGTCTAGAGAGAGAAGCTCTCAATCTCTAAAACTTTTGAATGAATCAATTGTGAGAAAAAAGGGGCTCCTATTTATAGGAGAGGTCTCACCTTCTATAAGGTAGTTTCCTCTTCTATAGAATATCACATATTCATGAGCCAATTACCTCTTTTCCCACTTGAGATGCTCGGCCAAGGATGCCTTCTAGAAGGCTTGGATTTGTTTCCATTTTTGTTCCTTGCCTTGCCTTGTTCTCTCTTGGCCGATTACCCTAAAGCATCCTCATGCAAATTTGTTTCCTCTTTTTCTTTTGGCAAGTATCTTGATACATTTATGCACAAAATATTCTCTCTTGGTTGGGTATGTTGGGCGCCTATGTCCTTCTAGAATGGGCTTCTAGAAGCTTTTCCATTTGTTCATGACAACATGAAAAAGGCCCAATAAGAATTTTCAATAAAATTCTTATGAAATGAAATTAATTCACAAGGCCTAATGATCAAGTCATGGCCGAGTGAAACATGTCATAAAATGACCTTGTCAAAAATTTATTGACATTCATTTCATCCTTTGTCTCAAAAGACAAAAATACCCTTTTAACTATTTTCGTTCTTGTTTTGACTTAGCTTCCAGTTTAACTATTCCTATCGATGTGATTCGTGACAGTGACCTCATGGACCCAAATGAACAAAGCTTTAGCTAAACACTTGGACTCAAAAGTTCACAAACCTTTTCCAAGTTTAGCTTAATGCCAACTGACTCCACTAAAGAGCTGACACTGAAAATCTCTGGGTTCAAATGAATTTATTTTCTACTCAAGAATTCGACTTAATTATGATGAGCGGATCCACTGAATATTATCTATGTTTACCCTTCATGAATGTCATCAGCTAGTCGGGATTTACTAAATTACCATTTTACCCTTCTAGCTGTTATTTCCTCAACTCCTTTGTCGCTTGTGAATAAGTTAGAAACAATGTATTGACGAGGAGCTAACAAGTCACATTGTTTCATCCAAAAGAGTCAGGACTCAATTTGGACACTGGCCAGTTCATTTATTCACACTCCAAGGAACAAAGCATGAGGTGACATACATTGCATTTCAGCAATCTTGTACATGAATTCCATATCTATGAGAACTTCACAAAGTTACTCATGACAGACTCACAACTTAGTACTTCACCAATAGGCCTTGTTCGGAATCACATAGTGAGTCCGAACTTTGACTTTCTCAAATGAGAATACTAAGGTGTGAAATGGCATGTCTCATTTCAGGATTAAGGTAAGCATGATGCAATTCATACATAGTGACTTCGAGACATAAGAGGTTAAATGCTCTGTTCTTATATTGTCTCTAGAAGTGCACTGGTCAATTCAGTACCTTCGGAAGATACCTAGAAGAACTATAGAGTCTCCAACTCTCAATGCCTCATAACCAGACATCATAGATTCTTCTACAGTTGTCTCTTCGTAAGTTGTTAAGTTTGTTTATGGACTAAAAGACTAAGGTTTTATCATAAAGCTTCAAACAAAGAAAGAATGAATGAACGTTTCAACTTTTTATTAATGAATAAGCAATTACAAGCAAGAGTCTTCGTAAGACTATATGACATCAAATGTACATAAATAGACACTACTACTCTTCTTGTGGGCACCATTGACAACAGGGAGGCCTTGTCATCATTGCATCACTCTCGGACGTAGCTCATTGAGCAATGATCGAAGCAATAACGCCTTGGAGTACTCACATTTAAGTGAGAGTCGCAAGAGCGGCTCTTAGTCCCACGTTAATTGCATCTTTCATTAGTGTTGGGGATCGTGGGTTACAAACAACAAGTATAACCCTCCCACTTAGTTTTTGGAGTTGGTTCATCGACTCTTATAAGTTCGGAAACGGATTTCCTAGTTAGAGAGCGATAGAGCGGACAACTAGAAGAGAATCCTAGATCGACATGTTCAGAGCAGTATTAGTGCATAAAGGCACAAGGTACATACTCGATCTTTTCCTATTTTCTATTTCGGGAAAGTGCGTGAGGGAAGTGTGAACTTCAACTCACTCGAACACTTGAAAGTTTGAGATTACACATCTTTTTATTTTTCGGCTTGTCTACAAGGAGACCTCCCACTCAAATTTTCAAGAGCATATAGATTTTGAACATATGTGATATAGATATAGTTTTGAAAACTTATTTGATTTGGATGACAAAATATTTTCAAGTTTGAAAGTGAAAACGGTTTTTCAAAATTCAAACTAGTTTTGTAAAAATTCAATTTCAATTAAACTTTCAAAAATCAAACCATTTTAATCTTTACACATCATGTTTATAATCATATGAAAAACATTTTTGCTCAAGAAAATTTTCTCATTAGAGTTCTATAACTCATGGTAGTGGAGTTTGAAAATCCGGATTTCTAAAAAACTGGAGTTTCAGACAGCCGCGCACCTCGGAGTAAAATCGCCATATCTGGCGGCTCCGATGTCCTTTTGAGCCGAAACCGGTGGCATTGGACAGAGGACAGACAGAGCTTTAATTTGATTGAAAAATAATTAAATTTAGTTTTCTGAGCAGAGAGTTATGCCACTTTTAATGCGGGTTTACTCCAGCTCGAAGAAAAAGAAATAATTAAAGTTTGGTCCTTTTTAGGTGCGAAAAAGAATCGAGTGTAACGGAACGTTTTATGAAGGTTGTTAAAGCTTTTATTTGTGTTTTATTAGCAAGGTAATAACAAGGCATAAAAGAAATAACAACAAGCATAAAACGATTCAAGTAAAAATAAGAAACTAGCAAGATAACAAAACTAGTCACAAAATTTTACTCGAAATTTCTCAAACCTTTAAAACACGATTTTCAATACAAAAAATTAAAAACTTTTAGAACTGATTCTAATGTGTTTTAAAAACATCCCAAACTCAAAGAAAATCAACATGGTTTTTAATTTAAAGGCGAGAGCAATAAATTAAAAAAAAAATCTAAGATTACAATTCTAACTTGTCACAAAATTAGTAAACTTTCGAAAACGATTTTCAAGCTCATAATTTTAAAAACATGTACATGCTAATCTTTGACCATAGCTCTGATACCATTTGTTAGAATTGATCTAGGGTTTAAGAAAAAGATTAAACGCTTCGGGAAGCGGCGGAATTTTAAAAAATTTCTTTTCAAGTAAAAACAGTTTTTACTAACCTAGACAAAGAAGCAAGTACATGTAATTAAAAATCAATATGAGCTAAGAGTTTACTAACCTTTCTTGAAGCTTGAACTTTGAAGAAGCTTTTGGAAAGTTTGCAACGCTCGTCTCCCCTCGCAGCACGTCTCTCTTTCTTTCCTCGGCACCTCGAGCAACCACGAAGGTTTCTATCACTAAATCACTCGAAATAAAGGAATCAGTGAGTGGGCACTTTTAAACACTACGACTTAAGAACAAGTCTTGAAGTCGCAGAGCTAAACACTAGGTCGAGTGAGGACCTAGGTGCCAAGACAAGAAAAAATCGAAAATAAACTAGAGAGAGAGAGAGGATTTTCGGCCACAATGTCTAGAGAGAGAGTCTCTCAATCTCTAACTTGTGTGGAATGAATGAAATGAGAAGAATGAGGCTCCTATTTATAGGAGAGGTCTTACCTTCAATAAGGTAGTTTCCTCTTCTATAGAATATGAAATATTCATGAGCAAAATAACCCTTATTTCTTATTCCATTTGGGCGCCCAAGGCAGCCTTCTAGAAGGCTAGGATTTGTTTCCTTTTTTGTTCCTTGGCTTGCCTATTACTCTCTTTGCCGAAATACCTTGTGCATCCTTGTGCAAATTTGTTTCCTCTTTTTCTTTTGGCAAGTATCTAAATACATTTATGCACAAAATAATTTCCCTTTCTCTTTGGGTAGTGGGCGCCTATTATGTCTAGAAAAAGGCTTCTAGAATTTTCTTCACTTGTTCATGACAACATAAGAAAAGGCCCATTTAGAATTTTCAATAAAATTCTTATGAAATGAAATTAATTCACAAGGCCCAATGATCAAGTCATGGCCGAGTGACATTAAGTCATCAAATGAACTTGTCAAAAAATTTATTGACATTCATTTCATCCTTTGTCTCAAAAGACAAAAATACCCTTTTAACTATTTTCGTTCTTGTTTTGACTTAGCTTCCAGTTTAACTATTCCTATCGATGTGATTCGTGACAGTGACCTCATGGACCCAAATGAACAAAGCTTGAGCTAAACACTTGGACTCAAAAGTTCACAAACCTTTTCCAAGTTTAGCTTAATGCCAACTGACTCCACTAAAGAGCTGACACTGAAAATCTCTCGGTTCAAATGAATTTATTTTCTACTCAAGAATTCGACCTAATTATGATGAGCGGATCCACTGAATATTATCTATGTTTACCCTTCATGAATGTCATCAGCTAGTCGGGATTTACTAAATTACCATTTTACCCTTCTAGCTGTTATTTCCTCAACTCCTTTGTCGCTTGTGAATAAGTTAGAAACAATGTATTGACGAGGAGCTAACAAGTCACATTGTTTCATCCAAAAGAGTCAAGACTCAATTTGGACACTGGTCAGTTCATTTATTCACACTCCAAGGAACAAATCATGAGGTGACATACATTGCATTTCAACAATCTTGTACATGAATTCCATATCTATGAGAACTTCACAAAGTTACTCATGACAGACTCACAACTTAGTACTTTACCAATAGGCCTTGTTCGGAATTACATAGTGAGTCCGAACTTTGACTTTCTCAAATGAGAATACTAAGGTGTGAAATGGCATGTCTCATTTCAGGATGAAGGTAAGCATGATGCAATTCATACATAGTGACTTCGAGAAATAAGAGGTTAAATGGTTTGTTCTTATATTGTCTCTAGAAGTGCACTGGTCAATTCAGTACCTTCGGAAGATACCTAGAAGAACTATAGAGTCCCCAACTCTCAATGCCTCATAACCAGACATCATAGATTCTTCTAACAATCATACTGAGGTCAATAGTCCTTTGACCCTAAGATTGCGAATATATCGTTTTAAGCAAACTACGAAGAGTTTGTTCATGCAAATCTACATTTGTCTCTTCGTAAGTTGTTAAGTTTGTTTATGGACTTGACTAAGGTTTTATCATAAAGCTTCAAACAAGGAAAGAATGAATGAACGTTTCAACTTTATTATTAATGAATAAGCAATTACAAGCAAGAGTCTTCGTAAGACTATATGACATCAAATGTACATAAATAGACACTACTACTCTTCTTGTGGGCACCATTGACAACACATTTCGGTTCGTCTATACTCAACAAATGCTATCCAATCTTCTTCGGTGATACTTGTATAGAATTTCAAAATACAAGCCGGTCTCTTTAAGGCGATTGGTTCGTTGATTATGTCTTTGAGTAGATCGTTGTATATCTCATGACGAAATAACCTTGCCGCTTCTCCAACTCTCATAAGGCAATCGTGTTTTTGTTCGATAGGAATCGTAAATCCTTCTTGCATTTCATTCCAAATCCGTTCTTTAATTTGGGCGTTGTCTTTACATCTCCAATCACGCATCGAAAGTGGAACGTGTTCTCTTGCTAACACGCCAAAGTAACTCGACAACTCATCACCCTCTTTACCGATTGGTTGCCCTTTATCATCAAATTGTACCGGGATTTTTTTACCAAGTGTTTTAGCCTTATTAACCCGAACCATAAGAGTGTTTCTTCGTTTTCCTTGTTCATCGGAGTTAAGCGCTAGTTATTTTCTAATTTTTCTTTTACCACTACCGCTAGAAGTAGTAGTAGTGGACGACATGGAATCTAATATATAAAATTCAAAACATAATCTCAATTTCTAACTCAAATCCAATCCGATTCCAACTTAAATACAATCAATATCAAACTCAAATACTACGAATTCAAATCCAATATACTAAAATCCAATACAAATTCTTCCTAACTTCAAATAAATACCAAATTCTAACTAAATAATAACATAAATCAAATTAAATTCAAAACAAGTTGGGAAATAACATACCCGGTGAAGGCGAGGACGTGGCGAGCGAGAGGCGAGGTGGAGGCGGGGCAGGGGCGAGGTGGAGGCGGGGCTGGGCGAAGTGGAGGCCGGGCTGGGCGATGTGGAGGCGGGGCAGGGGGCGAGGTGGAGTGGGGCTGGGCGAGGTGGAGGCCGGGCTGGGCGAGGTGGAGGCGGGGTAGGGGCGAGGTGGAGGCGGGGCTGGGCGAGGTGGAGGCCGGGCTGGGCGATGTGGAGGCGGGGCAGGGGCGAGGTGGAGGCTGGGCGGGGTCAAGGCGGAGGCAATGAGTGAGGGTGAGGACCGGAGAGAGAAGGGCGGGGAAAAGAGAGTATGAGGGCCGGAGAGAGACGGGCGGCGAGAAGAGAGGGTGGTGGCCGGAGAGAGAGCGACGGCGAGAAGAGAGAGGGGCGGAGAGAGAGCGACGGCGAGAAAGAGGAGAAGAGAGAGAAGAAGAATAAGAGAGGAGTAGAGCGACGGCGAGAAGAGAGAGGGGCCGAGAGAGAGAGAGTGGTGGCGAGAGAGGGGCGGGGCGGCAAGAGAGTGGCGGAGAGAGAGAGAGGGACGAGAGAGATGAGTAGTGGAGAGAGAGATGAGAAGAAATGAAGTAGAATAAGGAATGAGAATGAGGGAAAATTGAAAAAAAGCGCTAAGTATAGAATATGAAATGGGCGGGTAGTTAAAAAAATTTGAAATTTTCATATTTTAAAACGCTCCTACAACGCTTTTTCTAAGCGTTGTAGGAGCTCGCCGCGGCGATGTATATTTCTCGCCGCGGCGAACTGCTTCTACAACGCTTAAAATAAGCGTTGTAGGAGCCTCGCCGCGGCGAAACCAAATTCTCGCTGCAGCGAGAGTTACCCAGAAAATTCTCGCCGCGGCGAAAATGTCACTACTACAAATATGGGCATCAGGTGCGACAAAAGTCGCACCTGATGCCCACCGAGTCGCACCCGATAGTACTATCGGGTGCGACTTTAGGTGCGACTACGTCGCACCTAATAGTCCGCAGCTAATACTATTGGGTGCGACATGTCGCACCCAATAGTATATACTATTAGGTGCGACACTATTGGGTGCGACTTATCGCATCTGAAGTCGCGCCTATTTTTCCGTGCGAAATGAGGGAATTTGACTTTTGGGTGCGACATGTCGCACCCAATAGCCTACCCGCCAACTTATTGGGTGCGACCAGTCGCACCCAATACCCTTCCCGCCATAGTATTGGGTGCGACTAGTCGCACCCGATTCCCAATTTATTTAATTTTTTTTACAAATATTAGAATTAGAATATAATATTATTAGAATTAGAAATTAATATTATTATAATTATAATAGAATTATAATTAGAATTAGAAACTAATATTTCATATTAAAATATTTTTAATATACAAGCAACTAATACGAGTTTGTTCGCTAATATAAAAATATACAAGTGCAACTATTTTCGTTGTTGCCTATAAAACTTATCTATAGAGGAATTTCCTCTTCCTCCTAATAAGTTGCCTCCGCGGCCACTACTGCTGCTTCCTCCTCGGCCATTGCCGCTACCGCTAGGACGATCACGCTGAAACTCCGCAGAACCTGGCGTTTCATTATCAGCCATTGCCGCTGATGTCGGCGTAGGGGAAGCCTGAGTATGCATCTGTGTAAACGAAAGCAGCTGTCGCTGCATCTCTTCCATCTGCATTTGTTGTGCCGCCATTTGAGCTTGTTGTGCTGCCAACTGAGCTTGCAACTCGGTATACAGTACTGGATCGGCGCGTGACTGAGGTGACGAACCAGACGAGCTTCCATCTTGAGCTCGGGCCAGACTCAAAGCCCCAACTAGTGTCGTGGGTCCTATCCCGACATCCCAATCACGGCGTGGCCCGAGAACGTCATGCATCGCATACCCCTCTGCGCGTTCGAGGCTCACCTCTTCGCCTCTGTCCTCCGCTTGTCGCAAAATATCTGCCACTTGGGCGTTGATTCGCGCCTTTACAAAAAAACCAAATAAAATTATTATATAATTATTATTAAGTAATTAAATAAAATAACTTACAAATTGTTGACTCGCGAAGGGCGTTGTCCAGTTGCCGTTAATATCTTGATGCTTTTTCTCCCACGTCGCTAATGCGGAGGACAATGTCCCATCCTCCTTCCTCTGCAAGTTTTAATCATCAAAATAAGACTAATGTGTCTAATTTTAATAAAAATTAAGCAACTTACGCTCTTCTGTCGATGAGCGAAAAAAGGTATCGACCCTTGTCTGGCCTTTGTCTGCTTCTTCTTCGCATTTAGTCGGTTGCGGTCAGCCTTTGCCTGCGAGACATAAATTCATTTAATTCGATTCGATGAGAAAAAAAAATTCATGTTCAACTCATACCTTATGTTTCGGTGTGTTGAACACCTCTATTGCCTTCAACCAAGCCTCGTGCGTATAGCCCTTTGGTGTTTCTTCTCTGGCGAGCTCTATTTTCCCGCAAAACTTGTTGAAGAATCTAGATGATAACTTTGACTTTTGGTTGCGTCGCAACCGCTTCATTTCGCGAATGATAGTAGACTCTATCTCGTTGCGAATGCAATCAGCTGGCACTCTCTCGCCAGTTGTAGGATCCTCGTACACAAAACGGTACTCGTTATGGATTGCGGTCATAACGGCCGTCACATGCTGAGGCTCGACTTCATTCCAGTCATTTGCGTGTGCTTGAAACGTCGCCTTGATCAAGTTTCCAAGACTGTTCGAGAAGGTGCCGATCAAGGGATTTTGCTCCCTGATGTCCTGGTAGAACATCATGTGTCGCCGATCGTAGCGAACTACATTCGCACCAGGAGTCCCTACCCCTGCTCTCGCTGACACGAGACCCTTCGTTGGTCCACGTGTGTTCTTCGATCCGGAGGATCCCGGCGTCTGTGGTGGATCCTCGCCTCCACCTGCTCCAGTCGACATCCTATAAGAAGAAAACAAAATTAGAAAACAACGATAGTGGACGACAATACGAAATTTTATTACAATGCCCTCACATATGGCGGCGGAAAACCGCGGTTACATATTAGATAAATATTACTCATTCATCATCATCACTGCCTATAATGTTAGTATCTTCTATATCTACATCAACATCTTCTCCCTCAAAAACGATGTGTGCCTCATTATCCTCGTCAAATTCTTCGTCATCGTCAACGATACTGACTAGCGCAATTTCAGCGGTTTCGTGTCGATGATTCAGACCTTCGATGTTTGACAATTCTATTGTCAATGGGACCAAGGGGAATGTCCCAAATCCCTCGATGATTGCATTCCTGAACAATTTCCCAATCGCCACCTTTAACAAGATCTTGGATGTAGAAGACTTGTTTCGCCTGAGTCGCGAGTACGAACGGCTCATCTGTAAACCACTCTTTAGCGGTATAAGAACTCGTCGCTCCAGTAATCTTATCAATATGCACTATTCGCCCTGTATTGTACTTGTCACCATACCAAATGCATTTGAATAGTACGACACGACAGTTATGTCTATAGTTAAGCACGATGACATCTTCCATTCGTCCGTAGAAATTGTACTCATCCACGGGCACACATACACCACTGTTTTGAGTTATTCGTTGATTATCACGACGACGAGTGATGAACTTCACGCCGTTAACAAAACAGCTCGGATATTGATGGACGATTTCCAATGAACCGACAGACAATGCGTAGAGCTCTTCAGACACGTCAGAGCCACTAACTTTTATGTCATAAATCTGGTTCAAAACAAAGGAATTCTTAGCACTTTTAACTCTTTGAATTATTTGGTTTAAGGTTTAGGGTTTACCTTTTTTGCAAACCAATCTTTGAATTCTTTTCTATGCGTTGCTTCGAGTTCAGCATCTTCAATGCCTACTTGAGAATTCCGTCGTATGAGTTCCAAATGCTCACTGTTGTTCGAAACTTTACTCAAATAACAGATTAACAATGGAATAACTTAGAGAAACACATGGATCGATAAACTTACAGCAAATATGGATCTCCTTCAGGACAATTGGTATAGATATACCACTCCGCCTTCTCTCTCTGCTCATCGTCTAATATTATCGGCTTCATCATCCCATAAGGCACACACATCTCGGATCGAAAAACAGAAAGCTCTCGAACTGGAACTTCATTAACACTTTTCTTATCCTCCAGATACCTTCCAACGAACGTTAGAGCCTCTTCTACAACGTAAGCTTCCGAAATAGAGCCTTCAGGCCTAGCTCTGTTTTTAACAAAATGTTTTAACGTCCCAAGGTATCTCTCAAAAGGGTACATCCACCGCATATGAACCGGGCCGCCATACAACGCTTCCTCTGGTAGATGAATCACCACGTGAACCATGATCGTGAAAAAAGCAGGTGGAAATATCATCTCAAGCTTACATAGTATCTCGACAATGGAATTTTGCGCTTTTACGAGATCTTCCACTCTCAACGTTCTAGAACTAATCAACTTGAACCATGAACCATGATCGCTACTTTTCCTCAATCGGTGACGCGTGGGCAAAAATCGACGATGGTCGTAGTACACAATTCTGTTTCTGACTTTCAGTGACGGCGTGTCAAGGTTGTACGTGGGGCAAGCGAGATACCCTTGGCCACTCCATCCCGATAAATACGATCGAGCCGGAAAGTCGTTTATCGTCCATAGTAGCGCAACACGCAACCGAAACACTTCATCGTTGGCTCCATCTCGAACATTGAATCCCGTCTCCCACAATTCTTTCAGCTCTTCAACTAGTGGCTGCAAGAACACGTCCATGTTTTTTCCTGGTGAGCTCGGCCCGGGAATCAAAAGCGTCAGCATAAGGTACTCTTTCTTCATGCACAACCAAGGCGGCAAGTTGTACGCAGCCAACACCACAGGCCACATGTTGTACGCTAGACTCATTTCTCCAAACGGGTTGAACCCATCAGAAGCTAATCCAAGCCGCACGTTCCGAGGCTCTTCGGCAAATTCTGGGTATCTCTCGTCCAGGTTCTTCCACGTTGTACCGTCCGCAGGATGTCGCAAAATGCCTTCTTCTCTGACGCGATCTCTTTCGTGCCACTGCATCTGAAGCGACGTGTGTCGAGAGGCGTACAACCGCTTCAATCGATCGTTCAGGGGAAAATATCGCAATATCTTTTGCGGTATCTGTTTCCCAGTCGGCTTCCATCTGCTCTCGTTGCAAACTGGGCACACTTCAGCTTTCTCGAGATCTTTTCGAAACAAGACGCAGTCGTTTGTGCACACGTCGATCATCTCGTACCCCATGCCGAAGCACTTCAGTTTCGCCTTTGCCTCGTAGTGCTTTTCTGGAATTCGGTTACCGGTTGGATGAGACTTCCTCAAGAGCTGCAAGAGTTCTGTGAACGACTTGTTCGTCCAATGGTTCGTGACTTTGATGTGCATCAACGAAACCAAGAACGACAAAGACGAAAACTCTTTGCATCCAGGGTACAATTCCGCTTCCAACTCAGCAAATAAGTCTTCCACTTGCTCCTCCGCACGCACCTCGCTCGGGGTCGGATCCGCAAAGTCGTCGAAATCCTCGTGGTCCATGATATCATGCAGGGCGTCGTGCAATCCTCCTACTCCTCTCTGATCAGTTCCAATGGGGTCTTCACCATGAGTAAGGACAAGGCGCTCGCCGTGATGATACCATTCTGTGTAGCCTGGGGTAAACCCATTGTCCAGGAGGTGATGTCTTACGACCCCGATGGCGTGCCATCTCACGTTGTTGCAAGACTTGCAAGGACAACGATATTGGCCATTTTCGTTCGGTTGTCTGCTTGCAATGCGGATAAACTCGTTAACCCCTGTTTTATACTGCAAGCTCAACCTCTCGTTCTCGGTAACCCAATCTCTACTTGGATTAGACATTGATTTCGCTGAACGAGAAAGACAACGTGAATTATTAATTAGCATTGAAAGTCCGATCTTACAAAAGGACCGAGAGCGAATTTAGAAGGAATGAGAGAGAGACTGTGAAAGGTATCTTATTTTTTTAAAATGGATTGTTGAAATTGTGGGAAAGATACTAAAGCGCCTCAAAATCCTGGAAACAATCCTGGAAAATGGATTGTTTTTTAAAATGGACTGTTTCTAGTGGATTTCGATTCTAATTGGTTCAAAACTCTACCGAAATTTTGGCAGAATTTCCCCTATAATATTGTTAAACCAAAAACCTGCAAACTACTTTAAAAATATTTAAAATCCATCCAGAAACTATCATATTAATTAACTAAGTCCTAAACCGAGCCTCCGTGGCTCGGTCACAACATTTTATCAATATCTATAGTTTAAACAATTAACCAATTTCAATCTTAATTAAACTAACATTTAAAATTTAAAATTAGTTACATAACCAATTTCATTATTAAGTACAAATTGTTAACAATTAAACTACAAATTAATTAGTTAACTAAACTAACAACTTATAACCAATTTGATTTCCACTACAAATTAATTAGTTAACTAAACTAATTATAAACACTATATATATTAACAATTATAACTACAATAATTAATACATGTACTTATTAAACACAAATATACTTCATTCATTAAATTAACAAATTAATCAACAAGTGAATTAAATTAACTACTTATTAACCTAACATATTAACATACTTATTAAAATGTAATAACTAATTAGAATTTTTATAAACATGTGAATTAATTACATAAATAACAACTTAACAAATTTATTTACCTAATTTATGAACTTAACTAACTAATTACTATAACTAATCAATTAATTTAATTAACATAAATAACCACTAACCTTCACCGACGGGGCTGCGAGGTACAAGACGCGACGAGGACGTGGCTGAGGCGACGCGGCGAGGACGGGGCTGATGCGACGCGGCGAGGACGGGGCTGAGGCGACGCGGCGAGGACGGGGCTGAGGCGACGCGGCGAGGACGGGGCTGAGTCGACGCGGCGAGGACGGGGCTGAGGCGACGCGGCGAGGACGGGGCTGCGAGATGATGGCCGGGGCTGCCGAGGCACCACTAAAGGTCATAATTTACAAAAATAAAATAAAAAACATACCGAGGCTGAGAAGATAGTGGTCGGAGGTGGTCGTGGCGGAGGGATGGTGGTCGGAGGTGGTGGTGACGGAGAGATTGTGGTGGTGGCTCGCGGTGGTGGCCCGCGGTGGTGGCTCGCGGTGGTGGCCTCGGTGGTGGCTCGCGGTGGTGGCCTAGGTGGTGGCTCGCGGTGGTACCTCGGAAAAGAGAGAGCGAGGGAGATGGTGGTGGCTCGCGGTGGTGGCTCACGGTGGTGGCTCGCGGTGGTGGCCTCGGTGGTGGCTCGCGGTGGTGGCCTAGGTGGTGGCTCGCGGTGGTACCTCGGAAAAGAGAGAGCGAGGGAGATGGTGGTGGGAGGGAGAGTCGCAGAGGGAGGGAGAGTGCAGAGGGAGAGAGAGAGGGAGGGCTGTTGTTGTGAAGAGATGAAGAAAGAAGTCGAAGCTATTTAAAAACAAACCCTAGTAATCAGGTGTCGCACCTGATACTAGAATAGGTGCGACTAGTCGCACCTAAAAACCATAATAGGTGCGACTAGTCGCACCTGGAAGTAAAAAATAAATAAATACCACGTCAGACAAATGAAAAAATGAGGGGGAGAAGTTGAGCGCTTATTTTTTTTAGGACTTTCAGGTGCGACTAGTCGCACCTGAAAGGTTTCAAAAGTATTAGGTGCGACTAGTCGCACCCAATACCACTTAAAATCAGCGAATTTTTTTTCATTTTTGGAGCCCTTTGGGTGCGACAAGTCGCACCTGTTGCCCATTTAGGTGCGACTTTTAGGTGCGACAAGTCGCACCTAATGCCCTTCCGCACCAGAAAGGCTTATTTGTAGTAGTGTGTGTCATCACCGCAGCGAGGTAACCCTAGATGTCCTCGCCGCGGCAGTATACAATTTTCGCCGCGGCGACCCCTTTCTACAACGCTTAAACAAGCGTTGTAGAATCCTCGCCGCGACGAAAGAGAATTGTCGCCGCGGCGAGGAATACATTCGCCGCGGCGTAAAATGTATGATGCCGCGGCGAGACTATATGTTTGGAACATGGTGCTCTCGGTAAGATTTTCGCCCCGGCGACGACGTGTTCCCGCCGCGGCGCAGGACTCCTGCCGCGGCGAGATTTGTACCTCGCTGCGGCGTGATATTGTCGCCGTGGCGAATGCATATTTTTGCCGCGGCGAGGACATTCTACAACGCTTTTGGAAGCGTTGTAGAATGTCTCGCCGCGGCGAAGTAGAAATGTCGCCGCGGCGAGTGACACGAGACTGGTGATATAAATTCTCATTTCTGGTCTTTTTCACTTTGAACTCTCTCATAACCTCACTCGAAAAAATATTTCCAGTACCTTTCTTACTCATTCTAGAGCGTCCTCGTTTACTAGTCTCATCTACACATTCAAATCTTGTAAGTTCTTCTTTAACTTGTTCTAATTGTTGTTCTCCTGATAGTTTACTAATTAGAATGGGCAATTTTTTTGTATAATTAGGGTTTTTCTATGAAGATGAGAAAGTGGATGTGGGAGAATAGATTGAATGAGATATATCGGAAAGGTGTAGATGAGTTTTGTGATTTTGCTAGAGAGAACATGGTAGATGTGAAATCTATTCGTTGTCCTTGTATTAAATGTGGAAATCATAGACATTTTTCGATTGATGTCGTTCGGACCCATTTGTTTGCATATGGAATAATGACCTCGTATCAAAGATGGTTCTACCATGGTGAGGTTTTTCGTTCTACGGCAAATGAGGATGATGTTGAAGATGATATTGATGATATGTGCGGAATGATGAATGATTTGGAGAACGATTTTGTTGAGCGACCGGAATTGTTTGAGTCCATGATGAATGATGCGGAGACACCATTATATGAAGGGTGTACAAGCTATTTGAAGTTGTCATTTTTAGTTACATTATTTCATTTGAAGGCGTCGGGGGGTTGGACAAACACTAGTTTTACTCTATTGTTGGAAACACTGAAATAAGCATTTCCGAAAGACAATAAAGTACCTTTAAGTATGTATGAAGCAAAGAAGACTTTGGGTACATTAGGCATGAAGTACGAGAAATTCCATGCGTGCCCAAATGATTGTGTTTTATATAGACACGAGTATGAAGATCTAGATGAATGTCCGACGTGCAAAGAGTCACGGTGGAAGAAGGGTAAAATTCCATGTAACGGGGTTAAAGGAGTTCCAGTTAAGGTACGTACATTTTCATCACTTGATTAGGAAATACATGTAGCTCATATTCATTATTTATTACTGATTTTCGTTAAATATATTTCAGTCGTTATGGTACATTCCTCCAATGCCGCGCTTTCGTCGAATGTTTAATAGTGTCAAACACGCGAAGAACATGGTTTGGCACTCCGAAAAGCGTATCGATGATGGTATGTTGAGACATCTTGCTGATGCTGCACAGTGGAAATCATTCGATTTAGAGTATAAGGATTTCAGTGTTGATACTCGAAATTTGCGCCTTGGTCTAGCTTCTGATGGAATGAACCCGTTCAGCATGATGAGCAGTAAATACAGTGTTTGGCCGGTTATACTTGTGAACTACAATCTCCCTCCAAAGCTATGTATGAAGAGAAAGTTCTTGATGTTAACGTTTTTTATTTCAGGACTGAAACAACCAGGAAATGATATTGATGTCTATTTGGCACCGTTGGTCGATGATTTGAAGATGTTATGGGAGAAAGGGATGGAAGTTAAAGACGCTTACCGTGGAGATTCGTTGAACTTAAGGGCAATGTTAATGTGGAATATTAACGATTTTCCGGCCTATGGAAACTTGTCAGGATACTCTGTGAAATGCTTGATTGGTTGTCCGATTTGCATGAAAGTGTTGTAAAGCTACGTGAAGAACTACAATAGGCCGGTAGGAAGCATAGTTGAAAATTACATAGCAGAAGAGTCGGTTGAGTTTTGTTCTGAGTATTTAGCTAAAACAGACGAAATTGGGTTACCCAAGAATACCAATTTTGATTCAAAAGCTCTATCTACAGGTATTTTTTTAACACTTTATTTGTTTATTTAAATTATATATGAACATTATTTTTTAGTATTTGTTTCATTACAGGTACTTATTCGATCGTCAACCGAAAAGAATGGGAGCAAGCAAGTCTCCATGTGCTACACAACGTTTCCGAGGTCACGCCAGTTGTGGATATTCATTTGAATGAGTTGAAAGTGAATAATCCAAAGAAGGGTAGAAATGAAAAATGGTTGCAAGAAGAGCACAACCGTTTGTTTCAAAACTGGCTTGGAAAACGCTTATTTAAAGAGGCAGGACATTCATCTACGTTGAGTAAACTATCTGGCGGGCCTTCCTCAATGGTTACAAGGTACACTGCTTGGTCTGTTAATGGTTTTACATTTTACACAAGAGAACGAGACAACAAGCATCCTGTACAAAATAGTGGTGTTACATTGTTTGCCGAAGCTTTACATGTTTCGTCGGCAAAAGATAAGAATCCAAAACATGCTTTTATGAAGTTTTACGGATACATTGAAGATATTTGGGAACTTGATTATTGCGGGTTGCGAGTCGCATTATTTAAGTGCAAATGGGCAGACAATAATCACGTTAAAGTTGATAATGAAGGAGTTACAATTGTCGACTTTAGACGGATTGGCTACGAGACTGATTCATTTATTTTGGCTTCGCAAGCAAGTCAAGTGTTTTATGTTTCGGATCCAGCAAATCCTGAGTTATCGTTAGTGGTTCATATGAAAGCGAGAAACGGTAACGAAGAAGAAGACGAAGACATGTCTAGCATTCCTCCGTTCACATCAGGATTACCGCCAATTGATCAACATATGGATGATTTTGATGATGACGATGTTTCACATCTACTTCGTAAGGATATAGATCCTATTTTTGTTTGATATTGAACATTTAGATAATGTATTTTCATTTTGGATTTTATGTTATTCTCCTGTGGACAACGTTATTTTTCATTCAAAATTTCTCTATACAATGTCATTTACATTAAAATTACATTTCTCCAACGTCGCCGCGGCTGAGTACAACACTCGCCGCGGCCGTATACAAATCCTGCCGCGGCGAGAACCTTTCTACAACGCTTAAAAAAGCGTTGTAGAAACCTCACCGCGGCAACGTATATTTCATGCCGCGGCGAGGGAAGTTCGCCGCGGCAGGAATATCACCTCGCCGCGGCGAGTAAAGTTCTTAAAAAACACAGAGTCTCGGTATTAAAAAAATCAAAATCTCGCCGCGGCGAAGTAATATTTTAGCCGCGGCGTAGAGTACTCGCCGCGGCGGGGACTATACAGTGCCGCGGCGAGAATAGTCACGCCGCGGCGAGAAAGGTACCTAGCCGCGGCGACGAAGCACTCTACCACCTAATCATTCACTTTTTTTCCAATATTTAACCTGTTCTCCAACTAAAAATGATCATTCAATTAAGATTTCTACGATCAATAAAACAAACCAAACTAGTCTTAAACATATAACATCAAGTTTCAAACATATATGAAATAAAACACACCAAACGAGTCTCAAACAAAGACTGAAGTCTCAAACACACAAATAAAACACAATAAACTGAAACTTAAATTTAAAAAGAGTTTGAAATTTATATGGAAGAGTTGGTGTTGTTGGTTCTTGAAATTTACTCGTCATTCGGTGGTGGTGGTGGTGGGTTCGCCGGATATTGAGGAGGTGCCATATGCGGTGGCCACTGTGGTGGTGCGTACGGATAGTCGGAGTACTGAGGATATGGAGGAAATAACACCTGATTCTCTTGGTTGATGTCCCACCGAGGGTAGAGATCGTTCAACTGATTGATGTGAGAGGCGCCATACTCCGCTTGTTGGTGCATGTACTGTTGCGTGTGTTGGAACCCCCCGACGAGATAGTTGGACCAATGCGCAATGTAGTCGATGGTGGCGGGGTCGATTACCGGAGGTGCTGGTAAGCGCAATAGGGGCTCCGCTTCCCTCTCTTCCTCCGCTTCCTCCGCTTGTGGTCCTCCCTAATCTTGTACCGCTCGATTATGGAATCCGTAATAGGCCCCATTGGACTGTTGATCGTATCCCTTTTCGAGCGTGGTACCCCCGCATTTGTACAAAGGCCGGTAATGATCGACGGATATGGCAAACCGTGTCGTTCATTAGTATAGTCGAGTTTCTTCATCCAAGTATAGATGAATCGACCGACGTTAATGGAAAGGCCTTTAACAATGCAGAACAACACCTGGATACGATCCTCGTCGAGAGTGGTGAAGTGCTTGATCGGATAGAGACGAGCGCAAACAAAGTAAATCCACGCTTTAGCGATCCTGGTGAGTTGGTCATGCTTGAGTACCCTTTTTCCTTTTTCAGTGACCCAATCCTCTCCCGGAATGCACAACACCTGCGACATCTCCTGATGGCTGCAACTTCTTAGCCATTCTCGATAGCCCTCGTTCTCGAAAGGCACATCTGGGGTCCCAAGAAGATCGTTGATAGCTTCGACACTCATATCGACCCATTTCCCTCGGACCGTCACAACATCACCTTGGGAGTCCGGCAAGTTTGCGTAGGATTCGTACACGAAGTTGACTTTCGAATCGAACTCGGGTACAGCACAGTACCTCCCCCAATCATGACCAACTATGATGTTGCGGATTTGCTTTCCTATATCCGACGTATTGCTTACATTGAATCCTCTCTCATGGATAATGTTACGCGGCAAGATTTTGTCGTAGCGTTCCTCCGCGACCTTGCTAGTAAAGATACTCGAGTTGTATTCCTCTTCGGGAGACTGTTGACGAGGTCGCTTGCTTTTTCCTTTACTCTGACCTCTGGAAGAGCTCGGAGCCTTGGAGCCCGCCGTGTTTTTAGTTCGATGCATTTTCAAGCTCCTACAAAACATAATCATAAATAATTCATAAACAATTCGACCAATCACAAATTCATGAACAATTCGATCAATCACAAATTCATAAACAATTCAATCTCAACATTAATATACATAACCATTTTAACCACTAACCTATGTAACAATATGTCAAACACAATCCGGACATTTCAATTTAACTCAAATTCTCATTCAAATTCATTCATATCAACAAAACCC